>NW_009259860.1:3643021-3654545 GCF_000687185.1 Egretta garzetta
ACAAAAATGATCCGGGGGCTGGAGCACCTCTCCTATGAGGACAGGCTGAGGGAGTTGGGCTTGTTCAGCCTGGAGAAGAGAAGGCTGCGGGGAGACCTGATTGTGGCCTTTCAGTACCTAAAGGGGGCCTATAGGAAAGATGGGGAAAATCTTTTTAGTAGGGCCAGCAGTGACAAGACAAGGGGTAATGGTTTTAAACTAAACCAGGGTAGGTTTAGACTAGATATAAGGAAGAAGTTCTTGACAATGAGGGTGGTGAAACCCTGGAACAGGTTGCCCAGAGAGGTGGTGGAGGCCCCATCCCTGGAAACATTCAAGGCCAGGTTGGACGGGGCTCTGAGCAGCCTGATCTAGTTAGCGGTGTCCCTGCTCCTGCGGGGGGGTTGGACTAGATGACCTCTAGGGGTCCCTTCCAACCCAAAACATTCTATGATTCTATGATTCTATGTTCACATGCTACTTCTGTAGGGGCTGTCTTTCAAACAGCACAGGTTTATTCCCCAAAGGGACAAGTATCTTTTTACTGATTTAACAGATATTTATCACCTGGTATTGTCTCTGAAGAGCAATGAAGGTGACAGGAGGTGTCCGCTATCTTTCTTCTCTCCAAAGGAACCACAGAAGGTGTAAGATTGTATGGCCCTTGAGTAGGCTTATCCATATAGTTTTAATCATATTTTATGGGATGAAACTGCTCTGATGAGGAAATCTCAGAGTCAGACCATTTGGATGTCCAGTGAGTGTTTGAATGGCTTGTATGAATCCAGTCTAAGCTTTATATCTTTTGAGCTTTTCCTGATACTAATAATAACACAGACAGCTTTGCTCTTAATGTAATCCTACTACACTGATGTAGCAGAAAACCAGAACCAGACTATTTTCCCTTCATCCAAAGAACATCAAAGAGTCTATTTTCTACAGATACTGGAAACATTTCTTTCTCCTTCAAGGTGCCAGTGAAAGTGTAATTTTTATATATATATATGGTAAGCAATTCATCTTAGCAAACAAACTGGATTTTTCAGAGTAGCAGATGTGTCTAAGAACAAAAATATTCTTCTTTTCTCATAGTTTAGATCCTAGAAAAATCATAAGAAATATACCATGGCTCTTACAAAGAAAAAAGAAGTACAGAGAACAAATTAATCTCTGTAGCTGGAATGCATTTACTTGGGGTTTTTAAGCCTTTTTTTTTTTTTAAGGAAAAAGTATCAGCTTGATCAGAGGCATATTCTGCATAAAATGCAGAAGACTGTAGTTGATATCAGGTTAATTAGATTTAATGTTAAAGTTTTCTTAAAATTGTATTTTTGTTGTGATCCACTTAATCATCATAAAATTGTAACTGTACAAGTTGCATTTTTATAGAAAAATACATTAGACCTCTATCAGCTGTAAAGCTGAAGGAATTGGTAGAGCCATTATTGTCAGATAAACACAGAAACTGTTGTCATTAACCTAAATCTAAATTATTGTAGCTGTCTTTAATGAAGAAACCCTAAATGATAACAGTTAGACACTGTTAAGCATATTTAGAAACTGAATTTAATATAAAATATGACTGTCTGTTTGCCCAGAGAACAAACATTCACCTGCACACCCTCTGAGCTGACTTTCATGGAAACTGGTCTATATAATGAAAACCTCCTTTTCCTAGTTTTGTCGATAGATGGAATACAATGTTAACTGGAACATCTTTAAGGCAATATTTTTATGTTGACTTTTGTTTTAATTGCTATCTTATTTTCCTGAAAGGGTTAAGAGTTTATTGATTTCAGGTATCCTTCTACAGTTTTTAAAAAGTATCTAGCATATTGAATAAATTTCCATTCTTTTTTTATTCCTATTATAATTGTGAATCAATCATTAAAATGAGATCCCTTTCTAGGACATTTGATCAATGCAGGCTTTACTTTTCTGGGTTTCTCTTGGTCCTAATCTATCTATGCTGAGTACTTTTATGGTACAGATCATCACGCAATCTACTCACAGGAAAAAAAGAATACAGGGGACTGTGAAGAAAACTGTTCTGTAAGTCTCCCTATTCTGAAGTTACGGATCGCTTCTTTTTTACCCAAGCTTTCTCTTCCATGGGTCATTATATTTTTAAAAAGCATGTTCTGGATTTATATATAAAAGTCATACAGTCTTAGACATAATCTCATCTTTTTTGCAAAGTCATTTAAACTCTATAGCTCCAGAGTTCTGGTAAAGCATTGCTTGTTTGCAGAGTTGTAGGAGGGAACAGTATCTGAAATAGGTAGGAGCTAGGTCAACAAAAAGCCTTCAACATTTGCAGACCATAGCGTTGCATTGCATTACTTTTTGCTACATGAAAACGTCTTGGGATGAACAACTGATTCTGCTCAAATAGTCCATGAGGGTTCCAGGGTCATAGAAAAGATTTTGTAAAAGCAAATATACTGATCAGATCATAGCCAATGGGAAGCCCTGAAGAAAACAGAAATATGCTCGGCCCTGTTCCTCTCAAAAATTTATGCAACTGGTTATAAAATTCAGAATGGCATTTCCCTTCACATCATATTAATACCTGTGGTCCTCCATACCTACTCTATACCTTTTTCACAGAAACCAGCAGTAACAAAGGCAACAGTAGGACCTCACTTTGTAACAAACAGTAAATTACAAAAGAGAGCTATTATTGTCTACTAGTCTGGTTGGTCCTTTGAGGTCATGGAAGACAAGGTTCTTACTCAGTAAATATTTAATATATAGTATAAAAATGGTTGCCCTAAGAGGGACTGGAGATATTCAGAATACATAGGATATGTAAGAAATTACAGAAGATGTCATTCTAATGGAAGTGAAATTTCCCCTAGAAAAGAGTGAAAAATTCCAAATTTTTAAAATTTGTTTTAAAATGCAATTCTAGTAACTAATTCCCTCTAGCGCTGAGGACTGATGATCTGTACCAAGTTATTATACAGCCTAGCAATTCTAATGTGTCTCCTACTGGCTCAGAAGAAACATTAGTTGATCAATTCCATTTGTAATTACATTTGGGAAAAGGGATTGTGGAGGCAAATATACTCAGCTGTTTTGTTCCCATGTGTCTAACATGAAATTAATCACTGAACCAATCTTTCCCATGCTCTTACAGCATTGATCAATTCTAATCCTTTTTTAAGTCTGTGAAACCTGGTCCTGACATCAGGATCCTTAAGAACACAAAATGAAAGCATTAACTTCATGAAATAATTTGTTCTCATACCCTCGAGGTACAGAGTCAGCACATTACTGGATATATATGAGTGTCATAATTAGTTATGTAAATTGATATTTCATATTTCTCATTAATTTTTCTAGTTTACATTTTATTTAAAATGGGGCACTGGAGACTTTCTTTTAAATACTAAAATATGTCAATTGTCGGTTCTTCTATCTGAGATACTCTATCCTACAGTTCTTACAACCTTAATATGCTCTTTTCAAGGAGAAAGTGGATCCTTTTGTTTAAGAGGATATCTCCAGCTGTCCTATAACATCAAATAACTTGACATACAGCTGACAAAAAAGCTAAGTTTATATATATCTATAGTAAATTGTATATACATGAGAACAAAGGCTTCCATTATTGCAGGATTGACTCATGTTACACCTTTACTACTCTTCTTTTTTATCCATTCACAATCCTCCTTCATTCAACTAATGTGACTTTAACTCTTTTTGGTGTGGTGAGAGATACATGAGCATCACTTCCCAGATCACATGTTGTTTATAGAAATTGTAGCTTTTAAATCCTAAAAAAAATATAAAAAAATAAAGAAATCAGGGTGCAAACAAGTGTAAAAAAGATCTAATCCATTCTCCTTCAAGACCTGGTACCACAGGAGAACAGATTAGTGCTTTCCTCCTGGTAGCAGCCCAGAACATACTTAAAGATTGATATGTGTACTGTGTATCTTTTTTCTTTCCACAGAGTAATGTCAAAATGTTCGAACTTTCCTTATATATCATATTTTCTAATTCCTATAATTATTTAATTTGATCTTGGAGGAGAGACAAGTTCTGCTACACACAACAGACAAGTTCTACGTAATAAAATTGCCATGTTGTGGCTCATCTTCTCTTATGCAACACAACAGTCTTGAGATAAATTCCAAAGAGGTAATGTATGGAAAATGATGGAAAGCCCATACATACAATGCATTTATCAATGGGCTTTTTAAAGAAAGTCTGAGGTTGTTGAGTCACAAACAAAACAATATCATAATGTTGTGAAAAAATGCAGAAATAGTTCTAAAACTCATTAAGGAAGCATAGATTCTAAGGCTCTACTTTGTAAGCATTTAATATATATAGTATAAAACAATGTGGTAGCTTCCTTAATAAAAGTTGAAGACTCATCCAAAGTAGGGAGTTCCAATTCAAGCATCATGCTTCAAGAAAAATGTTCATGAAGACTCTAGAGAAAGAGAGTAAAGTATGAAAATTCGAGGCTGTGAAAAACATGATTTGTGAGAAACTGTTGCAAAATATGTTTAGCTTTTAGAAGAAAAAAAAACCGAAGAGGATAAATACAGGCTGGTATGGGGATGAAGAAAATATTTTTTTCCATTACCATAGTGAGCATAATGGTCGTGCAGGACATCAAAAGAGATTCATGTTTTTAATTGGAAAAAAATTCTTAAAGGTAAGGGTTCTGAAAAACTGGGATGAACTGGAAAAGGAAGTTATGGAGACTCCATTTTTTTAAGGTTAGGTTGGACAAAATATTACTGGGAATGACAGCTACTACTGTTTGTAGGTCAGAACAGAAATCAGGCAAGATGATTTCATAATGTCCCTTCAGGCCTTGTCTCTTCAGCCTTCTAGAAATCTCTAAGAAAGATACACCACATTCAGCATTATTTCACCAGCTGGCCAGAAGCCAACAAGGAGTGTCACACATTAATAATATTAAAATAATTGAGAAAGTTTTTCATGAATAGCTAAAGCATAACCTATGAAACTAAGATAATTCATGAACTGAAGTAATACCTGTGAGAAAAGCTGCAGGCACAGTTTGAGTACCTCAGACTTGTTATTCATTATTGCACAGGGCCTGCAATGCTCAGCTGGACACCAAGTGTGTCCTGTCAATTGTAGATTTCTAATGTTGACTTAAGTGCAAGATAATTTGCATACTTCCTGCAAATTCTTGTACACAGTTTTAAGTATGACTTTCAAGATTTTTTGAATGTTACTTCATTATTTAGAAAAGAACCCAGAGGAAAATTTCAGGCAAACATCTTAAAGTCTAAGTTTCAATGTGATTCTTGCAAGAAAATAAAAAAAAATTCAAATGTGTCTAGGTCATTGATGAAAATATTGAAGGGAACTGGGCCTGAAATTGAGCCCTGGGGAACACCACTGGTGACTGGCCACCAACCAGATGTTACCCTCTCTACTACAACTCTTTGAACCCAACTCATCAGCCAATTGTTCACCCATTTTATTCTGTACATGCCTAGCTGTATACTGGACGTTTTATCCAGAAGGATACTGTGAGAGACAGTATCAAAGGCTTTGCTAAAATAAAAAAACCCCACATGTGCACGGTCTTGCCTTTGTCCACTCGGTGGGTAACCTTGTCATAAAAGGATATAGAAGTAACATCTACTGGCTGCTCTAGGTTGTAGTGTTCTACACCCACTTATGTCTTGGCCATATAAAAATTACTTGCTTTCTACCCAAAATGGAGCATCTCTTTTCAAGAGATCTCCTAGACAGATTGGACACCCAATGGGGATGCCTGGCTGATTCCAGACTCTGTGGCGTGATCATCTTCAAAGTGAGACTTTGTCTGGCATTGATTGGGTGCACTTCTGGGAGCAGTTTTGACTGGCACCACTGCTGGGAACAGTTCGATGAACATCATACAGGTACTACTTTAAGTATTATATATAGGCACACCTATAAGTAATTAAGTATGTTTGCTGTCTTACTAGTGGTTATTTTGTAGTAACCTTTAATGTTGAAATATATGCTTGCTGCTACTATTGAAATATATTTCTGGTACTAATTTTGTAGTAACTTGATATATACTCACTTTACTAGTCATAAATGTACTTGCTTTTATAATAGTAATTTTTAGGAATCTGTAATAAAGAAATTTATGAAAGAAGACATCTGTGTCCTCGTGCATTACAGAATGATACAAACCCACCATTTTGATCTTTACATACCCACAGGCTCAGAAAGCCCTTAGATCATGACATCTCCAGTACTTTAAAATTATTAAATAGGGATTAATATTTTTTTTTCCAAATCAGTAGGTTAAGTTCAAATGTATAGTTTTTTATTTCTCCAATAAAATTTATTGGAAAAATTTCATTGATGAAAATTTATTTTCACCAGAACATGCACCTGTTCTATGAATTTACCAGTTTAGGCACAATCTCCACACCTGAATTAATTATGTTGGATGGAAAATTCTAAAAGCTGAGATTCAAAAGAAAATAACAAATAGGTCTAAGAGATAAGAAAAAAAGGTCAGAAGGGGAAAGAAGAAGTTCACTTCAATATTTCAAATTTAAATATTTACTAGTTCAAGTTTTATAAGGTATTTCATGTTGGAATTTGCCAAAAAATAAAACCAATAAGAATAACAGATTGAAAAAAATAGTCACAGTGTCAGCCACTATAGTGATCTTTCAGGTTGTATATAACAAACTTAGAAGCAAATTTTTAACAGAGCTAAAGAAAGTAATTTGGTTGACCTAAGAATAATTTTGCAGGAGTTAAGGACCTTTTAATCAGACAAGAACAACCTACATTAATCCATATTAGTTCTTCCCTACTGTTTGCCTGGCCCAGGTCTTAAAGAATATCCTCAGAAAGTTTCTCCTCAGTATCTATACATGTGCTCTAGTTTATCCCCGCAGTATTTGCACAATGGTGTGCAATTAGAGATAGGTATAGAATACGAAAGCTATAGAAGAAAACCCCTCTCACTTCCTCTCACTTATCTTAGGGCAAAGAAAATGTATTTTTAGTTTGTTTGTTTAATCTTCCATGTACACAGACTTACAGAAAAAGTTCAAGACTACTGTGCTTATGAAAAAACATCCTGACAAGCCTGAAAGAATAATTATTCCTTTTTCCAAATATCCCTGTGGGAGACCAGAAATTTATATAGAAGACAAGGATTTATTTTTCTCTTTAAAAGTAGTTTAAAATATTTTTATATTTAGTGTGAATAATATAAGATACTGTGTTGGATTATATCACCATCACCTTCATTAGGGCTAGAAATGCATAATCCTATTTTTACACAGAAAGTTTCAGTTTCATTAAAAACCAAGGACTTACATCTTCTGTATGTGAAAGGTGTTTGATGTTTGTCTAGCTATCCAATGTTTTTCTGTAAATGGCATACCACTAAACTCCCCAATAATACGTTAAAAATACCCTCAGTTTCTGTTATAACAAGATGCACCACATTGATTTTTCAGCTGATAGTAAGTTACTTCCAAGTGCAGAAGAAAAGTAACTTTTTTATTGTTACAGAAGAGAAAATAGCCTGAGCACTGATTTCCATTTGAAGTCTCCATTCTCTTCTGTTCATAAAGGGCTGATATTATTCCCTTTCCTTTTGAATGGCAGTTTAGGGTATTTGGAATTATGAGGATAGTTTTACTCCATTTCTTCTAGTTGACTGAGTGGCTTTAGAAGCTGTATGTATGCAGTTATCAATAGAAATATTATATTCAATAGAGATTTTTTTTTAAAAGCAAGCACTTTATGCCTAGCAAGATCTACCCTCATTTTCAGAATTTCACCAGCAGGCTCAGTGGCTTAGGCTGCTGTCTGTAGCTGTCCCATAATTTTACCCATAAGTGGTAAAAAACACTGGTTGTGTTTGCTTTTTGTATTGACAGGCTGCTTTCCAAAGAAGAAACATTATTTCTCAAAGAAAGACTGAAAACATGGAGTCTGTTTATGTTCTCTGTGTTAGAAGTGTGTTTCTTCCTTTCCTCAAACACTGTTTTTGCTTGCAGGTAATAAATTGTCTTCCTTTATAATTTTGGCCATTCTGAAAACTACCACTATGCCATCTTCAACCAAGAAAAAAAGAGGTACCTTTCCTGTATAAAGCCAAAAGCCACCTTTTCTTCCTAGAAAGGAAACAAAACCCTTTGAGAAATATCTAGAATTAGCAACTCTTATACCTGGGATATTCATTGCAGTTCAAAAGTAATTGATATTTAAGAAGAATAAGTTATATTATTTCATAGGAAAATATTCTGTGGAGTCAGTAAAGGCAACCACGAATTATGAACTGAAGTACATAAGTAGGACTTGGACTTGTGCTTGTCTGTGACTAAACATTTATTCATTATATGTGATTAAAAAGTATGATGCCTAGAAATATGAAATGCTAAACCACTGTCTGAGTTATTTGGGGGTTGAATTATGCAGAAACACCTGAAATTTGAGAGCATTAAGTATGCTCATGCTCTCAGGTAATGAATTCTGGTAGTTCTCAGAAGCTGCCTAATGGACTTTGCATCCCAGCTACAGTGGTTGGTACCAAAAATGTAGTATCAGTTACACTCTTTTAAAAGATAGCATCAGGATTTTCCTTACATGATATCCTAGTGTTTAGAGAATTTTCTGAAATAGCAAGGAAATTGTTAATTTTTCTCTCTCCTGCAGCTTGAAAATATGAGTGTCCTAATGCCCATGCTATGATCTCTGTTGCTAGAATGAGACGTATCAGTTCTGTCCCTACGTAAAGTCCAAGCTAGCAAACTGATAGCAGGGTCCAAACAACTGACACTTAAAGTCAGGACATTTTCATTAATGCATTTCTGCTCCATCATATCCATACGATATTGAAAGACCTTTAAGCAACAGCGTTTAATAACTACTGTAAACAAAAAAGACTCACTTTTGACCTTTACTGGGGAGAAGGGAAGAGGAGATGACCGGAGTCTGTGGCATAAATTAGCAATCTTGTGTCCTTCCCTCATTTGCTGTTCTTCTTTGCTTTACTCTTCCTGTCCATCCACCCACCATGCCAGCACACAGGCAATGCACTGATTATGTCCCTTTGTTGTTTGTGATTAAGCATGTAGATCAGTTAAGTCTTAGGAAACCTCTGGTTTATTTCCCTTTTAGAAAAGTTATTCTGAAAAGTATTATTTGGCTTTTGAACAGTACTTCTATTCCTTGAGATTTGCAAAACATTTGTCACATGAAATGGCTATTCCATTATATTATATATTAAAGCTATGTTTCTTGCAGCTTTTGAGAAAACAGCAAAAACGAGGCTGTAAAATAAGAACAATAATTATACACACATCTCAAATGAGAACAACACAAATGAGTTTAATTACAGGGTAATAGAGATTAGAAACATCGGTTCTTTGAAAATTTCCTTCTTATGATGCCCATTTTTCAATTTCAGTCTTTTGTAGAATGCCAATGTGCAATCAAAGATAGTAGCAAAGAGGTATTATGATAGTCTGAACCACAGTCACAGGCGTTCTTGAAAACTAGTAGTAGCTGAAGGACATATTTTATCTAAATCCTTAAAGAACAGCTGTGGGATGGTGTCCCACAAGACACCATTCATGGTCAAATGTGTTTTCTCTCTCTGTAGTAAATATTACAGAGACAAAACTGATGTGGGTTGGCACAAGCTCCTGGCAGACATTTGCTGATGCTTCAAAATCCATTTTCATTTTGGATTGTATTTTAATTGAGTGTGTAGAGATACATTAATGTTTGGCAGCCTTTCCTTCTACAGACTCTTTTTCAAATGACAATGGCTACCATTTGATGATATCCGTACTCAGGATTCACTCTGATTGGAAGAAGCTTAAGAAAAATATGATCAAGACTGGGACATCTGAGAACAGTTTTGTGAAAGCTGTCCTTTACAAAGTCATCTTGCCTTGTATAGGTTCCTGCAGAAGATGTTGATTTCACCCCACGCACCGTCCCCCAATGTGTTTTGCTTACCTGTTTCCTGCTTAGTCATGCAGCAGTGTTTACATTACCACCATCGCAAAGATATTGCATTTATAAATATATGCAAATTAAATACTCAAAAACTACTAGGGAATTGGTAAATGCTTTACTATCTACAGGGCAGCCTTTCCTTTACTCCTGTGATAGCACTAATAGACACTGTAACAAAATATACGCATGTAATTTACCACATAATACGTATTTTATAGTTCAAATCAAAGCTTGTATATTTAAATCCTAAACTTCAATTATATCAACAGACTCTATGAGATCAAATCCATGGGACATGTCAGTCAGATGCTTGTTATAAACTAGTTCCTCTATTTCTTTCATTTTGTATAGGGAATCTTCATTCCTGTGAAGAAATAACCACAATGGATGAAATTCATTTCAGTGCAGAGTGGAAAGACATACTTACCTCTTTGCAGGGAGCTGAAAAGGGCATGATTGTTGGTTTCATTTTTATCTTCTGTACAGGGCTACATTCTAATTCTTCTGAGCAAAAAAAAAAAAATGTCTTAAAAATGCTACATATGTAGTGCTTCTTTAGACAAATAAAATATTTGCCTACTGAAGTAATTACTACTTTTGCCTACACATTGTTGAGCCAGGTCTCATATCATATTCCTTCCTTTCCTTGGTGAATAAAGTTGATCGAGGTGCTTACTTTCACCTTACTCAACCAAGAAGTCCATTGGTTTATTGTGAACTCTCCTACAAATATAAACCTGACGTCTGACATCCTGTTCTACTGGCTCTAGTTGAGGAATATCCTCTAATGAAAAAGACACCCATTTCCTAACATGGCTATTACTTTAGATTCCTACAGGATATTCATGAAAATCTACACATAGATAGTGAAGGCATTCCTTCCTCGCAAATGTGCATAAATTACCTAATACCAGGGTGTGATAGGTAAATGAAGACATATATGAAAAGAAAGGAATCTTAATGTCATGTGTCTTATTTGGAGACAGAAGCAACTGGATGGCCTGTGATAGCATACTACTGAGGCTAATTCATTGGCAGGGAAGTGTTTGGAAGGTGAAGGAGGCAAGGGTATGATGTGTTATGAATTTGTGCCTGGGAGTGACACTGATAGATATGAAGAGGATGGAGAAAGATTTGCATGTGATATATTTTCACAGAAGATCGTTAGCAATGCCATCATTAAGATTCTAGAAGATTTCATTTTGACAGGAATATGAGGGATTTTCTATAGGTAATGCAAACATGAGAAAAAACAATGATCAACTACTTCCATTAAACTTTACCTCAAATTACACATCTACCTTCTGTATTGGCATAGACTTGATTGCCACAAGCAAGTCTCTAAACTGATCACATATTTAGAACTGCCAAGTTTCTCCCCATCTTTTCAACCGTCTCTGTGGGGAAACTATGTCTGTGTTTTGCTTCATGCGTTGCCTTACATACTCCAGGATACCCATTTGGAATATTTCCCCCTTCCCCTTCTCATTCAAAGCTCCTATCTCTAGATATGCCAATGTGAAGATGTATTTGTCAGTGTTGACACTATCCA
>NW_009259860.1:3654559-3673147 GCF_000687185.1 Egretta garzetta
TCATTGAGACAGCTTACAGAATGGGATGCTCTCCAACACAAGTGAAAGGTATCTGATTCTAATCAGATGTATGCAGAACCTGAAGTTAAGATATTATTCTCTCTGTAATCATTTCAGGAAGATGCTCTTGTAAAAATACATATGCATTTGTTTTTTGCTTGTGTTCTCTTTCTCATATGTATAATCCAAGAAATCACTTGATAAATAATCACCTCAATGTCCTTCTAATTTGTCACAATAATCCTGCATTACTGTTATAAAGACATCAGTTGCTTTTTTTCTCCCCTTCAATGTGTGCAGTCTCCAGACAGAGAGGGTATTTCTTTTTGCAGTTATTAACAATATTTTTGTGTCATGGTCTGAAAGACTGACAGGAAAATCCCAGATGTCATGAACTACATTATGCTCAAGATATGTGTAGAGAAGCAGCTATGTTTTTCTGTGTCTTTCAGTTTGCTTTAGTCTAGCTGGAATCTATAAAAGCGGTCAGCCACATAATACTTCACCAAAAAATAATTGCAGGTCTTCTCTTTCTGGAATTTTTATAAAATGGCTATGTGAGAAGACATTTTTAGCACAGTCTCTAGCCACAAGAGCAAGGCAAGCTATTAATATTTCCACTTCTCTCAAAAACACCAGTTTAAAAATCAGCAATGCAGACAGACTTATTTGAAATCAAGATTTCATCTAGCAGCTGACACAAAGACTGCTGCAGTCACTGGAACTATTCCCACTGACCCCAGTGTTTTTCAGATTAGGGCCCAGATGTCTCCAATCCTATTGTGCTTAGCAAAACTGATTCACTCAAACAGCTAATTACTCTTCTGGATTATGTGTCCCCTGTGGAAGACTCGGGCCTCACCAGGAAAACTCACAGTTTGAAGGGCACAGCAGCAAATTGTGCCACCAGGAGTGAGACATTAGAAGGTTATTGACCACTGATTTTTTTTTTTTTATTCTAAACAGAAAGAAAGTGTTTTAAAGTGTTTTCAATGGTTTTAAAATTCAACTGTAACACAATTTAGCATGATACACCATCCTTCTTGCAAGCATCACTAAATATTTTACCACAAAAATTAATCATAAGTTCACACTTGTGTGCTGTTATGTATTTGTGTTAATGTATGAGGGCGTCTGAGGAAGCACCCAGGCTCCCAACTTGTAAAAGTTCAGCTGCCTACTGGAGTTCATATAATGACTGCTGCAGTGGTAGGTGAGGATTTGGATTTTACTTGTAGACATACTTTGGAAGGGGCAAAAGATTGCCACAAGTGTGGCGTTTGGCAGACTCGTTCTTCTCCCCTGGCATCAATAAGTAAAAGACAGCTTCCTGTTGCATTTCTAAACTGGCTTGAAAAAAAAAAAAATATTTTGGGCAAAGATCCCTTCCCTTCACTCCCCAGAAAATTTTAAAGATAAGTAATTCACTGCATCCATAGAGTGATTTGTGGTGACCTTGGGTTTGTGGTGACCTTGGGTTTGTGGTGAAATGCAAACATTTTCTGGCTTTTAACACAGCTGAATGTTCAGTGAAGAATGCTTCAGTCAGGACTTCTCTGCCACTAATCACCTGATTATACAGTCAGGGAACAGAAACACTGCCACAGGACTTCAGCGGAGGAAAACATGTTCTAAATTTCAAATAACAAGTTACTGAAGTCAGGGGCTCATCAGCAATTCCTTAGCTCAGTACTGTTACCATTGGGTGTTTGCTGTTTGTTTAACAATTTGACAGATATTGATGACTAATTAACAAGCCTGTTTACAGCACCCATGGGGAGAGAAGGCTGTATTGCTGTGGTTAGCAGAGATAAACTTTTGATGCAAGAATTAGAGAGTGTTTAGCCATATCGCCTTCCCAGCTGTGGCACTACCAGAGTCTGACCTTGGCTGCCTAAGAAACCCCTTATGCAAAGGGCTTAAATTGGAGTTAGGTGCTAAGAGGCAAATGGGGATATGCGGGAATTTGGTTTGCAGAAATGAGTAAACCTTGAATCCTACCATTTCTTATGTCTGCTTTTATTTAAATCTGGATAAAGCCAGGCAACTGTGTGATGAGGTTAAAACAGAAAGAATTCACACAATTAATGCTATTAAGCACTGGGAATTACCAAAATACTGTTTCTTCTTTCCTAGAGAAAATTCGATGTTCCTTTTACCTGCACGTGAACCAAAACAGCTCACCTGCACAGAGACAGCAGTCCAAAGACTTAGAGAAGCTGCTTTTTCTCACTAGCACTTTTCATTTGTTTGTTATGAGACATCTGTTTAATTTTTGCTTTCCAGTTCTTTTAGGATGTGCAACGTGAAGATTGAATAAGCTTGAGATTATAATAGGAAAAGGAAATTATTTTAGTATCTTTTTTGCTTGGTAGGTCTTTAGGATCAAAAAGTTCAGGATATTATATCTGAGATAGAAATGTAAACTCTGGATACCTATGTTCCTGAGGTGATAAAATATCTATCAGACAGACAAGGGCAGAAATGGTTTTGGAAGACTTTTCTGGCCTCAAATTATGTAAAAATATGTTTGGTTGTTGGGGTTTTTTTTATTAACATAAAGGAAAAGCTAACTGGTTAATGAGAACAAGATAAAAACCTATTTTGGAAATTTTGAACAACATTACTTCCTATTTCACGTATTTGTCACTGAAAATATATTTAATTCCTTTTTTTCATTATAAATAGTTACTACTATTATAAGTAATTTTTTCTCATTTTACAGATTTGAAACAGTATTTTTAAACAATTTAAATTCATAGTTCTTTTTTTCTCTAGAATAAATAAGATATTTTAACCCACTTGTTCCTGTAAAAAATTTTAATAAAAATTTAAACAAACTAGAGTTTTAGGATATTCTTCATCTAACACCAGTAGTTTCTTTTTCTAACCTTTACCCTCATTGACTGCTGCAGCAAAAAAAGGAATTTAAGCTTTTACCAGCATATACAGGCAATAATTTTAGTAGCTGTCCATATTTTGTTTAGCAAAAATTAAGAAAATTTTCATCTTTGATAGTGTATCTATAGCACAGTGGTAGATGGAAGAGTGCAAAATTGCAGGCTATATTACTTGGGATGTGAAAATAAATCTATAATTCCTAGTTCAACTACCATCTTCAAATTAGTATCTTGAGATCATACCAAGGAAAGGACCAAATTTAAGTGTGTGTAATGTGGCATTTTCATATGAGTGTACTGAATAATTTTATTGCACTATGTCAGCATAATTACTGTACACTGCAGACAAAAATTAACCAGTGCATTGTGATAAAGGTTGCTTTGAATGGAATTGACACTGTGTGCGCAACTGAATAAGCTCATAAGAGCATTAAAGATAGCAAAAGTGATGGTATACCATTAAATCAACCTCAAAATCCTCTGTGAAAGATTCTGCTTTATTTAATTTTGTTCTTCTATTTTAGGTTTCACATCTGAGACACTATGATCTTATCTTTATCAAGCCAGTTTGCTGTTTCTCACTTTAACACTCAGGGATCCTTGATGGTTGGCTTTAGACATCATCTCAGGGGAGCGCAGCAATGCCTGTGAAAAACCTTATCTGGAAATGACAGAGCATTTAGTGTGCCTCTATCCCATCTGATCTCAGAATTTTGCTTTTAATGGCTGTCATTGTACCCTGGAGAACTAGCTGATACTGAGCTTTGTTTCATCAGTGCAACAAGAAAAAATAATCAGAAAGTGTTTTACTAGAAATCAGGATCGCAAATATCAAACTATTTATTGTTTTAAAGTAAACACTGGCTATATCCCTTCTTCCACAGCTCCAAAATTAAATATAATCTGTTGTTTGCTGGTTTTCAAGAGAACCATCTTAAGAACTCAGAAGCATGGAGCCTGGCACTGGACAGTGATTATTTATCCTGCCACAGGGGAGTAAGTACACAATGACCCTAATAATGTGGCATGGTTTGGCCCCAAGAGAATGAGAGAAAACCACCATCAGGGTAAGCTCACCCACCAGGCTAGTAGGAAGATTGCCACTGCCTTCTCCTATCTGTACATACAACCACCTGAAGACATAGCATTGATAGTGCAGCAATTAACAACAGAAAAAAAAAATTCCCCCTGCTTCCCATGAAAATGTATTACAGTATGTTAGTGGGCAAAAGCTAGATAAAACAAAAAAAGTCAGAATCAAAACAATGATGGAGCATATGCAGGAAAGGTTAGTAAATATATTTTGTAATCTTTATAAATTGTGGTGGATGGTGATGTGTTCAGAAGGAAAATAAAGTATTCTGATGAGCTTTTTAGCCCCATCCTTTAGCCCTACGGTTGATGCTACTGTACCTTAAATGATAGATCTCTCCTTAAGAGAAAGGAAAATATTTTTCTAATTCTACATGTTAGGACATTCACCTGGATGAGAGAGACCTATACTTCAGTTTCTGATCCAATTAATATTTAAGCAATTTAAGTTAAATTATTAAAATGTTAGGAAAACTTGTTCTTAAGCTTCATGCCCACTAGGTATTACTCTACAAAGTTAAGCTTTCTTCTTTCTTTTCCCCAGCTGGTATTAAGTGCACCAAAAATATTTCAAGACTTTAGGTAGACATGGGTTCAAAAACCTCAGAGCAGAATGTCCTATACTACAGTGTTCAGCTGGTCTCTGGATAAAAGGAAATGGGAATTCATTTCTCCTCACACAGAATAAGGGGTGAATCTAGACTTTTTAGGCAAAACCTATAGTCACTGGCCATTAGAAGGGAACAAGCTTCCATGTTCTAATGAACAATTTTTTTTAAAAGGATTGCCCTCTTCTTTTTTTTTTTTTTTTCCAAATAGAAACCTGAAGATTTTTTTAACTTCAAACTAGTGAGAAGTACTCCATAGTAGCTCAGTTTCATATGTTTAATTCCCAAACATGCATGAAGGGGAAGACACCAGCTTGCATTGCTTTCCTGATACTGTCTCTTGCTCAGCATGTTGACATTTGTTATTCTTAATTACAGGTAAACTTATGCATGGCATTAGTGCCCAAATTAGAGTCCGTATATTAAATTCTTTAGGCTACTACATAAAAAATTCTTATGCTGACTAGTTGCTAACTATTTTTATGACTTTGACCCACAGGATAACCTGTACAATGAAAAGGTTCATTTAGGAATATCCAAGACCATCTTCAAACTGCATAACCTCCCCTCAATGAGTCCCAAACCTGATTCAGATATACCGCTCTTTCTTCCTGAAGGTTTTAAAATATTATTATTTAGTAGATGGAAATTTTGTGCTGGAGCATCAGCATTCCCCAAAGAGTAATTTAAAAAAAATATTAGATTTTAGAAATTATGTAAACTAGCAAAGTTTATTTGATAATAACCTTACAGATATTTAAGTATTGTTTTATTGTGCTGATGCGAATAACATAGTAGAAATCCTGACTGTGATGCCAAAACCAACAGACAATGATCTGATATACAAGTTAAAATAAATGTAAGTTATTCCTCTCACTGAAATTATGGCTGTTAATGAAATATAGATTAATACTACTAAAGGAAGATTTTATCTTGCGCACTGGTTGGACTTTAATGATAATTTATGATGCAGTTGCTGGAGCAATGAAAAGTAATAGATCTTGATGTCATAAAATGTTGATGCAGATAATACACCCATATGAATGAATGGGATGGAATTAAATATAAGCAGTCATGATGTTGACAAATTAAAAACTTTATTGCATACACTTTCGATCAAATTAAACTTTTTAACTCAGTCACATAGATCTTGTCAAAAGAGAAATGCAGCAGTGGCTTTGAAAAGTAAAAAATCCATCCAGCACCCCATTGAAGGAAACTATCAATAATGCAGGCTATGCAAAGAATATTCTCTCCTTCTCTCTCACATTATGCATAGCAATATTGCTAGGAAAAAAAATGCGTTCAAATTGCAGCTGCATTATTTTTCTGCCATTTTTTTTTTTTTTTAAAATCCAGCCATGGTGAAATATATAATTCAAAAGGACCTCTATTTCTCTTTCTTTCTTATTTCTTCAAATAAACAGACAATCTATTTCCCCCTCTTCCCCCTGCAAAAGTCATCAACCAGTCATCCAAAAATGACAGAGATTAAAGGATATAAATGGCTCAGTAGTTTTAGAGTATTCATTCCCTAAGACACTAATTAAGCCAAATTTCTCTTTTTAAAATGGCTGCAATAAGGTGTCATTCCCAGTCCACTTAACTCCACTTGAAAATGTCAATCACATGGGCTGTGGAGGTAGTATATGTCAAAGGGTCAAAGCAGCTCAAGAAAGATAGAAGTTGGCAATTTGTGGAACCCAGAGCCAGACACAATTTCTGTAAGAGCATGTAGAAAACAGCCATTGTCAGTGCCATCTTTGCTCAAACAAAATGGTCTATTATGTGCTTAAATTTACACTTCACAGAAATAATTTTGTATTTATTTCACATATCCTTTTTGCTCTTTTTTTTTTCACTCAGATTCTTCTTGAATGGCTTCTTGAATGAACACATAAACTATTTAAAATGTCTTTAGACTCATTTTATGTATGCAAATATATGAAAATATGATTAACACAGCAAGCTTGGATGACAAATATAGCCAGCAAACAAAATACAAACTACTAATAAACCAACAATAACAGGCTACTCTTTTGTTTTTTTTTTTCTTACTGGTTCATGGTAGCTCTTAAGTAATGATAAATCAGGAATATGCGATATCTATGTCTAATCCCACAATGACACACTTTCTCCTGCCCCTTTGCTTTTTACACTAGCTTCTTGTCTCTCTGCCATTCCTTGCCCTCTTTCTTGTCATCTCCATGAATACCTCTGCAGCTCTTTCTCTTCCCTAAGTTTATCCTTCATTTTTGCATTGTCCTGTCACCACTTCTACTATATTTTGACAGCTTGATGTAAAATTGAGAATAGATGGAATTTAGGCTTTTTATTTTTTCAGGGACCACCACAGCAATGTCTGCGGGAATAAATCTTGTACGAAAGAGTAAGTGTGTCATGCTACAGTCATAATCCTGTAGCATGTTATTTACTCTCCATCTACAAAGTGTGTAGGTGGTCTGCATGACAGAATGAAGCAGGTTCAGGAGATGCAATTTTGAGAGAGTTTGGTCTCTAAAAAGGAATC
Source organism: Egretta garzetta (assembly GCF_000687185.1). Lineage (NCBI taxonomy): Eukaryota > Metazoa > Chordata > Aves > Pelecaniformes > Ardeidae > Egretta > Egretta garzetta. Next base: position 3,661,690 of record NW_009259860.1, read on the forward strand.
TGCTTCTATGCAGGCATATATTTACGGGTTAAATTTGCTTAGTATGTCAACGAAATGTCTAGAGGTTTGTCATATCTCAATGGCACTTTCTGCCCACCACATTAATTGGTGGACTCCTCCATCAGATTAAAGCTTTTCAGTTCAAAGACAGCAGCTTTTCCCAATGACATGAGCATTAGAATGTTTCAATGTGAGCAAAACTTGTTCCTTCTAACTTCCTCATTGGATATGGATGAAACTTTACTTAAACTGCTATGAAAAACCAAGAACAGAAGTAACTGTTGTGAAAAATTTCCAACTACATAGTTTAAAACTAAGAAACTAAAAAAAGCCTTCTAAAAGGAAACACTGGACAATCCTAAATGGTAATATACTTTGTGAACATACACAGTCTGAAGACATGAGGGTATAGCATGTGCAAATGTGCTCTGTGTAAAATGTGAATCTCCTCTTTTTCTCACTGTCATAAGCAGTGTCTAGTTTTGTTTCAGAGTAAATAAAGGCTCTTTTCTGACACTCCCTATGGTGTACAGAAAATGATAACCAAACAAATGACTGGATAAAACCAGTACAGAGGACATCTCTTACAGTTTTATAAGATATCTGGCTTTATGGGACATTTTTTCAAACCACCACTAAAGAAATGCTTTTGTATCCCCAGCTGCTTCTTATCATTACAGAGATGATAATGTGAGCTTTTCTGACTGTTTGCAGCAAGCTGAATCCTCTGCACTCTAGCATGAATATGTTCTACCTTGATAAACTTCTAGGTCTTCTTCAGTTCTTTGCTGACCCAGAAAACCAGCAGTACACAAGCCCTGACACTCTTTCACTGTTGTTATGAAACAGATATATAACACTGCTACGTAAACCATTTCAGGCTAAATCTGAACAAGTTTTTTGCTTTTCTAACCTAGACCAAGCCTTTCTGTTATAAAACACTGAGACATTTACACACACACACTTGCCTGGAAAAGAAGAAAGGACTTAAAAGTCATCAGCATTTAAAGGTTTTGCTTTACAATATCCCATGTTCCAACCCTTTCAGCTAAACACATAATCTACTTCTCTTTCCTCCCCTCTCTTTTGCCTCCATTCACTGCCAGTGACAGTGATTATAGCTTTGTGTTTGTCTTCAGAAAGCTCTCCAGAGTCCAGCAGCAAACAAAACCCCATTTTGTTTGCAAATAAACAAGTTCCTTCATTATTTCCACTTGAGTTTGGATCTATCTAAACTCTGACCTTTATACTATAGCTTAATACTATAACTTAGATAGCAGATAACACCCTTAAAACCATGAATGACAGGATGTAGAAGGTATGGCTTGCCATGCATGCATGGATTTGCCAAAATAAACAGCCAAGCATAGTAAGTCCAAGAGTAAAAAATAAAGTAAGAAATCTGTTTATGTTGGAGCAATGAATTTCAGATCTAAGAAGCATCTCTTGCTAATTATCTACTTAGTTCTTCAACAATTAATTCACCATGCTTGCTTGTATAAACAAAAAAAATAGATGAAAAATGTCATGCCTAGGTCACCATAACCTAATATATTTAACCAATAAAAAAATATAAGGACAGTGTTCATGCGTCAAAGAGCTACAAGGCAAAACAAAAAAAAGCTCTTTCCAAGGAACTACTCTTAGGTCTTCCTAGAAAGCATGTCTTCAATTTCAAAAACTTAATTTAATTTTGAGTATTTTTATTTTTCTGTGTGCCTAAGCGGAAACCATTCAACCTTAATTTTCAGAAAATCAAGCAGTGTGTCAGCTGAGCAGGAGGTCAAAGTGGTTGTGACCATTGTGGTAATAATTAGGTAGACAAATCTGAATAGAATTAATGGTCAAGTAAGAAGTAATAAGGAAAACTTAATGTCTCTTCAGATGCCAACACATATATAACATACAAGAGAAAAAGCTATAAATTTCCTTTACTGATGATAAACCTCACAGATCTTCCATAAGTCAAGCTCTGCAGAAGCCTAGTCATCTCTTTAGTTCACCAAGTTAATATTGCATTCACATAGAGAACCTATCTTGATATTCAGTACCATTTTTATTACTGTTTCTCTGCAGGTCCCATTCTCTGTGAGGCATAGGTCTTGAGAAATTCAAGGCAGAGTTAGTGGTTGGTCTTCATTATGCATAAAAAATTTCTGATCCAGAAACTCTCAATCTTGAGAAAACATCCTTGTTTATATTTTTATTTTCTTATTCTTACACAGGATTTTGATCTGGGAAACACTTGCTTAAATGTGATTATATTCGGAAGAAATCAGACAGTCCCAATGAGACATATGAAATAGCAGAGCATTTTATATATGCTTAGGGACAACAGTTATTTTATATTCTTTGCAACCAGTTGTGAGAGACTGAATAGCCAGCTAATTGTCTCAAAGCTTGCTCCTTTGTGTGCTTATCTAAGAAGATCAGCATTGCTGCAGGCAAAGTGGCTTGCAGGCTTGCTGAAGCAGTGGACCATGACACCCAGGTGGGGCTCCTAGCCCACGAAGGCTTGAAGTTTGAACAAAGAACGAAGAACAAAGAAAGCTCACAAAATGTATGCGCAAGCATGTGTCTTAGGCACGAAGCCTATAGAAGGCCACTGTCTCAGACCCCCAGGGGAAGGATCACCGACTCTGCAGGTGACCACTGAAGACTGACAACCACCGACCACATGGGAGACCACCGAAGACCCCAGAAGCACGGACCCTTGGGTTTTATTTGGTATATTTTTGTATAAAGACTTGCAAGGGAAATGTGAACATGCTTTGTACTTGTTAGACAGACAAAACCCCCCACACCTTTTCTTCATTAGTTCTTAGCTCCTGAATTATTAGCTCTGCCAGCTGTTTATATATCGACTACCATTGACATATTCACATTTGCTATTTTGAGATTTAATGTGCTGAATGCACATTCATAAATCCACATTCTCCAAACTACTTAATAGATTTTTTCTGAAAGACAACAGACTAGAGAAATGACTGATGTAGACATCTTGCACTAGTAACATTGATACAAAATTGATTCAAAAAAATTAACTTGAATGTAAGTGGTTTATATTTCCCATGCATTAGCAACTGTCTGCATAGGTAATGGAACATGATACATTTAAAAATACATATCAACAAATCACATGATCAAAAATACAAGTGAAGCCAAATAAAAGAAAAAAACCCACCTTTATTATGCTGCTTTATATAGAAGTAAAGTAATTTGGTTAATAGCTGTACCAGAAACATATTGTCATACAGGAAAATGTTCTTTTTTTCAATGTCTGAAAAAAATTGTGTTATTAAAGGCTTTCCAGCTACTGTAAATACTTGAGAGGAGATAGAACCACTGACAAAATAGCCTTAAAGTGATGGGAGGGATGGAAATTAAGAGGAAGCTCTACCTTAAGAATATAGGTGTTATTGCATGGTCTGTCCTGCGTTTGAGATCCTTCTGCCATGGATGAAACTAACACTGCTGAGCAAGTGCTTTAAGGAAACTAAGAAGAAGAACACAGAACTCTTTAAGACAACTGTTTTTCATTTACAACCTCAATATGGGAAGCCAGGACTTCTTTTGCTCATCTGTGAGCAGTAAGGCTAAGGGATCCTAGCTGTAGGCTGGAAAGAAACTGCAAGAAGCACACACTTAAGCCATGTGGTGGTGGTCATAGAGATGGCTGGCAAATGCAGAAATGGTGACCTGCACAGCCAGATTTATCATTTTCCTTGAACTTTTGCCTCCTCCCACTGAAGATGAAAAAATTAGCTATTCATAAAATACAGATCAGGTATTTCCTACCCTTTGACTTTACTGCACGCTTTATGCTGGAAAAGTTAACTGGCAGTGCCAAAGGTATCTTCTAAATGTCAGTTGGAAGAATGTGATCAAAGGCTGGATTTAGCTTCTTGTTCCAAAAGACTACAATAATAGGTATTTCTTTTGTTTTATTTTACAGTGAAAGTTAGATCCCTTGCCTAGAGGCAGAAGAGAATTATAATGGGAAACTTCTTAAATCTAGCTTATAAACTCATATTTGTTCTTTCAGCATTCTCTAACATTCTAACTCTTACATGGCAGCCATCAAAAACTGGCTACAGCTACTCTCTAGACAGTTGGCATGCTGTTGACTTATTAACACGACTGATAATAAACCTGGCATCCTCTCTATTTCAGTCCTCAGTATTCTGAAACACCCACTAGAGACACCTCTCTTTTTTCCATTGACACAAAAGAGAACCTAAAGCAAGCCTATTCATGGCTCATTGTCTAGCTAGCTAAAGCTAGGTTGCTAAAATGGGGGGAGGTGGGGTAGTTTTAAAATCTTAAAAGTGACTAGTGAATTGAAATATTTTTATTTCTCAATACACATCTTGTGACACCTAATAAGAGACTTCATTTTTATAGGTGAAGTGATTACATGGTTTTTAAAAAACATTACTTTATTAATATGAAGTAAAACATTACAGAACAGAGGTACTTTTTTTTGTCTTTTCTTCTTTTTTTATTGGGAACTACAGTTGCCTTTGGTGTCCCCTTAGACCGTCAAGGGAGTGCAATGCATACACTGTTGGGTTTGAACAAAGCCCAGTCCAGCCCCAATCTTTTTAGGATTCACAGATGTTAGCAAGCATTGCAACCATAGCTTTTTTTCAACACCTAGATGTTGAAATGAGCAGCCATCCACTTTCCTTTGTGCCATCTGCCTTTGCAAACTGGCTGGTTTTGATGGGCTATCTTCCAGTTAGTTTGCTTGCTAGTATTATTCTCTTTGTTCCTCTTACGTTTTGGAGACATAGGATAGTCTTTTCTCTTCAGGCTGAATTTGGACAAGTCAGCCAGCACTTCTTCCTTATGCTTTTGGCTTGAAGGTACTCAGGGCTGTCTCAAAGCAGGCCAGAATTTAATCAGCCAAATGATGACTTTTGGGTATAAAGATCTTGGACCATAGACTAATTTCTAATGCCAACCAATCAGCTACTCACTTGTTCTTTTTCTACCTGCCAGCCTTGTGTAAATCAGCTGGCAGCACTTCAGTGTACTTAGGGTTTGAGAAATCTGGAAGTTCAGTTAAAAGAACAATGCAACCTCAGGGACATGACCAAACTCTATTTAAACAAGACTTTCACTCACTATAACTTAGCTAGTCTGGCATGGAGCACTACTTAAAAATATTTACATCCCCTCAGGTTTTGTAATTAGGAACCCAGTTCTCAAATCCAAGTTCAACTTTTTGGGACCAAAGGGCAGAGCTTCATGAGCATTACACTTGCTTCAAGTTTTCAGTTCATACAGGAATGTATATGTGTGTGTGTCTGTGGATATATGTTTACATTTTAAAAATCATAACAGGGACTGTTCCCAGGCCAAGATACCTTCCCATATCTTTTCAGAATCTTTTTGCTGCATCTAAAGTTCTTTTGCTTTCTGATTGCTCCACAAATCCTCTACACTTCCATCTGCCTGCAAAAAAAAAAATCCCTGTGCTTTAAATAATGTTTTGTTATAGAAAACATGGTGAATAAGTATGATTATGCCTCCTGTTGATGATGTGTTAGCAGCTGTCCTGTCTTTGGCACTGGAGTCATCATTGTAATATCCCTATTTAGAGCTATGGTGTGATATTTCTCTATTTTGCTCTTGTTTAAGAAGAAGCGTATATCTTTAATGAAGTAAAATCAAATTTTGAAATATGTGAGTATTTATTTGGCATTAAATGTGTAGGTGGTCCAAGCCGGAGTTTTGTCATCTAAGTAACACAAAAGATTGCGCGTTGGGCTGACCCTGTGCATGGGGTTGCTTTCACTCTTACAGCATACCTACAATTTTATCTCCCATAAAATATTTTATGGATAATTTCAAAGATAAATATTTTATAACTTCCTTTGACCTTCTTTTGGATGATTTTACTTCTGCAGGGTTATGGAGGGTGAGTGAAGGAAGAAGAAATCTTGCCTAAGAATGTTGACTGAGATTCAGCAGTTTCTTTTTCTGTGACAGGCAGCCTAACCCATAGGGCAAAGTAATTTCAGTTCTTTGCTTACAAATGGAATCACTTGATAATATACATCTGCTTCATATAGGTTCTTTAGCAATGCATTTCTTCATATTTTTATGATGGACAGACATCACACGGATGTGTGAAATACATATACATTTCTGTGATGGGGTAGGGTAAATATTCACTCCTGCAAGGATAGATTCCACAATTCGAATCTATTAATGCAACATCAGTTCTGTATTGAAGACTGGATTTGGCATTTTTCTTCATTTGAGGTTTTTTTTCTTTATGTACAATGCTGGTCTGTGGAATTTTATGCTTAAATTGCTGATGTAAATGCAATGCTATACTCATTTCCAAATAAGGCTTGGTTTCATTGATGTCGTGCTCTTCCAGTAGTTAGAAATGTACAACAGTTTATTGTATCTCTCTTGTTAAACAGTGCTTTAGATTAAAGTGAAAATTGGTTTCCAAATGCGTATATCACATGAATCTCAATATCTAACAGTAAAAGGCTAGCAATTTAATGAAAATCATGATTCTTGTGGGATCTACAGTTCCTTGTTAGAGATAGCTCTACTGGAAAAAGGTTATGTATAAGTGCCTATGTGCATGCTTTGTCATTACCAAAGTACTCATTTAAAAATTCTTTTTGATCTTTAGGATCATACTGATAATATAGCTGTGACACATTTTATTTTCCTTTGCTCTCCAGAATATCAATGAGACCATGAGATTTCATAATGAGATCGTGTTGAAGGCTACAAACAGGCAGGTGGGAATTTTCAACATTTTGAAAAGTCAAATGGTAGGATCTTCCATACACACATCAGTTTAATTATAAACAAAACTGAGCAATTCCAGTGAGTGATGGTCCACATTTTGTCATACTCTTCTGCACACTTAAGAGTTTGCTGAAGAGAGAAACTAATTTAAAAATAATAAGGCAGAATTCTCAACTGATTAGTTATTAATTTCTGTCCTAAATACACTTCTTTCTCATGCTCACACAAAATATCAAACTTTTTTTTTGGTTGGTTGGCTGTTTTAAGGGTTCTGGTTTGTTTGTTTGTTTGTTTGTTTGTTTAATACAAGTTATGTATGTATACATCTGTGTGCCAAAGAATAATCACAGAATGTGGGCAATTGCATAAGCATTTAGAGTCTGCTGAGGGAGTAGAAGATGTATGAAGTTATAGAAATAACTGGGGCACACAGTACACAACATATTTGTAGTTTGTTATTACATTGGTAATTGGAAAACAAGTTAACATTTAGTGCATGGAAGATATCAGAGATTATGCAGACATATATGCTAACTATTATCTTTACTTGGAGAGACAAAATTAAACCATAGTATGATTTTAATAACACAGAAAATGACAAAAGTTGTTCTGTTGATTAGTTTTGTGTGAAAGATATAGTGCAGCATCAATGCTGAAAAATAGGCACCAGCAGTCCAGAAATTTAGTTTAGACATATTATAAATTGTCTGAAAATTCAATTTGTTTTTACTGTCTGATAGCCATCAGCTATTGCTCTGGCAGAATCATGGAGAAAATGGAGTCAGAAAAGTAAATCAAAATAAAGTATGAACAGCTCTCAGAACAAATATTCCATACACCTGTATGCTATATATACTTAGTTATGTCATTCCATGTGATTTTAGATTTACTTTATGCTATTATTGTGTCTCTAGCTTTAAAGGCTTCTGCCATGTATCTTCAATTCTGAGGACTATGGACACTACAAGAAGACTTGACTCATAATGTCTGTTGCTTTATATCCACATCATTTGTGTGCAAGTGGGGGTAGCAGTTCAGACACAGATGACCTTTATCAGGGATTACTATGAAGTAAAAGTGTCTTTAAAAAATTTAAGCTGTGTCCTTAGTTGAATACAAACCATTCTCCTGAGAAAGGCTGTTTGTGGCTGAAATGTCGGGTCTACCCTCTGGTACAAAGCTTCTCTAGAGGTGAGAAATAAAGTTACACTCAGAGCATTACTTTTTAAAGAATTTTCTTCCTTGCCTGTTATGTTCTGGGATTCCCTCTCCATTAGCTGTCTAGTCTTTCTCACAAGAATGGATGCTCAGGTGTTATATGTACAGACACTACATAATTGACCCCTTGTTAGTTTTTCACTGGGCTAATTTCTTAAATGTAGACCTTGTTTCCCTTACAGAGAATCCATAACCTGAAACTAGTGGCAAATCCATATATATATGGATTCATATTTCTATGTATATTGGGCAGATATCTTTGAAGTGCATGTAACACCAGTGAATAATACACTATACACAGTTTACTGAAAAAAAACCCAGACAAAACCCACAACCAAAATCCCAAACCACTATAAATAATATTAGAGAAAATGGCACTCCTTATCAGCAATATAAAAATAACCATTTAATTAATCTATAACTGCATTTCAGTCACTGGCCACGTAAATGAAAAGCATTGCAAATGCCTTGAAATTGTAGACTACCTTCCTGTTTATTTCTTCTTTTAAGCCTCAGACTAAGTTTTTCATTTTGAAGTTGTATGGTAACTACCTTGAACCTTTTGACAATACTAAACACAACTCCATACAGGAGCTTATCCAAATCTCTAAATCCCACTGACTTTCATGGATTTTTGAAATATGTGTTTGCTGCATATGAACTATCGAATAGGTGGTGTTGGTACACAGGCTGACATAGTTCAGGTGAGTGAATGGTACTTATGCAGTCTGGATATGTGTCACAGTCAAAATGTTATTTGGAGTACGTGGAGTGCTGTACTCATCCTGAAAGCACAGACTAATTTCTTTGCCCTTGGAAACATGCTACAAAGTACAAGTGAAAAAGGTGTTGCACTAGGAGAGAAAAGGATTAAATCTTTTCTTTTTTGCCCAGGGGAAGCAAAATATCTCCTTTTATTTTTCTTTGCACTCTGGTTACAAAAATATTATCTGTTAAGTACTTTCTGGCTTATAGACACTTATTCATTATTAGACTACTAAAGATTTAAGTTTGTGTAATCTACATAATAGAAAGCAAGAGGAATACAGAGGTGAATTGGATTATATAATTAAGTGGAATCTTGTTTTTTAACACAAAGAGAGAATAGAAAATTTTGTTCATGGCCAAAAATAAAATAAGTTGTCATTACTCATTTCAAAGCTTATTTTAGATGCTTCCAGTTTATTAATAAGCCCTTCATTACTGAGATGTCCTGTGATATTAAGAATGATGAAAAAATTACCTTTTGCTCTGACAAAATAGTAACTAAGCTACACAAAGTCCTATCAGCCACTTGCATTTCCATCCATGGTGATCCCAAATTGAATAGGAAAAAAGAATTTCCATATTCAGGCAAAAATATTCTATGCATTACTATGTCTGTATCTAATTATATGACATCAGGAAGTCTGGTTAATATCTGTGCAGCATTCTACCGTAAACTGACTGAAGAGATATATTTCAGTTATTTTATACCTGAAGTACTGGGGTTAATGGTGATTGCAACTAATTTATTCAGTACCATAAGGTCCAGAGAAAAGCACTTTTCTAAATTAGATAGAACTTACAACATGCATCAAATACCAAAATACAATTTCATGTGACTGAATTCTGAAAATAAATGCCAGGACATTGACAGCTTAGTGCGTTTTTCATTTAAAGTGTCACATTGGGTCCATCATGTTAGAAAAGTAAAGAAATAATCAAAATCCTATTTTCAATGTTCTTTTGGGCATGCTGTTCAAGTATGAAAATGTTCAGTTTAGAAGAATTCTTTAACAAATTTAAATTAAGTAAATGTGAAAAAATCCACAAGACAAAAAAAGTCTTTTGAAATATTCCACTTTATAATGATGGTTATATTTATTCACCTCTAAAGCAGAAACTTGGTTGTTATTGGTTGGTTTGAGGAAATAATTTATGTTAGCATAATGAGAAATTGTAAGGTTTTTACCACTGCATACTGCAGTTCAACTAAAACATATTGACTGCAAATTGTGTCATCTAAACAAGTAGTTTAAAAACATTTTGTATCAGCAACCGAGAAAATGAATGGCTTTCCTTTGTGTTCCTGTATTTGTTCATGTTATGATCCATTGTTGTCATGCAGCATCATGGTGTAAAACATTCCTGACATGGTCAGGTTATTTGATAGATTATACATGAGAGGTCAAATGGACAGACAAAACCAGGCAGACATGTTTCCACTGGATTCCTGCACATTTATTCTGGCTTTTCACTGCTTAACATTTTTAACACAGGTATATAAAAAGAATTATAAATCACCATTAGTAATGTTTATAAATGACTCAAAGATTGTCAGGGAAAAAGGGGAAAAGTAAGAAGTCCAGTCCACCTACAAATATTTCAAGTACAGCTAAATGCAAGATCTACATGTAGGACTGAAGAACATAGGCCATTCTTTTAGAGTGGGCAATTCCATCTTGGGAAGCAATAACTGTTAATGTTTAGGAGGTAAGTAAATAAAAGCTGAGCACAAATTCCCGCTGTACCCCAAAAATATTTGTAACCCTTGCTTGTATAAACAACAGTCCTGATAGACATAGGTTGATTCTCTTATATGTCTCTTTTGAAATGGTGGAACTCTTCTTGGATATATCCGTTCCATGTGTGATGGCCACAATTAACAGAGAAAATTCATAAAGACTCAGAAGAAAAATTAAAGGGTTAAAAAAAAGATATGAATCAAATCACTGAATGTGTAAGACGTACATGAAGTGACAATATGGAGGTGAGCAAATTCTATGACTACTTACATGAACAGAAATAAGATATTAAAGAATTATTCAATCTAGTAAATCAAATTTAAGCTAAATTTACACAAATTTACTCCATCATTAAAACACATTTAAATTAGCATTGTTAACCAACATAACAACTTCACAGAATCACAGAATCACAGAATGGCAAGGGCTGGAAGGGACCTCGGGAGATCATCTAGTCCAACCCCTCTGCTAAAGCAGGCTCTCCTAGAGCATTCTACACAGGACTTCATCCAGGCGGGCCTTGAATATCTCCAGAGAAGGAGACCCCACAACCTCCCTGGGCAGCCTGTTCCAGTGCTCTGTCACCCTCGAAGTAAAGAAGTTTTTCCTCATATTCAACTGAAACCTCTTATGTTTCAGTTTGCACCCATTGCCCCTAGTCCTGTCGCAGGACACCACTGCAAACAGACTGCTTCCATCCTCATGACTTCCGCCCTTAAGATATTTGTATGTGTTGATAAGGTCCCCTCTCAGTCTTCTCTTCTTCAGGCTGAACAAGCCCAACTCTCTCAGCCTTTCCTCATAGGGGAGGTGCTCCAGTCCCTTTATCATCCTAGTTGCCCTCCTTTGGACTCTTTCTAGGAGTTCCTCATATTTCTTGAACTGGGGAGCCCAGAACTGGACACAGTACTCCAGGTGGGGTCTCACCAGGGCAGAGTAGAGGGGGAGGA
>NW_009259860.1:3673646-3674871 GCF_000687185.1 Egretta garzetta
ATGCCATCATAGAAGGCTATCAGATTAGTCAGGCATGATTTCCCCTTGGTGAATCCGTGCTGGGTACTCCTGATGATGTTTTTTTTCATCCACTTGCTTGGAGAGGACACTCAGAACTTGCAGGATTTGCAACGAATTTTCCATGAGTAATTTGTAAACCAAGACAAAATACTTACCTGAAACCAAAACTCTTGTTCAAATAACAATTGATGTGAAGAGCACTTAAAGCATGTGTTACACAAAAGGCCAAACTACATGAAACCACTGTTCTGACCTTATAACCTATACAATCAATTAATTACTTCAGAGAACTTGTATCTGATAATGTTTTCTATCTGTGTATCAAAGGAAGAAAAGTATGCTACAATACATAAGCCACAGGATCTCGACAGGCAGAGGGACCATGAAAAGATTGGGAAGTGGGTCCATGTAGACCTCATGAAGTTCAACAAGGCCAAGTGCAAGGTCCTGCATCTAGGTCAGGGAACTCGTGGAGCCATAGAATGTTTTGTGTTGGAAGGGACCTTTAAAGTTCATCTAGTCCACACCATCCCGTCTCCCACCCCCACCCCATGCTGGTGGATGAAAAATTGGATATGAGCTGGCAATGTGGGCTTGCAATCCAGAAAGCCAACTGTATTCTGGGCTGATAAAAGAGAAGCATGGCCAACACGTCAGGGAAGACAATTCTCCCCTTCTACTTTGTTCTTGTGAAACCCCACCTGGACTGCTGCATCCAGTTCCCAGTTCTTCAGTACAAGAAAGATATGGACCTCTCAGAACAGGTCCAGAGAAGGGCAACAAAAATGATCAGAGGGCAAGTTGAGGTTGCTCAGCCTGGGGAAGAGAAGGCTTTGGGGAGTTCTTATTGTGGCCTTTCAGTGTATAAAGGGGGCTTACTAAGGCCTGTAGTGTCCGAACAAGGAGCAATAGTTTTTAGCTGAAAGAGGGTAGATTTAGACTGGGTATAAAGAAAACATTTTATATTATGAGAGTGGTGAGACACTGGAACAAGTTGCCGAGAGTTGTTGTGGATGCCCCACCATTGGAGATTTTTAGGGTCAGGTTGGATGGGGCTTTGGGTAACCAGTTCTAGTGAAAGATGTCCCTGCCCATGGCAGGGGGGTTGGACTAGACCATAGAATCATAGAATCATAGAATGTTTGGGGTTGGAAGGGACCCCTAGAGGTCATCTAGTCCAACCCCCCCGCAGGAGCAGGGACAC
>NW_009259860.1:3675248-3701021 GCF_000687185.1 Egretta garzetta
GATGCAGCCCAGAGTACGGTTGGCCTTCTGGGCTGCCAGCGCACATTGCCGGCTCATGTCCAGCTTTTCATCCACCAGCACCCCCAAGTCCCTCTCGGCAGTGCTGCTCTCGATCCTTTCTTCCCCCAGCCTGTACTGATACTGGGGGTTACCCCGACCCAGGTGCAGGACCTTGCACTTGGCCTTGTTGAACCTCTTGAGGTTCACACAGGCCCACCTCTCTAACCTGTCCAGGTCTCTCTGGATGACATCCCGTCCTTCTGGTGTGTCAACCGCACCACTCAGCTTGGTGTCATCCGCAAACTAGCTGAGGGTGCACTCGATCTCACTGTCTAAGTCATTGATGAAAACATTAAACAGCACCGGTCCCAGCACGGACCCCTGAGGGACACCACTCATCACCGGTCTCCATCCGGACATCGAGCCATTGACCACTACCCTCTGGGTGAGACCATCCAGCCAGTTCCTTATCCACCGAACAGTCCACCCATCAAATCCATAGCTCTCCAATTTAGAGAGAAGGATGTTGTGGGATGATCTTTAAAGGTTCCTTCCAATGCAAACCATTCTATGATTCTATGATTCTAATAGTGTAATGGGACATGACTGCTGTTCACATCAATAAAAAGCTCATTTGTACAGATGAGCAAGTTTGTTGTACTAATTACTAACTATTATGGAAAGGATAACCTTAATAGAAATAACAGCATTTAGAACATAAAAAAAGTATTTTACTAGGTGACTATTTAAGATGTCTAAAATAAATACAACTTCTTTGCTGACAAAATCCGTTACTTCATGGACAGGTCTTCTGCAGAGTGCTGGAGAGGACATTATACTAGAAAGAAAAAAAAAAGTGACTTGATATTATTATCTCTATATGCTTATATCTTGCTGCTAGGTTATTGGTAGGTATTTACTAAATGAAATAACAGGGATAAGTAAAGCCTTAAATTGAAATCAATACTATAGATTTGAAGGCTTATAGAGAGATTAATCTTTGCAGTCATTTTGAACTGTGTCTTGGTTTTTTTCAGCAGTACTATACTTAAAGGCATTAGAAACACTTCCTGAGTTTGATAATATGAATTGTATACTGGTCTAAGCTGATTATTGAAAATTAAAGTAAAACATATTAAACAAGATAGTGATAAGAGACTTTTACTATATAATATATTACTTGTAAAGGAAAACAAACAAGGACTATAGAAAATTTAGGATTGATACACATCAGGAGAAATTACGTGGAACTGTTTGACCAGTATACACTCAAAACTACTATAAAATTATAAATACTGTCTGGATAGTAGTAAACAGCTAATGAAACAGTCACTTGAATCCTAAATCCATGTACCATCCTGCACATATTTTATGCATGTTTTGTTTAGTCATTTTTTTAGAGGGTTGTGTGAGATTGTTCCTAGAATTGCTTACATTTTATGTTTAATTAATTTGAAGATAAAAATTGTCTAAGATTACACTGAAATCAGTTGAAAATTAGGAAAGAAGTAGTGAAATATGGGTATGTCATTTTATTTTTGTAGTGGTTAATCTCCTAGCCTTAATTTTTCTCTCTGAAATTACTGGAAACTATTTGCCAGCAGCGTGGCTCTGTAAAACCACAAAGCAAATTTTTAAATGAGTGAATTTTCTTTACTTGAGTTTTGCGTGAACAGTTAGACAGCAGAAGGGGGAGGGAGGTATTTGCTCGACTGAGGCAGGGTATCCAAGATGAGATATGGTCCAAACCACTACTTTTTTGCCCTATTAGTTTGCATTCTACTGTCAAGCCATGGTACAAAAAGAAACAGATAGCAAGTCAAACTTAATCTAGGCAAATCTTTCTTTGTGCTTATAAAGAAAATCACCAGGATAATTTAGGAACTATATGGAGTCCTAGAATGGGACTAGGAAAGAAATAGGAGATTAGACCCTTTAAAAAAGAAGTTATAGGGTGGTGAGCTATATCCAACATACTTATTTCCAGCAACAGTCCTATCTTTTAGTCAGGCCCATACTTCAGATTGTCTCCACCAGAACTATTCTTCTCAATAAACTTGCCCATTTGCAAAGTTGTTTTAATCTGAAACTTTTTCATTGCCTTATGCTTCCTGGGTATTACTTTTGTCATCTTCTTCAAAAGGCTCAGAGAACTTTTCTGATCCCAGCGATCTCTAGGACACTAGAGGTGACTACATTGGCTAGTAACAATCCATTTCAGTTTCTCCCTTTTCTTTCTACCACAGAAACTTCACCCAGATCCAGTAGTGCTTGGTAAGATGAAGTAAATAATATGTAGCATTATTATCCTCTCTACGTAATAATACTGTGACATTTCTCTAGCTATTCCCTTCACAGCATATTGAATGGTCTTTGTCTCCCACTTTCCCACATTAACTGATTGTAGCCCTTCAGATCTCTTAAAAATGCTATTTCTGCAAGGTAAGAGGTACAAATAGGAAGGTCTGTAGAATAGGAACTGCCCTGTTCATGCCTATGTTCATATATTTCCCAATTACCACAGATCTGCAATTGTATTGGGAACTGTCAGAATTATTTTAAAAAGGCGTTAGTGAAGTATTTTGGAAATAAGAGCTTTCTGTGCTTAAGTTGATAACAAATCCCTAATGTCTCAGAATCAGAACAGCTGGGGCTGGAGTTCTCTAAGTCCAGTCCTCTGAATGAGACAGGGGCAACTAGATCAGGTTACTCAGGGCTGTGGCTGGTTGGGTTCTGCAGATCTGCACTCTTTGCCCTCAGTAAAAAAGCTTTTTGCTATGTTATCCTGGACCAGAAAACTCCAACCAGTTTGGAATCTCCCTCTGCTCAGGCATCTCTTCGCTCTAGCCCTGCTTGGCTGTTTCTTTGCTTTGCCCTTGATTGGGTGTCTCTTTGCTCCAGCTCCTGCTCAGCTATCTCTTTGCTCTAGTCCTAGTTCAGGTGTATCTTTGGTCTAGTCCTTCACAGGCATCTCTGCTCTAGTCCTTGCTTGAGCCTCTCTTGGCTTCTGACTGCATGGACTGCTCCTCCAGCCTTGCTCAGAAGACTCTTACTCTGATGTCTTTCTGTTTTCTTCTTGACATCTCTTCTTTTATTCTGCTTCTCTATCCTGATACGTTGTCCTTCCTGCCCTGGAATCTCTCTTATTTTCCCCTTGCCTCTGCTCAGGTGTCTCTTCTTCCTTGGTGTTGTCTATTGAATCTTCTCTTCTCTAGAGATTACTGCCTTCCTTAAATAAATTTTTGCAGAGGCACCATATGCTCCTCTGATGAAGAGAGTTGGGTGTGCAGTAGGTTGCTTTTGCCCATAGTAGAGCTATCTGTAACTGGCTGTGACCAACTCAGGGCAGTCCCAGGCCTCCTTCTGCACAGGTTACCACTGCAGCCCCTTACCCACTACCAAAATTTGCGGTTATGCCTGATACAGGTTTCAAATGAATTTATTTGATTTCAGTTTGGGCCCATTGACTTTTATTTTGTCACTTGCCTTCCCAGCCTTGTAGGTCTAATTGCTTGGGGGATGATCAGTTTAAGAGGAGTTTAGAGAAGAGAGTGGCCAGACAACTGGTAAAGCAGATGCACACATGAACTCATTACTTCAGACAGATGATGATGATTTACCAGATCAGTCTTATACAATACATGGAAAATCATCTATTCATTATCATGTATGGCTCATGAACCTTCTGTCAAGACATGTGAAGACATGGAAGTGGTTTGATGAGCTCTCCAGAAGGTTTGAGGGCCTAACTTATCTTGTTAACTGAAACAGGATTGTGTCTGAGACGATCCAGGCCCAATGCTTCTTACTCTATTTCAATTCTGAGGATCTTCTTCCTGTTTTCACTTACAGTTTTTGTTTCAGTCTAATCATATAACTTTGGTGTCCTTTAAGAATTTGCTTCCTTAAACATTATTTTATGTACAATTAAAGTGTCCCAAAAGACATTTCTGAAAATTGGATACACATTGCTCCTTGAGCTGAATTTATTACAGCTGTAGAACTGCTATAGCACTCCTTTCCCTCTTTTTTTCACCTAGTCATGTGGTGTGCTTACCTGTGCATTGTTAGCAAAGTACTTTTCCTGAGGTGCAGAAACTTCTAAATTAATTTCCAATCTTGGAGGGGTTTTTTTTATATATAGTAGTATTAAAGACTGTTTCCCTCTTTCCTTTCAGGGACATGGGTTACTCTTACGATTAGATCAAATGAAAGAATCAGAATAGCATAAAAAAAGTTCAATTTTGTAGCTTTTGAAGATTTAAGTTAGTATTATGTACTTTTGTGTTAATTAACACTTATTCTATTACAACTGCTATAAAACAGCAACAAAAATCCAACTACTATTCTTATTATTTGTAGTGATAGTTTCATATCTATGTCTCATGCTTCCAGCATTCGGGCTCCATGGAAACAGAACTATGAACTCAGAAAGTTTGACTCTGTTCCATTTTAGCCTCACAGAATATTTTTGAACAGAGACCTTATCTACTGTTTGCAGACATTAAATATCTTAAAGGGAAAGCATTTGTGGTCTCTGTCACATGGTATTCGCAGTAGGTCCCTTATAAATACAGGCATAAATTCAGATCTGCTGGCTTTACAGATTTCTCTGTCTATTGTTTTCAGACTTCTGCATGTGTCTCCAAGAAAAAGGCAGCAATCCTGAAAACTGAACTACTCCTCTCCCTTCAGATGGGTTGCCCTTTCCTTTTATTCTTCCTCACAATCACTGAGGCCTGCCAATCATTATTACTATATGTAACAAGAGACTTGTTCTCCTCCTGAATGTAAGGACATCATGTTTCCTCTTCTACATCTCTCAGCAAAAGGTTAAGAACCCTGGTGAAGTGAGGACAACGGGTTTCACATGGCTTACAAGCGTAAAGCAGCTATACCTAATGCCTTTGCATCTTTCTGATCTTGTTCCCTTTTCCTCCCTTCATCTTCAACCTGAGTGCATATAAAGTTCTCTTATATGTGATCTTCACAGGCTTGTGAGAAGTGAAAAGAAAGTTCATCTCCAGCATGTGCTGTAAGTCAGGAAGGTAGTCAAAAGAGTATTAAAATCTAAGGATGCAAGTGGACCTCTGGACTGCTAATGGACAAGTTTTATGGGCTGTTGGAAGGAGCTAAGAGCCAGCATTCCTGGATTGTGATGACAACGAATTATATCATGATGAGGGAAGGAAAAGATGAAAATTTGCAGATTAAAAGTGTGGTTAATTTGTGGAGACATCACATATGTGAAAAAGGGAGATTCAGAATCTTAGATTAAATTCATGCAGGGCTAGAACAGATGTTTAATTACTTGAGAGTGCATAGAATTAGATTGTGTTTCTTTTTTGAAACAAACTTAAAACCCTACTACCAATCACCAATTAGCATGTCTTATACATCACACACAGTTTTATTTTTAAGTGAAATTCTAACTCATAAAAATGTGCCTCCATTGATGTTGATATCTCCTAGTAGAGCACAAAATATGCACTTGTGGCAATTCTGTCTGAGCTCATGGATCTACCAACATATTCTTTACCTACAGATATGGGTTCCCTCTCTGCTTTCAAGGAATCTTCATGTACAAAGAACCATGTGGTTCCCAAGAGATCTAAGTGGGGCTTTGATTCATCTAAGAGTAGGTCCAGAATAGGCATACATATGCCTAACATATATATTTTTTCCGCACTTTGCAGTTGTTGCTTATTGCCAGTAGCTTGGGCATTTCTTTTCACCAAAGGCATATCACTATTTTTTGCTGGCACCGAGTGAGTCTGGAGTTACTTATAGAAGATAAATGGTACCATTAATGTTCAAGCTACCAAATTATGTTCAATCTGTGAAAGATTCAGTAGAGTTGAGAGAAATAAAACTTCATTCACAGGGCCTTTTTTTTTTTCTTTTATAATTGTAACTGTGTGACTCTTCATGTATGACTTTGAACATATTAGAGACTTAGATATGGCCAAAGTATAAAAAGTAAAAATATCTCCTTGAATGAAAAAATCAATTAAACTACCCTTGAATATCATTCACCTCTTTCCTTTGTGCATTCCGCTTGAAAACTCCTCTAATCAGGCAGCTCTTACCAAAGTTGTTCACATTCAAAGTAATACATTTTAACTTGTTACCAAGCAGGGGATGGTGGGTTTTGTGCCACTTACAGCATTGTCCATTTTGTTTTCTAGAAGCCAAGTGAAAAAGGAGCACAGAGCTGTTGTGATGGAAAATATTTGAAATTTTCTTGTGAGGATTCACACAATTAAGGAATAAAAGTTCCCATTTTATTCCTAAGACAGAGTGGACCATATTTTCTGCTTACCTTAAACTTAGGTCTAAGCAACCCTTTATTAACAGTCAAGCCTCAATTGATATATCACTTCTCTAACCCAGCAGAAAGCGACGAGTCCTTGAAAGTGCTGCTGATGACTCTCACTTGCCTGTGCAAGCCAAATAACACAAGTTCATTCAGTCACCCTCCCCCCCTCTTTTATTCCTAGAGGCTCCTATTCTTTACATTACTATTTACTGTTTGAGTCAGAAGTACATTTCATGATTCATTTATACAGCACATCAAGCTTTAAATAAAAGATGCAACCGAATTTAAAGTTCTGTCTCTAATGTGCCAGTTATGTGATTAATTCATTAGGTTTGTCACTGACTTACGAATTATACAAATGATTTTTAAACCATGAAGCTAATTTGGATCCATATTTCATACTTTGGAATGTAAATATCTGTTTTATTAATAGCAGTTTGTTTATAAAGAGTGAGCTTAAAAGTTAGCGTACAGACTTACCATTGGAAGCACAGTCTGCCCCCAGCAAACTATTGAAATACACAGTACACAGTTACATGTAAACATTTATATCTATACTCTCATTTTAAATACCAGGTGTTCTTTCACCTTGTTAAGATGGATTCTGCCCTTTTCCTTTCAGGGATATATGGGAGGATAGGAACAGGGAGATACTAATGCTTGAGGTTCACCCTGTCATCAGGAGTCTCTACGCTGTCTTTTTCTGTTATTTCTCCTGAGTCTGTCTGCACAATAAGGAAAGCACATCAGTCAGTATTTTGGATGTCTAGAGCTGGGATGTCATATCTTAATTATCTTCCCACTTCAACCATGTGGGAACAAATACATGGAGTCAGGAATAAACCAGTCAAGTAAGGATGATAGAAACGAAGAGCTTAACGAACACAGGAGACAAAATGTTCTTTAAATTCATTTTTTTCTGTGAACATTAGAACTAACTAAGTCTGCTTTTCAAAGGGTTTGCACCTTTTGCCCTCTAATTCCCCCCAGATAGGATAAACCAGATATCTTTTCACCCTCTGCCACTTAGTGTGGATGATAAATGAGGAAAGGGCTCCTGTCTGGCCAATTCACTGCTGCCACAAAGAACCTGCCTCCCAGTAAGGACACTCCCACTCTCTCTCAGGGAGATATTCCCCCAACTTTTCACAAATTGACATGAATGTAAATTATTTCTAAGAGAAATAAGAGAAATGTATTTCAGATTTTATTTGATTCAAAGTTGCTAAATAGGACTCAAGCCTTATTAAGCAAGAGAGAGACACAGACCTGAGTGTGTAAGTCACATTTCCATAACAAAACAGCCTGAAAATGGAATGGTCATTAAAGAGAATTAATATCTGTTTTCAGATTTTTAGGGTTTCTCTTTTATGGAAGGGAACATTCATAACAAAACAGCTTTACTAATTCTAAGAAGTTTTGTTTGAGCAAACAGTGATAAAAAACCTTCTCTGGAAAGGTTACTTAAGATTAATGCACGTTTGAATACATCATCTGCTATATGCAGTATATTGTGCCTAGTGATGGTTAATACATGATTTGTGTACACATAAAAAACCCCGAAGCTTCCTTTTAAGAACTCCAGCATTTAGATCCCATAAATCTGTAAGCACCTCATACTGTAGTGAGTTAATGAGAACTTATGGATTTGTGAAGCCAAGGGATGGCCAAACCAAGTGTAAATCCATAGAAAGCCATGGTGAAGATACATTGTAGAAGCACATAGTAGGATCTTGTAGTTTATCTGATTGAGGTACCTTCTTACATCTAACCTGGAAATTTTCACTGTAACCATTACATCATGGACGAGATCTAACCGTTTGGTCACCGGGCATAAGAAAAATAGGCTGCCTTGAGTGCTATCAGTGAATGGTTAAAGGGGCTAAGGAATCAGAAAAAGGATTGTAGAACAATGACATTTTAAGGAAATATGACTTCACAGGGTAGAGTTCTCTACATTTTGGGGGGTGAGAATTATCTACATATGCTGGGGAAAAGTAGAGATATTTATTAACAATTATTTTTTTCACACCAAGTGTCTGGAAAAAATGAAATATATCTAACTTACAAATTCCAGGAATCTTTTCTTCCTTCCCTCCATTAATATAAAGAAAAAAATTGCTGTACAGTTATTCCATTCTAGCTCTAGATTTCTTAACCATATATAAAACAGAAAAATAAAGTAAAAGTAAAAATCCCTCTGAAATTATAAAAGCTTCACCTTTTCCACTTATGAACTAATATTCTGGATTCCTTGCTATTTTTTCCAACCACTATCTTCTATTTTATTCCTGAATGAAATACAGATATGTCAAAGTAGGTGTTTTGTTTTGTTTTGTTTTTCCAAAAATAGGGCTATTTTTTTTTAAAGAGATTAAGAATTCCTACAGCAAGATATTATTATTTTTATATTTGTTCAGAGCTTTGTGACTGGCTCTCTGAAAAAGCTATCCTGTCAAATGCCAGATGTGGTGTTTTTAAGTTAAATAGTTCTTTATTTTGCAAATTACTCAGACATATAACAGAATATTACATGAGAATAAAGGTAACAAAGTCAAGTTCCAAGATTTTTGATATTAATACATGTATATACACCACCCAGCTGAGCCACAGTATTTTATATAATACTGATCCAGCCAGGACAAAGTTGCCCCTTAGTCTCTCTCTTTTCCTTCATATAATCCACATTTTAAATGCTACAGACAATGAGGGGAAAAAGGAACTCTGGGCAATCTGATTGTGCTAAGTTCAGTTTATTAAGTGGACCAAGCAAGGGGCAGGATGTCTGAGGGAAAGCTTTACACACACACACACTCATGCGCGTGTGCACACACACAAGCTTACTGTTCACTGCCTGCCAGTGAATTGGCACAGCTGAGCCTGAAGGAAACATGGTATCTTGTCCAGCTGTTCCATGGTGCCTCAGGACAGGGTCTTGGCAGCAATGTGTTAATGGTTGCACCTTGGATCTTCTTCTAAGTGGTGTCATACATCTATGTGCCAGTGTTTCCTCAATATCTATTACTGAAGGGGCTTCTAGCCAGATGTTGTCTCAAGCCATCAGCCAGGTCAGTGAGTGATGATATCACACTATATGTTTCCAGCAGTTTTGGGTGTTGTTCTCCTGGCACTTACTGACCCATGGTCTGCACCACCCACGCTCAGTTCTTGTTTGCAATGTCCTGTTTGCTGTGACTCATTATGCTCAGTTACTGCCTTTTGATCAGGGCAAAGTCATGGTTCTCCTATCACACATTAAATGTCAGAGGGTCATTTAAATCACAAGAATTGGCCTCAATTTCACTGTTTGTTACTATTTTGAAAATGTAGCATTCTCAGTGGGTCAAATTATGTTCTTGGTTATGAATCTCTGTGTGCCATTTGGCCTCTTATTCAGGGGCAATTATTCCTGATTTACACTAGTGAGGAAGGCTCTATGAATTCAGCTGGATTTACACCTTTTAACCCAGAACAACCTTTGTCCCAGTGACTGAGACACACTTTCAATGCCTAGGCAGCAGAGTAGGTCATCCAATATAAATTAAAGGACTTCTGATTCATACTCAGGGATTTAGGGACATACAAAATTTGTGTAGCCTTTTCCTGCTAGTGCTTTTCCCAAAGAGATACCCTTTCCTTCATTAAACATACAAGAGATGCAGTAAAATCTATTTGCTTGAATTTTAGATTCTAGCCTTTTAAAGCTTTTAAATCATTCAGCCAGAAGTGATTTCCTTCTGCATGCACAAAGCTTTTCTCCCTAGAATTATTTTTCTGGAGATACAAAATTCATTGACTGACTTGACCTTGAATTCCTTATCTCTACAGCAAAATTCCTCCTGAAAGAAATTTATTAGGCCAACAAGGCACAGAAGTTGATGCCCTTTTACCCTGTTCCTGCCTCTCTTCCCGCTGTTGTTACTGACCTCAAAGCCCAAGGTGAAAGTTAAACTTGAAAAATTGTATGAATTGATTGGCACATACTACAGCTTGTAGTCACATGGTCTCAAGGTCTGATCTCATTAGTTCTAATAAAAACTATTAGGTGGTGTGGTATTCTAATGGAAGAGCAGAAGGGAAAACAAAAGTGTTTGGGGAAATGGTACAGATGAGTTATTAGGGTTTTCTTATTTTGTATCAAACTACTGAGTCAGTGTCATAGTATGGATGCCACTGAGCTTGATAAGCAGCATAGACACAGCAATTTTTTTATGCTCAGCTCAATTACTTGAGCATCTTGAAAGTCTTTGAACATGGTAAGAGAGCTATCTGTGTGTATACATTCACAGTGATTACTTAATACAACTGTCCCTAAGAGTAGAGGAAGTGGTTGACAGTGCAAAGAAACAAAACACAGTTTAGAAAACATGATAAAGTATAATTCAAATTACTTAGACTGATAAAAGAATGTAATTTGAGGAATTAATCTATAGGATCTGTCCAGATTACTGAGTGTGGGGGTCTTAAAATTCTCTCAGCTCTTTAGACAAAAGAGTGGAAATTTCTTCAAATCTTGTTTGAAATATTTTTGGCCAGGCTGAAGTTAGGCAACTCAAAAAGAACAGAGTGTTTATTATCAAGGTTTAAAATACAGAACCAGAAAAGAAACTTTCTCTTAGGGTAGAAAACTTTCCTTGAACAATTTGATTTTCATTTACATCTACTAACATAATTGTATAAGCATTTTTAATGGAAACAGAAGTAATCTAGAAAATTTTATCTTAAACTTCAAGCTTGAACTTGAAATGTGTGTGTGGCTTGTGCTTGCCTGTGTGAGAACATGCATATACACAAAGAGATGATGGAGCACAGTAGTATTCAAGAGAAGATATTGAAAATAAATTTCTCTAAGGAATACTTGAAAATTCTTTGGCCACATCTGAAACTTTGTAGGAGGCAAGTAGGACAAAATCAGCTGCTTGTGGTCAATTGCATTTTGCAGTGGTTAACACTGAAAGGGAAATATTGTGTTTCTGTGTTAACACAGGTGCTGCAGAACTTGTGAAACATCAGGACTGCTTTCAACTCTGTATACATGCAAGAACCGAAAGTAATTTAAAATTAAACTTCTGTTTGAAAATTTTTGCTTTTACATTTATCTACAGTGTGTATTCTCTTATTTATTATAAAGGTTAAATTTAAAGGTAATATAAAGTTTCTTGTGAGGTGATGTCTTAAGGTAGTGTGCCATATGTGGGGCAATGCTCTTAAAATATTCCTCTATTTAATGAAAAAAACCTTTAATTTATAACAGTAAGGGCTGGTTTCATAGTAAAGTTTGCAAGAGAGATTAAGCCCAGGGTGCAAACCTTAAAAGTTTGTTTAAGATTTTTAATAAAATTTCCTGATACCTAACATTGTACTTTTCTAAATGCCAGAGAACTCTTTAGATTCTCTAGTGCAAGATACACCAGTAGCCATCAGCAGTGAGTAGTGCCTATCACCTTCTTCCTCTGAACCCACATTAAACCATTTCTGGCTATCTTGTCATCATTCCTAAAAAAGATACGACCAGGCAATTTTTTTTATTTTTTTTTTTTATTTTTTTTTTCCCCCCTGTGATGAGGGTATTACACCTTTGGAAATCCAGATCTGTTCACATTATATGCATAGGCGAGGCATACAGCTTAAACTGAACAAGTATCCTGTCTGGAGCAGGCAGCGGTGGACAGTTTATGTGGTAATGATCAGTAAAGAATTGGACAAGCCTCAAAAGCGCTGGATTGAGTGTAGAGGTGAAAAGTCAACAGTACAATGCCTGACAAGTGGATCTGATGATTCTGAGTGGTAAATACCCTGGATAGATGTGAGGTAGCCCATTCTTTATAGATGTGGTCTCAGAAGAATGTCTTACAGGCACTTAGAAGTTAGCTGTTACTATATGACTGATCCCACTGCAGCAAATTAAATGTTTACTTTTCTTAGAGGTCTGTAAGTACACAGACAAGATTGTTTGAACACCGCTGTTGCCCCAGATTTCTACCTGACTGGGATGCTGTTGTGGATATACATGGAGAATTATATATGTTTTTAGGAATGTCTTGAAAATATACTAATCATAAAAACTTTTGATTTTTTTTTTTTCTCTACAGGTGAAGAAGACTGCGGGTTTTTTTTTCACACTAATAAGGCTGCAGTAATGAAAGTCTCATCAACCTGAATCAGAACAGAATCTGATTTCTCATTTAATGACACCTGTTGGACTCCTTTGTTGCTTAAGGAAAAAACACTACCTTTTAACTCACGATTTTTCGTATTTTCCTACATCATTTCTTTACATATATTTTAGAGCAGGACACACTAAAATATTTGACTAGTGTCTGAAGAAATTCTGAGGTGTGAGTTTATTAGTTGCCTTGTTAATTGCTATGCTATTTATTAATCTTAAATTGACCTAAAAAGGAAAAGTTTATTTTCTCATAGTAATTTACAGGATAGTTTGAGGAAATATAATACATGGAAACATTTAATAGTCTCTTCTCTCTTTTCTCAGCCAAGGTGGTAGCATTAAGAATGAGAAAGAGGCGTAGTGGAAGTGTGCAGATGAATGTAATAATTTTAATCATCCTCAGCACCGTGCTATAAGGTATCCAACATTTATGGCAAACTATTCCACAAATCTCTGATGAGACATTTCAGTAACAAGACTTATTTATATATAGGCTGTTTCATTAATCAGAGGAGGATCTGCACAGCTATTGAAATAACATCTCACAAAAAGCTAATGTGCCACAATGCAGTATCTTTACTGTGGTGGGGATGGTGGTAGGGACCCAGCATCTGCAGGACTGATAATTTAGCACAGTAAATTACTATACCTGACTGTGAACACAACAGGTAGAATGCCATTCCTCAGAGGCAGCTTCCTCACTATAAATAAGCAGTTTGCATCATAAAAAAGAATCTCTTTACAATATAATATATTGCTCCTTTTTTTTTTGTGGTCTCCGTTTGCCTGTTTGTTTGTTTGAATGTGTTCTGAATTCTGATGCTTTCTTTCTTTGTCTTCATTAGAGTTTTTCAGTCTCACAGTGATGACTTCACAATAATTTGGAGTAACCTGGAGAAACAAGAAGAAACATGTTCCAAAGCTTTTCTAAACACTGAATATGTTTCAGCCAATGTACTGTATTTAATGATGTAGTACACTGGATTAGTATATCTGGCTCTGAAACCCTGCAAGCAGAACACCATTTCTCAGTAGAAGTGTTCTCACGATACACAAGTAGTTTCCATCACCAGTTTCCAATAAAGTTAAATTGACAAGTGTAACAATACTAGTGAGAGGTCAAGCATGTATTTTTGTGCTTGATGGAAGACTGGGTCTTATAAGGTGACTTTTAACAAATTTCAGAGCAGATCAAGAAACAGATCTTTAAATGTGCTGGTGCCAGTTGGGATAACTTATCCCCAGAAAACCTGGATCCACCAGATCTCCATGCCATTCATTAAAGGAGCAATACATATCTGTGAATAACTTGATCCTCTTTCCTAGGATTCTGTAGGTGTTGGTTCTGCTAATGATTTTTGAGATTTAGAAGGCCAGGGACTACTAATAATGTCATTCTGTTACTACCAAAATATTAATTAATAAAAGTGTGGTTTTCAAGAAGTGTTTTTCTCCATGACTTAACTATTGCCTCTCTCTTAATTTCCTCTATTACCTAGAAAAAAATGGGAGGCCTGAGAAGAAATGTAAAAGGCTAATATGTCTCCAGACCACAGTCATCATTTGCTAGGCACACTCACTGAGTGCAAGAAGGAATCTCTATTGAGTCAGCTTGTACGCTATATAACCTCACCTTCATCCCCAAAAACCTGTAAAATAAATTGTTGTAAAGCCTGCAATTATTTAGAAAAAAATATATGTAGTGCTTTAAAGAGTTATTAGGGATTTGAAGGAGGGAGAAGTTTGGGTGGAGAATCAAAAAAATCGATGAGTAAGATTATTGGTGGATTTTTTTTTTCTGTACCAATTGGCTTTTTTTTTTTTTTTCAGTGCAAATATTTTCCTATAAGAACCATTATGTGGGAAGGAATCAAATAGTAATTCTAAAGGTGATGAAACAGCTTCAGATGTTGGATTGTATTGCCTTAATCTTCTTTTAACCCAATGGTGGGGATCAAGATCACCCAATGTTACTACTTTTCTCAAAGAGTAGAATAAGAAAGATGATATATAAATTTACATTAAATGCTTGCTCAGGCAGTTGTACCAAACATGGATGCACTTTTTCCTCAGCTTCATGATACTGCGGATTGTCTCCTTCCCGTGGCCTTAGGACTCCTTTGAAAAATAATATAATTTGGGAAGCATATTGTTAAAAATAGGATTTGTACAGCCTTATGCATGACAGGCCAATTCTATAAGTCTTCTGCATCCTAAGACCTTTAAGGTTATTTTCTGAACCATGAGGGAAATAGAATTATTAGTTCAAATTTGAATTAAAATACATGGTTAGTATAAAACTGAAGATATACAATGAAAAAAATTAAAGTGCTAAAAATAAGAAATTTAAAGTGTTGAAATATATACAAAACTACCTAAAAAGTTAAATTCGCTTTGTAGACAAAATTAGGAATAGAGGTAAAATATAAAGGTATTGTGGTTTTATTCCATAAGTTTGTTGCCTAGCACTAAAGAAGTGCTATAAAACAATGCCACAGTTCTTATGGGAAGAAAGTTGAAAGAAACATACTTTTCCATTTAGAGCCAAACGTAAGTCTTCTTAAAATCATCTGAAAATTCCCAGTTGGCCATGAAACTATGACAGTTAATAGACACAGAAAAATAGTGATATGGATTTAAATTTGGCCAGATACAAACTGTACCCAGTTGGCTTTTTCACAAAAGGTAACAGATGTTCAGGGTGTCTGCAGTACACCTGGCTTCATGAAAAGAACGTGTGGCATGAACTCTCAAGTGGATACTTAATGTCAGGTTAAGTCTTTTTTTCTCTAAGCACGTTGAAGAAACACAAACCATCCTATGTATACTGACTTGCTCATGCACCTTTAGAAGACTGAAGGCACAGTGCATTATTATAGCTAAAACTGCCATTAATACTGCTTCAGCTGTACTATTGAGCTTTCAGGTTTATGGAGTCATATAATATGACAGATACTCTTCTTTTTAGCTGGACTGTGCTACACAGCTCTCACTGGTGGGACAGAGCAGGTGAAGCTGATGACCCAGAGCACAAGACAATGAAAATATATTAAAACCGGAATTTATTAAGAAAATAAGTGTAGCTTGCAATTTTCAAAAATTCAAGGTACGTTAATGTTACTTTACTAAAAGCCCTATTGAAGCCTTTATTTTTATTTCTATTTTTGTTGCTATTATTCTTATTCTTATTTTTATTGTTATTATCATTATTACTATTATTATAATCAACAGAAACGTAAGTATTCAAAGCTTATCCCTACACACAAAACTGTATTACAGGGTCTTCTTTATCATAACTGACTGCTGTGTAACATGTTCTGGATTGTTTAATGCTGCACCTGTACCATCTAAAATTAGCCACATTTGAACTGGTTGGGAACTAAAGCCAGAAAGTAGTTGACATTCAGTCTTAGTCACTGGGGTACAGCTAGAGAGGAAATGATTTGAGTGTTGTCAACTCTTGGAATATTTGGCATTTTCCAGAAGAAAAAAAAAACAAAACAACACAACAACCTGCTACTTGAGCACTGAGATTATATAAAAGTCTTGCTTTCATTTAAAGTGAAACAAAATGTGACAAGCTGTTACTTATACAGAGGAAATGTCACTCACAATTTCAAAAGCTAGTGGGCTTTACCTGCCCCTCAATGCTCTCTTTTTAAAAACATAATGGTATATAGCCTTTCAAAACCCTTAAGCTAAACCATAGTTTATCCAGCATTTTGCTCCCCACCCCAGTTTACACAGTAAACTGAAGCCTCAATTAAATTAAAACAAAGACACTTAGTTCCCAGAAGTCTTCTAAATTAATCTAATTCCTAGGATTCTTCTAAAAGAGTAATTTTCCTCCTCCCTCTGCTAAC
Organism: Egretta garzetta; assembly: GCF_000687185.1. Classification (NCBI taxonomy): domain Eukaryota; kingdom Metazoa; phylum Chordata; class Aves; order Pelecaniformes; family Ardeidae; genus Egretta; species Egretta garzetta. Next base: position 3,691,600 of record NW_009259860.1, read on the forward strand.
CATAACTGACCTTCAGGAACTGCTGAACTGTTCGTAGAAACTGTAAAAGGATAGATCACTCCTCATGGTATAAATTCCAAGGTGAGGAGGACAGGGGGAATGCATTAGAGTAATTTAGCATCAGATTATTTGGTTTAGTAGTAGCCCATGTGTGACATCTTTTTGATATGCTAAGAATAAGCTCTAGTATTGCATAAAAATTGTACAGCCTGTTTTATTTTCTAGTGTTTATAATGAATCACATGATTATTCATTAAGGACCCCAAATAGCATGTAGCAAAAAATATATTTCTCTTCTGGTGAAGGGAAGGCATGGAACTACCAAACACTGTGGTGGAAGGTAGATGAAATTTACATTTCAGGGGGAGTTAAACATCTTTCATCAGTGCCACACTGGCCTGTGAGTGCTATGTGAGTGTAAATTCAAGGTTACCAAGAGGACTACAGCATAATATTCTGAAATAATTTGCAATATCCATGCTCTGTTTCAGGTAACCATTAGAAGTCAGCCCAAGTTAAAACAAGAACACAATGTTCTGCTAAGATGCAAAGATAGCTATTCTCAGGTAGGAAAATATGCACTAATTCTTTATTGTCTTCTGAGGAGGTTATGGAAGGAAGAAACAAGTTACTGGAGAGTAATTTAGGCATTATAATGGCATTGTTAAGACAGTGTAATGCTGTGGTTTGAGGATATGAAACTCAGTAGGAACAAGAAAGTAAAGGATAGATGGAACTGCAGTACATGGGAGCAAGTGGGAGGAAACACTGTAGTGTACTGAGAACATCTGAGAGGCTTATGTTCTTTTAAGTATTTCTCTGCTTGACCTGCTTTTTAAAATATTACTTACTCTGGAATATCACACACATGCACATACACACATGTTTTTATGTGCTTCTCTTATTTAGTATTTCCTTTTCCTGCTCCATGAATCTGAGAATCTGAGGTGGGTGGGAGGAAGAAAGACACTGCTAAATCATGAGCTAGGAGACATGGGGTTTTCTGTCTTATGTTGTGGTGACAGCTCTCAAGGGCAAATTCACTGTCCACATCTGTGATCTCAGCCAGTGTTTCCTTCTGGACACCACCAAACACTGTGTGCTGAACACACCTATTGGCAGTGTGTACTTGCTTTGTCTGCAAGCCAGTCCAGTGGCTGAAGGGCAGGTGCCCCGCAGACTACCTTGTACTACAGACTGCTCTTGAACATGTCAGCTGCAGGTAGGCATGGTCTGTATTCCAAGGAGCTAAAGGAATATCCCCTCTAGAGCAACAGTGGTGGCAGTTTTAGCAAAACATATACATAGGCAGCAACTACTATAGAACATGAACCAATTTTTATGGGCTTGAGATATTAATTTTCAATGAGTTTGGGCCAGTGTGAATATTTTGGGTGGACATACATATCTCAAAATGTAGCTAAAATCTGTATACATTGTACCAAATACAGTCTTTTATTCTTTCGATTATTCTCTGCGTGAAAGAAAGAAAACCAAGTAAGAAGTCCTAGGAATTACTTGACAGGTATTAACAAGACAGTATGATCTTTTAGAGTATTTTAACCACAGCATTCCAGAGTCTGAATTGTAATATTTTATGTTTATGGGTCAATTTTGTTCAGGCCTGAGAAACACGTGAATTTCAGTGAAGTTATCCCAGGCAAACCTGTCAAACAGAATCATAGAATCATAGAATGTTTTGGGTTGGAAAACCCCCTAGAGGTCATCTAGTCCAACCCCCCTGCAGGAGCAGGGACACCGCTGACTAGATCAGGTTAGTTAAAAATCACCCCTTTCTGGGGCTCATTACTGAAGTAATGAATGCCTTGTATGTGAAACAAAGGCATCAAAGTATAAATAATGGGAAAAGGAAGCCATTTCTCTCTTTCCTTGAGGTTAGGTAGCAGTTTTGGTAATGAATCATCTGCAGGAGTGGCATGGCAGGAAGAAAGTCTCAAAAGGAAAATGAAAAGTAAAGGCAATCAATGGGAAGTTGTTGCTTTTTTAATTAAATAGTAACTTGTGTCAGCATAAACTCACCCAAAACTTACTTAGAAGAGTTATAAGCAGTAATGTAAACAGTAGTTGCTGGAGTCTGCAGACTGAAGTTCTGATGTCAGACAAACCTTGCAGAGTAGAACTGTGGGATTCAGCTCTCTCTGTCCAGCAAATAATGAGGCTTTGGGGGGATTTATCTGATAACACCTTTTGGCAAGCTCAGATGGTTACTAAATTGAAAATAACAACAAGGTTTCCTATCTGAAGGAGCATGGTCTCCAACGAGAATCCAGGCTTTACTCCAACAGAATAATAATGGCTCTAAGGAGTCCAGAGAACTGATGCAAAATTAGAAGACAGCAAGCAATAAAGATAAGTGAGTGGGTACAGATGCTTTAGAAAACAACAATGAAGTTGTTGATCACAGAGCTTTAATTAGTGTTAAGTAGATGTTCTATTTTCAGCTATGACTGTTGTTATTTTTCCCCAGCAACTTCTCTGATAACAACATTCCTTCAGGGTTTTTTTTTTTTGTGTGTGTTTGGTTGGTTGTTTTTTTTTTTAAGTTGACATGATCAGAGAAGCACTGTCAGTTGTAAGAACAGAACATCAGTTCCATAAATTTACTGATTGTCATCATGATTCTACAAAAAACTCTGAGCTTGTGACTGATATTTTTAAGTAGGCCTTCCTGATTATATTTCAAGCAGTCAAGAGGATAGATTTCTTGTTTAATTGCAGCAGCCTAATGTGAATCCTGGGAACAGATATTCATTATTTTGCTCAGTGTGTATTAAGCCACTTGGAAATAGGACTGATACCAATTTTGGCCTTAAAAATCCATAAATCTATACTACAAATAGGGCATAGAACTGAGAAGGTCAGCACAAGTTGTTATCTTAATTCTATGTTTCATTTGAAAACACTGGATACTTTATAAAAATTAAAACATGTAGCTTTTATAAATAATTCATTAAGGTGCAGACCTAAATAAAGAAGTAAATAATAATACTAATTTCAAATGGTTTTATGGCTTACATTAGTTTTATTTTCTTTCTTTTAGCAGTGAATAAGCTTGTGTCAGATTAAAAATAGCACGTTTACTGGCAAAATATTCTGCCTGACTACTAAAAGTTTGAGATTTAAGATTCACTCAGATCCACATTCTGACTGAAAATGTTCTTAAATTCTCTTTCTACCATACCATCAGTCTTCAACAATAAGTTATAAATAGCTCAAGGAACACTTTTCATCTAAAAAGCAGAAAAATTTTAATTATGCTTTTTTTTTGGGGGGGGGGCGGGAAGGGAGAAATTAACCTTATTTTAAAACTTTTTTGTCTGAATTTTAATTGGGAAAGCAATAAAGTTTCTTTATCGTCACCTTTCCAATGGATTTCATCATGTGTAAAGGGCTAGCAGTAGCAGCTACTTTTCATTATGTTAGGATATATGAAAGCATACCAAAAGTGGGGCAAGAAAAATGACTAGATATTTCAGGACTGGCTGGGCAGGAAGGTGAGAACCTGTGATGAAGTCACACTACAGGGGATGGTTATGCCTTGTGGCTGTGCCTAAGGCTATAGTGCCTGGAACAGAGTTTAAAGGGTCAGTGGGCAAATTAAAGTGCAAAAAAATAGGACGTTCGAATCCGGATTTACCTTGTCTCAGTTTTATTTTTAAACTCTGTCAAAATCCACAATGCAGGATTTTTTTACTCAGCCAAGGGTTTATTTCTCCCTCTCCTTTTTTACTACATTTTTAGAAATCAGCCAGTCTGCAGCTGAGTTGCTGGAACAGTAAATGTTATTAGCTTAGACCAGACAATTATTTTTGCAAATGACATTTCTCTCCCTCCCTCTCTTTCTGCAATTTTTGCAAATAAAGCAGTCTAGGATTTTATTGGTGGAGGTGAATTTTATTTATTTGACAAGACTTTTGACATTTTTTTTTTAATTGAGCCACACACACAAACCAAAAGGAAACAATATGAAAAGGATATGATGACCACTAAAAACTTTAAGATAATACTTTAACTACCCTTAGTTCTCACAGCAGGATTTTGCAAGTGTTCTGCTTAGGATAAATGTGGAGCCACAAAGAACCAGGAAAAGGTAAAGCAAAGAGTTTGCAACTCAAGGATGTTCAGTGCATGGCTTCCTATAAAAGTAAACACAAGTTCCTCTTTTCAACCCTTTATGCAGCATGGTGTGGACAGGGCTTAAAGCTATATCAATGTTTGTTCTACCTGCACACGCCTTGGAGGAGATTTGGGTGCTTGAAAGGAACTTGCATATGCCAAAAGGGAAGCTGTATTCAGTCACTGGCTTTCCTCAATTTTTTACCCAGCACACAAATTGTAGGTCAGTGCAGTTTGTATTGGATACAGCATTTTTTACCTTCAAGAATTAATATTGCTCAGTAAAGACCCATATGATCACTAGTACCACAAAGGTGGGAATTATCACCCACATTTACTCCAAACAATCTAGAAGTAGCAGAACAAAAGTATCAGCATTTAACCCCAGCCAGCAACCAAGCACCACACAGCTGCTCGCTTACTGCCCCCTGCAATGGGATGGAGGATAGAATTGGAAGACTAAAGTGAGAACACTTATGAATTGAGATAAGAACACTTTAATAAGATGACAATGATGATGATGATGATGATGATGATGATGATGATGACAATATAAAAATAATAAAGAGAGATAAATAAAATTCAGGAAAAACAAGTGATGCAACCGCTCACCACATCTGGCCAGTCCCCAGGCAGCAACCACTGCCCTCCGGCCAACTTCCCACAGTTTATATACTGACCAGTACATCATATGGTATGGAATATCCTGTTGGCCAGTTTGGGTCAGCTGTCCTGGCTGTGTTCTCTCACAGCTTCTTATACACCTCCTTGCTGGCAGAGTATGGGAAGGTGAAAAGTCCTTCACTTAGTATAAACACAGTTTAGCAACGACTAAACCATCAGTGCGTTATCACATTATTCTCATGCTAAATACCAAACACAGCACTATACCAGATACTAGGAAGAAAATTAGCTCTAACCAAGCCAAAACCAGGACAAAAATTTAAAAATCCACAACTAAAATGTTGGTAATGAAATTAGTCTGACCAATAAAATGCAAGAACTAGAATGCCTTCTGCAGCATATAAAACTGAATATAAAATAAAGACTGCAAAAATGATGGAACTTTTGCCATGATGGGTATCAGGACATCAGGTAGATAAAAAGCAGTGGCATAAATGCAAATGGAACTCAAATGATAATTCCACTGGGGAAAGATGCAATAAATGGCATCATGGAGATAATGCTATAACCATTACAGCTCACAATTTCAGTAGCTGCTTTTTTTTTTTTTTAATTTTTTAATGACAAAGAAATAAGTAGCATTGGGTACTGTGTGATTATGGCACACTCCACTTTCTCAATGACTGGCAGAAAAATGAATGCTGATAGAATTATAGAATTTATGTCCTGCTTTCCTATTTTCTCTCCTCTCCAATTTCTCTACTAACTACTCACAAGAGACATAGTCCCAGAGATATTTGTTCCTCAGTGTTAAAAGTGTTAATCTTGTTAACAGAGTGCTGTGGCCTCAGTAGGTAGGTGTGTATGTGGACCCTTCTGTACATCTGTTTTCTAGTTATCAGAGGCTGTCAAAGTCTCAAGTCAGTGACCTAACTGGCTCTTTCCAGTCTTATGTAGAAATTAAAACTACATAGAAATTTCCTGTTCATTCAGATCTATGAGGAAATTACGTACTGGGAAAGACAGACATAATCTGGGGAGACAAGAAAAGCTAGGCTATCTTGAAGAAAATGATACAAACTTGTCAGTAGCTCATACAGATACAGCATACAATTGCTTGAGAGGGATCAGGTTGCACAAAAATTTGTTGAGTATTTTGTATTTGCAAAACATATTTTTCCTTCAAGTACTCTAATACCTTCAGAGGTAGCCCGGTGGTTCTTGAAAGCTGAAGATTGACATTAAGCTCTGAGACACGTGGAAGTTCTGGAAAAAAATCTATTTTCTTAATAAGTCCAATTCTGAAAAAACAGTAAAGTAATTTAAAAAACTGAGTTCCCACTGGGCTAAATATAATAAGAGGATATTAGGAATTCTGTAATGATATCCATCTTCTCTTTTTCTCTCCTTCCCACTGAGCTCCATGGTAGTACTATTTGTACATTCACTGCCAATCTGAGCAATATGAAGAGAAAACAACCTGTTTGCTTCCAAAATAACAAGACATATTATTAGCCAATCCATATGGGAGAAAGCTGCAGTGCTGCTTACTGTACTAAATCTGTTCCAGTTTTTACAATAATCTATTAGATTTTGTAGTTATATTAAAAAAAAAAAAAAGGAATAAAAATCCATTGTGCCTCTGTTGTTTCTGTGTAGGCTTGTTTTGCTAGATTCTGTTCATCTATGAATTTCCAGAGGAGGGGACTGAGGGGAAAAAAGTTAATTTCTCAGTGTATACTGCATCCTTTACCCTGTGAAGTAGAGTATGGTTGACACTGACATCAGAAAAAAGGATCTCTCCACTACTCTGAGTGCTGCTTTGAACACAAACCACACTCCTATGGAAGTGCTCATATGGCATTGCTAATCTCTGAATTAACAACTAAATTAAATAATATCAGCTGCATATGAAAAAAAAGGAATAAAAAAAGATGTATTATGTGTTTGAGAGGCTTTCACTGAACTGGGATTGAATCATTATCTGCTTTTGTGTATACCCTATAAAAGTTTTCTGACTAATAACCAGTAAGAGGCAACATTATGTTAGGTATGGGGCAAACTAAATGCACTTTGGCCATGCTTCAGCAATAACCAGTGGGAATTCTTGGGGCTCATTGATCGTGAGAAGTAACAACATCATTTTTAGAGCAGAAATACAGATATAAAGGCTGATTTCTAGTTACTCAAATAATAAAAAAGCAGGTGTTACTTCATTTATTTATTACTATTTCACATTTTCAGATGACTGACTTCTTGTACCTTACTTGAAAAAATGTACTATATACATGCAACATGTTGCTGCAGAGCATTCACTGCAGAAATCCAATCTGTTCATCAACATGAAGAGGAATGTGTTTGAAAAGCTGTACCAGCAAGTAGTTTGGCTTCCACTTGGGAAAGCCATGTGGTCTTGCACCTTTGTAGTGTCCTTCTGGACAACAATGTTCAGGTTGTAGCAAAACCCTAAGCATCTGAAAGCCACTGGGTTGACAACTGTTGAGGGGAGAACTGTTGTACAAGTTGCATGGACTTAGATCTAACGAGAAACTGCAAACCAGGCCTAGAAAAATGACACAGAAGCTCAGCTGAGAATTTGAAAAGCCGACTGCAACAGATAATAGATCATCACAAAAGCTGAATCAGATTCAGTAGAGCAAGCAGCATCCTTTACTTCTCCCATATGGATCATCAAATATTATGGCTGGTTATTTTCAAAGCAAACAGGTTGTTTTCTCTGCATATTGCTCAGATTAGCTGTAATGTATACATTCTGCTACTATGGAGCAGAGTGGTAAAAAGAAGAAAAGATGGATAAGCCAAACTTCAAAATTGGATGGAGGGTACCACTTTTTTTAACAAAGGCCATTTAATTGTTGACAAACTTCACTGGAATTTTTTTAACAGGTATGCAGTTTCCACGTCTCTTCTCTGCTATAACTTGCTACTGGTACCTCATGAGAAAGACAGTCCAGATGGAAAGATAAGCTCAGACTGGAAAAAGAGAAGAAATGTGATGCTAAAATTAAAACTTCCAGGATGTGCCATAAGCAGAGCTTATTTGGAATGAAAATCTTGTGGTTTCTCAGTTTGATTCAGCTGAAGAGCCTAAATGCCACATTATCAGTTACCCTGATAAAGGCCTGAAACATTCTGGCAATTTTCAAATTCAAATCAAACTGCATCCACACGAAACATTACATTGGATCCACATGAAACATTTCAATTTTCCTCTCAAAATTTCCCAGAAATTTCAATCTATGAAAAATGCTATTATCCTCATTTATATGTTTATATACTTATTTTGGTCTTGCTGAAGGATAAAATCAAATTTTGAGTTAGTTACTCAAATAACACATGCTGATAAGATCAAGGTATTAGGAATCAGTTAATCGTGTATGTAGGACCCATGTCTTGGAGAGTTATCTAATGTGATCAAGGGTTCAGTCTATTTTTAGGAGCTTAATGTATTACAGTAAAATCAGTACTTCTGCCACAGGCTCTCTAACCCACTGAGTTGTTTCCTAGGTTGTAAGTTACTGACTGGAGGTCATAGCTGTGCGGGAAAACAGGCATATTGTGTAGTGTTAAAACTTAACAGCCACTAAACATCCACTAGATCATTGAATTTGTAAAATAGTGACTTAGTTGCAGTACAGCAAATGCCTTAGACATAATAAAATCACCTTTTTCTCCCTACTATTTCGTTCTGAGAGTTGAAAGGGTTAGAGTCAGCATGTGACTTAAACGTCAGAAGAAATTAGCCATGAAGAGTTAAGAAAATGCTGTCATGTCATAATACGCACATATCAAAATGCCTTTGTCATTCGTTCTAAGGAAACAGAATGAGGTTTACTTGTTCCTTAAATTCTTGTGTATCAGTAGCTGTTTGCACTGAATCCTTAAAGGAATGGGAGTATTTAGCACTTTGTTTATATGCCCATGAATATGTGTACCTCATAAAAAGTAGTCTTGTAAAAGATCTGCAGAGCTGTGCTCACTTTGCCAATCGCCTCTCTCCCACAGCTCATGCTCTGCGCATCACAGTTCCTGCCTGGCTGTATTGCAGAGAAGATGATAGAGGAAACCTTGTTAAAGACATTCAACCGCTGAACCAAATTTGATTCAACCAGGAGTGCTTTTGTATTAGAGAACTAAAATAAGATGGTGCAGGAGCACAGTTCTTTTCTTAAGGTGAATTGACATTCGTGATAGCGGGTCTCCTTTCTTTTTCCTATCAAAAGCTTTTCTTTAGGATTCAAAGGAACAAAGGGCCCTCTCAGACCGTGGCTTGTTCTGTTTTAGTGTGTTGCTCCAACAGTACGGTTTTTGTTTGCTGAATATAGCAAAAGATACGGGTTGTATTTTTCAGGCAGAAATCTCTCTCCCATTTGAGACGTTTAAGTGTCCAAATGCACTGGTTATATAAAAGTGGAACACACACAACAGAAATGAGGAATTTTAATCAGCAGGGCGAGTCTTTAAATGCTATTTCCAGGCGACTTCCACGTGGAGAAAAAGGATGACGTAATGTTACCGTGAAGCAAGAAGAAAAGGAAAAGGAAAAAAAACAAAAAAACAAAAAAACAAAAAAAACCCGAAACCCTCCCCGGGAAGCGCTGGTCACCCTCGAGGGGAGGGGGACGGTGAGCCCTCCGCTC
>NW_009259860.1:3701514-3711525 GCF_000687185.1 Egretta garzetta
AACCTGCCCCGCCCGCCCTTTCCCGGCAGCGCCAGCCCGGCGCTTTACCGCAGCGAAAAGCCCGAAAAGCCCCGCCCGTCCGCAGCTCTGCCTGCCGGGCGTCCCCGGTGCTCCCACTCCGGTCCTCCCCTGCCCCTTCTGAAGTCCGCGCTTCAGCTGCCGTTCAAATTTGAAAGGACTGCTGCTCCTATAAACTCAGGCTTTTGACGAGTCCGAGTTTATAATCGCTGTGTATGACCTCAGGGAAACATAGCTCTCCACAGCTCTCCGGGATATTTTCTTCTGGTGGATGCATTAAGCTGTAGAGCAGTGCAGAAACTCACACTGGCTGCTACCATGAGGCCAAAAACAGGTGGTAGCATCAAAATAGCTAGAACGCTGTCTACAAATTTTATTTAACTCCTATAGCTTGTAACTAAGAGGGCGCCCTGACAGCACATGTCCAGCAGGTCAAGGGAGGTTATTCTGCCCCTCTACTCTGCTCTGGTGAGACCTCACCCGGAGCACTGCATCCAGCTGTGGAGCCCGCAGCACAAGAAGGACATGAACCTGTTGGAGCGGGTCCAGAGGAGGGCCACAAAAATGATCTGAGGGCTGGAGCATTTCTCTTATGAGGACAGGCTGAAAGAGTTGGCGTTGTTACACCTGTTGAAGAGAAGGCTCTGGGAGACCATTTCAATACTTAAAGGTGGCTTCTAAGAAAGATGGGGACAGACTTTTTAGTAGGCCCTCTTGCGATAGGACAAGGGGTAATGGTTTTAAACTAAAAGATTCAGACTACATGTAAGGAAGACATTTTTTGCAGTGAAGGTGGTGAAACATTGGAACAAGCTATCCAGAGAGGTGGTAGATGCCCCATCCCTGGAAACATTCCAGGTCAGGTTGGACAGGGCTCTGAGCAACCTGATCAAGTTGAAGATGTCCCTGAGTGAAGGGGAGTTGCACTAGGTGACCTTTAAAGGTCCCTTCCAACCCAAACTATTCTATGGTTCAATGATTCTATGATTGTGCTGCCACTTGACGTGAAATTGACAAGCAATGACTGCACTCTGCCTTACACAGGGCATCTAGTTGTGTGTATTACTTTTCAGAAACTCTAGCTGCCAGCTAAAGGAAGGTAGTAAAAGTAGCTATGGTAGTTACTAGCACGAAAGCAGTTCTGGGTAACATTTCTAGCTGCACCAGATTCCAGACAATGTTACAACAATAGATTGTGATTTACTGTTATCATGACATTATTCAAAGACCTTTACTTCTGCAAGATCTTTCCAATAGTCTGTCTCTACCAAGAAGGAACCACCTACTACATCTATGACTATTGTATTTCAACGGTGGTTTTTTTTTTTTTAAGTTGGATGGACTGTCTAAGCAAGCTGTACCAACAGAGTCACTGAAAAACCTGCCATACACTTTTCTGAGCATGTTATACTATTATAATACAGTAAAGAAAAGAGGAAAAAAGCATAGATGCAGAATAAGCAGCGGAAATAAAGAGGTCTGAGCTAATCTGCTTGCTGTAAACATGTCATTCTGGCATGTTTCACTCTCCTAAAATAACTGAGCTGTTGACAATATTTTTGGTTTAGAAAGAGGAGAGACCTATTTTCATTCTCTCTTAGAAAAATCAAAGCATTACATTTGTGCAGATATCTAGAATATTTTATCTGCACCCTCAATTATTTTCTCCTGTTAACGCCTATTGCACATTCTCTGCTTTGTTGTGTTATATACAAGTGCATAAGAATTAAGCACAGATATACCCAGAATGAACCCTCCACACAAGGAAAAAGAAAAAAGATCAACCCTCAATTAAAAGAAACCACAAAAGAAACACAAAAGCAAGATTAAACTTTTCAAAACTAAATTATTCATAAAATGTAACTGAAAATAGGTAATGGTATATAACGGGAACATTTAGTGAACATGCAACATGTCTATAATATTAATATTATTAAGAACTTTATTTAGTTGTACAGAGGTATGACTATGAGCTCTTTGGATATTGTTAATGGACAGCTTCAGTGGAGTGCGGTCTGATCATAGGATACAAAATTCTTCAGATCTGGGAATTCTATTGCCTTCCTTCAATGCTTTAGTGTTATTTAGGCTCTAGTTAGTGTGAAGAGAGCTAGGTAGGGCAACAATTGATTAAAGGGCACTTCTGACATAAAGAATTTAATAACCTGAATGATCAACTTCCATTTATGCTTATCCTGCCTGCTACAGCAACCTGAACTATACTCCTACTGCAAAACTTCCTGTCTCTTGTTTTAAGAATATTCTTTCCAACATCGATTCATATCTTTAATCTTCTGCTCTTCCTCATAGTTGTTTCTTGCTCATTTTTCCTTCTGGCTTCTTCCTTTTTCACTGCAGTCTTTTCTGCTTCTTCACATTCACCCACATCATCTTGAGCTCTCTGACATTTCAGTCTGTTGATGCACACAAACATTCTGCCAAAACAGGTTAGCTAGAAATAGAGCCATCTTTAGTGACTGCTCCATTTTCAGCACTACATTTTGCCAACTGTGATTGACAGGGGTCATACTGTCAAGCCTAGTAATTCCTAAGTGGTGATTAGCTGGACTAGTGATATCTGGATGGGGCTTGGTGGACACCTAACTTCCCACTGCATTAATGCCTCCTAGGTATGGACCCTTTACTCTTTCAGAAATGCCACATGATTTACTATGATTTACTAATTATTGTGGTCTTTTAGCTGTTGTTGTTTGTTTTGCCTCTACTCAACTCACTTGTGAGCTCTGCAGAGTTTCACCCTGAAGAAATATAAAATACAAGAACTGCATGAAGGTAAGAAGAATGGAAGCAAAACATCTTCTGAATGGCACCTCCCATACGTCTGATGCTTTGTCTTAAAAGTATGAAATTGCAACTCACATGGAGCTCAGGAAATAAGTGCTGGAGCTATGTTCAGAGAACACATGAGGATTTCTCAGAAATGTTGATGTCCCAGACAATCTCATTACACCATGCTTTTGTCTTTCCTCTCCTAACCTTTTTCTGCTTCCCCCTACCATACTCCAATTATCCAGGCCATAATAATCCAAACTCTAATCATACCCCTCCTTTCTTTTTCTACTTCCATCTTCATATTCCAAAAAGTTAAAGAAAAAAAATAAAATTTTTGAACACCTAATGAACCCTTAATCCGTGTTTATAAATCAGTGTAAAACTTCCTTTATATTTGAGTTTATTGTACTTATTTTGTCTGTGGTGCATTTGGTCCCACAAAATTATTAATGGTTTGAACAGAATTGTGTATTCCAGGTTGACAGGTAGCATACAAAGATGTTGTGTAGCACCAGAATACCTGAACATGCTATAATATGCCCAGATTATGGAATAAAGAAGGATCAGGAGCTGGCATATGTTCTCACTAAAAAAAAAAACAAAAAACAAACAAAAAAAAAAACAACACCAAAACGGCCTAGGAAAAGTGCTTTCCCTGTGAAATCTCTAGAATGAAACTCAGAAGATATACTGAAGGTTAAATTTCTTGCACTGCAACAGCCTTGTGGCACACAACTATTTTGGGTATGTTTATGGTGTACGTCAGTGTACATATGGTGTACCAGTTTTGGTCAAGATCAGGCACATAATCTTGAAACAGCAATTGGTATCCTATGGTTTGCATTGTGGAGCAGTTTGTTCTTAAATGTGCACAAAATCAATACTTTCTGGATGAATTTGATTGAAATTTTTAGGTGAAATGGCGTTGGGCAGGGACTTAAGAGTTCACATAATACAGTTCAACTTGTAATTTTCTTCAGTCCCTGGTGCTCTGAGACACCCAGACCAATTCAGATTTATTATTTGCTGGTTTGCTGTTCACCAGCCACTGGCATCATTCCCATGAGGTGATGACTGCCCATTACCCAACCAGTGCACAAGAATATTTCAATGTGGAGCAGTAGCAGAAAGGACAAGACTCTGAGATGATGGGGTGGGTCATCTAACAGGAAATTGGAGCAAGAAGTATGTTAAATGAAAAGCTAGAAACATTTCCTCAGGAGTAACAATTCACCAGGCTTGCCTCAAAGTCCATAGAATTCAACTGTTTTTGAAATTTAAATATCGTACTAGCATTACTCCAGGTCATTTTCCTCACCTAGCAATGGTTCCGGGAATTCACTTAATGTCAATGTCAGATATTCTTTATCAGCTGTTTTGGTCTACAAACCCACTCTTTTCATGCTGTACTACTTACAAATGTAGATGTAGCCTTTAACGATTATCATGATTCAGTTCCTCACCTGTAAGCTTGTGATAATACTTCTCTAATAGGAAGAGTTCGTAAGGCTACAGTCACTGACATTTGTGTCATGCACAAAAACTACATAGGCAGTGCTTTTGAAAAGCCTATAAATAGAGCAGCCCATTAAGCCTTTGGGAATGGTGCATGTACATTATTTTTTTAAAAATCTTCAGGTTTAGTAATATTTGGTAATATTACCATTTACATGCCACAGAATTTCAAGGGCAAACCACTACATTCTGTTATTCTATTTTAACTGTGGATTACTGCAGTAAAATGGCATATTTGATGATTTAAGTGAAATCTTCAGCTTAGCTGCTTAATGCTTATTGGAAATCTGCAGTATTCATTGTTCAGGTTGTACCACCAAGAATAAAAACTTGAGGACTCCAAGGAGTGGTTTTCATCAGCAGAAACACACACAGAAGATTAAAACAAGTGGAAGACAACTGCATTCTTCATGTCCAGCATGATTGCTGGAAAAATGCATAGTCAGAAAATACTTCAAGAAAAGGAAGAAATGGCAGAGAAATAGCTCAAAGATCATGCACCTATTTACCAGTAAAGCAATTAGAGCATTTAAAGGAAAATGCCTTTGTGAAAAAAATCTCTAAATACAACTTAGGTTTTGATTTCACCACATCTTGGCTCAATATATAAACAGTTATTTTTTTATTCTTATTAGGTGATAGATGAGGTTTTTTATAACAGCCATACTAGTTAAAAACCTGTCTTCTTTGCTTATAGGTGGCTCGTCAGCTTTCCAAGCCTATTGAGAAGTGTTTGTCATGTTCTTTCGGTGTAAGGTGGTCACAGTATTCTTTTCAGTGGAAAGGTATTTCCGTCTATCTTTGATGGTTGATGTACATCAAAGGTGTAGTGCAGAAGACTGAGATTTAAAGAGTATTTTTTAAAAAATCTCATGCCAAATGTATGTCTGCAAAACTTAAACACTTAATACAGCAGTGCAACTATTCCCTGAAGGTAGTGTGAAGTGTGCAGTTTTATATAAGTTGAGATAAAGACACTCTCTGTCATTTTTCTTTTATTCTCTTGTACCAAGAAGTCTAAGGTGCTCCTAGGGATTACCTCAATCAGAACAAGAAACCTACAGAATAATACTGAAATTAGCTTGGCTGTTACTGCAAACTACCATAGTACACTCCAAAGAGGAATGCAATTGCTCCTCTGCTAATGCACTACCACTTCTGTTGAGCTAAGTCATGTCAATTTATCTCATAGGAATTTGTTGATTTGTTTCATAGTCAGTCTGTTGTTTGTTTTGATAGCCAGATGAATTAGGAACTTTCTGGTTCTGTTGCTCCCACAGTTGCTGTTTTAAAATATTTTGTCAGTTACTTAAAAACCCAATAAATATAATCAGAATAAAATAGAAAACAGTGTTGTACAGCCTATGAAAGCAAAATTCATTGTTGGCAAGTAGAATTTGCGAGCAAAGTGATTAACATTCCCCACCTAAACAGATCAGAAAGCTCAAACCAGGAAAATTTTCAATCTATTCTCATGTAGTTTTGAAAGAGAAGCCAAGCAGGGCTCTTGGTGCTTTTTAAGATTAGTAGGCTTGCTACCAGGTACACTGTGCCTAGTGTTCCTGTCTGAACTACTGCCACTGCATCTAGCAGCCTGTCAGATTCACCTATGAATTGCTGGTGCTGCTTTGTTTTGCATCAGATACATTTCTGTGTAAAGATAGATTTCTATTTTGTTTTCAAAGAATTTAATTCTGGACTATGCAGCTGAAAAATTAACTTTAGCTCATCCTAATGCTCTTGTTTTTCTTGTTAGATTTTCAATGCTTTAGATGGAGGATTTAGGGCATTTATTGCCTTAAGAGTTTGACTGCAGCTCACGTCTCATGGTTTGACAGTGTGATGCTAGTAAAACAGTTCTTCCACCACTTCAGCTTCTCCTCCAGCCCACAGAAAAGTAAACAAACAAGCAAACAAACAAATAAATAAATAGAAGTCTGCCTGAAAAAAGAAGTTGCTATATGACTGTTATTTGTATCCTTATGTCTGTTGTATATACATCATTTGTCTTTGACATTTTACTTGTCTAAACAAAACCAGGAATGCAAGGCTTGCAGAAATGGTCCTTCACAGAGTGCAGAAATAGGATCTTTTTTAATGAAACCTATGATCCAATCTGTATAGACGATGCAGCCAGGTGGAGCTCAGGTACAACCTTTGCCTGTTTAAGTACTACTGAAATACTACAATTACATCCTAAACTTTTAAAATGACCGTTGTTTTGGTTTATTTCCACAAGCTTCATAATAACATGGAATGCTTAGTTGTAGGCCAGCACGAGACATAAATTGTGGTTGGTAGGTTTGGTTTTGGTTTTGTTTTTTCTTTAACTTACCCAGTGAATTCACATGAGTAGAGCGAGAGATGATACTGCCTCACAGTGCATCCCAGCAGTCAATACATAGATCCTTCTTTCAAGGAAGAATCCTTCAAGGGAAGGACTGGTGCAGGTGGAAAAAAGGGGAGAATCTGAGAAATTTTCACATAGCCATGCTTATCAGCACTGCAGGTACTTCAAGCATATATCTGCAAAGTTGAAGAGACTTTAAGAAGTTTATTTTTGAAAGACCTTGTTTTCAAAATTTGAACATTATGTATTAGAGATAAAATTATTGGTAAAACCTGTCATTTGACAATTCAAGATTTCAGGGAAAAGCATCTTGGTTTTTCATTGATAAAAGTGCAAAGGTTTCTTCCATCTCTATTCAAGGCTGAAATTTTTAGTCACATTTGCAGTCTGCTATTACGTCTTGTAAGTAACTTTTGTTTGTTTGTTATGTTTTTCAAAGCTGGGGAATACTTTTATTTCTGAAGTCACTCTATCCATCATTTAAGTCTCAACTAAAATGAATTTGAAAATTTAGATTTGAGTCTTGGTACTTTCCTTTAAAATTGCTATGCAGAAATTTATGACTTCTTTGTCAACATCCTTCTTCACTGTATTGAAACTTTTTCTTCAGTATAAATCTATTCCTCAGTCATGCCAAAGAAAATCAAATGTAGCACACTCCATGCTGCTACCATTGTTGCTAGCTGCTTGAAACATTATTGCTCTGGACTGTAACTGTCAGCAGAGTCTATCAACAGACAAATGGCAAAACCTAAGACATCCTAATGACAGCAAAAATACCTAGAGTCAGAAAAACCTCATGCAATAGCTTCTTACAGGGTGTCATTTTGTTAACAGTGTCAAAATATGGAATAATTTAAACTGGGCACTGGTTAATTCAGCTTTATTTGAGGCCTGATACTGTTATGTTATCCTGTTCTCCTGTAAAAAAATGCTAATTGCATTCTGTGTTTGTAGAGCAGATTACTGTGAGAATAGTATTGAAAAAGCTGGTTTGAAACACAGGGGAATATAATACCTAATATACCAGCTCCTTTGAGAGAGGTAGGTGATTGATTGATTGACGGATTCTAAATATTTTTCATGTTTCCATTACTAAGCAAGATTTTTGACCTTGCAATTCATGCTCATGTTTTATAACTCCTGGATATGATTTTTTTTTTTTTTCTTTTGAGCTAAAATCTTGAGATCTGTAAAGTGTATGTATTATAGGCACATAGTAAATTAGGAAAATTTTGCCCGGCACTTTAGATATGTGCCCTACCATTTGGGATCACAGCAAATTTTATGTTTCAGGAAGACGATAAGAGTTGAAGTCTTGTTGTACACACTCACTAAAAAAAGAAAAAAAAAAAAAAAAAAAAAAGAAGTCCTGAAGTCTAACATTTCTCCTTACATCACATGTCACCATTCAAGTATCTTTCATAAGCTATACTGAAGTCCTTCCAAAAGTGGCGAGGATGGCTGTGAGTCTTACAGTATGGGACAGGGTGGGGATGGAAATAGGATAAATTGAGATCATCAGTTTGGAGAGGTAGATTTTTCTCCAGAAAATAGTGAATAGTGGAGAGAACTTGTGACTAGTGTTAAGTCTTCTAGCACTATCCTGGTGTTTTAGAAGGACAGTAAAAAATTACAAATGAAACCTTCTCTGATCTGAAGCAATCAATGATATAAGCTCTGACTGACCACTGAGTCATTCAATTAAAAAAGCAGCATGTTCACTGGAAAGGAAAATATCTAACACAGAATATTCAAATAGTATGTCTACATGAGGCACATTTTTGTCACTGTACAAAGATAAACTAAGTAGCATTCCTTGGTTTGTGTTAGAGAAAGAAAATCTGCAGAATGGTATAGTTTGAATTCCCCTTTGGAATAAGGAAAACAATGTAATTCTTAAACAATTCTATTGGGACTAGCTGCTTTCAGCCTGTGAGTCATTCTGTACACCTTGGCCTAATTCATGCCTGCCCGTGCACTAGAAAAAGTTGTCCATGCCCAATGTGGCACACAGGATAGGTTCTTGCACTTCAATTTTTGCCCATTGCCTCTTGTCCTGTCACTGGGCCCCACCGAGAAGAGTCTGGCTCCATCTTGTCTACTCACCCCTGCCTCCAATCAGGTCTTTATAGGATAAGGTCCTCCTGAGCCATCTTCTCCAGGCTATACACTCTTGGAT
Organism: Egretta garzetta; assembly: GCF_000687185.1. Lineage (NCBI taxonomy): Eukaryota > Metazoa > Chordata > Aves > Pelecaniformes > Ardeidae > Egretta > Egretta garzetta. The sequence goes on from NW_009259860.1 coordinate 3,710,373, forward strand.
CTCTCAACCTCTCCTGATATAACAGATAATCCAGTCCCTTAATCATGTTTGTGGCCCTTTGCTGGACTCACTCCATTATGTCCATGTTTCTCTTGTACCAGGAAGCCCAGACTTACAGGAGCGAACAGCTGGCTCATGGTCAGTTTCCAGTGTATGCTAGTGCACTGGGTTATTCCCCACTAGGAGGAGAACTTTGCATTTCTCTTTACTGAACTTCATGAGGTTTTTTCTAATCTATTTTACTAGTCTGGCCAGAACCCGCTGAATGGCAGCACAGCCATGGAGTATCAGTCACTCCTCCCAGTTTTGCATTATATGGAAACTTGCTGAGGTTGCACTCTCTCCACAGCCTGGGTCATTCTGGACTCAGTATCAGCCTCTGGGCTGTACCTCCAGCTGGACTTTGTGCCTTTGATCACAACCCTTTTTACCTGGTAATTCAGTTTTCAGTCCACCTCATTGCCCATTTATCTAGCACATACTTCATCAGCTTGCCTATGAGGATGTTCTGGAAGACAGTGTTGAAAGCCTTGCTAAAGTCAAGATAAACAACATCCACTGCTCTCCACACAGTTCATCACTTTTTTGATTATCAAGCGCTAATACAAAACTCGGCCGTAGAATGAGATTTTGTGTCGAGGCCAGTATGTTACCACAAATTGCTTCAGGTTTGACAGCAAATACTTGTGCAAAACAGATTTATTTAATCTGATCTTAATTTAACAAATATTTCTCTGATTTTACTTGGTTATGAATATGCTGACAATCTTATACAGCACCAGGCCATCATGTGTTATGTGCTGCCACAGAAAGAATTCTTATTCTCTAGTGGTAAAACAATTCCTGGTACCATGTTTTTCACCCACATAACACTGCTAGAGTTTCAAAGAAGTGAAACATTAATCTTCAGTAAGTTAATTTCAGAACTCTGGAATACCTAATCTGTGACAATAGCAACAGAGAGAAGAACAGATATCTTCAGAGCAAAGCGATGTGGTGGTGTCATCAACCTAAATTGCCATTAGCTTTTACTTTGACATTATTAATCTGCCTATATTGTCAAGGTTAAAAAATAAAGAGTAGGTGTTTATCACTATAGGTGCTAGCTATTACTTGACAACTGAGACATATGAGTTGAAATCTATTCCCACTG
>NW_009259860.1:3711560-3719959 GCF_000687185.1 Egretta garzetta
TGGCCTTCATTTATAAAGAAAACCACAGCACCAACCGTGCCAGCAGTGGTGTAAGAACTGCAAGGAGGGATAACTCATAAGGGAGATTTGCTAAAATCCAGGACCTAATCCTGCAGTCCTACCACTGGCAAAATTCCTTCAATGGTAATGAATTACAAGGAAGCTTATGGCTCATAAGTAAGTAACATGTAAACTAACAAAAAAATTATGAAAGGCATACGAAAGATTACACAAAAGGCATGTGCATTCTTATTTTAGAATATGGGCTGAATAATACTCATTAATGCTCCAGTTTTAGTGACAATGAAAAAAGTTATAAATAGCCAAATTTTCAGGTGACGTCAGTAACTGAAAACAAGAAGGCTGATTTCTGTTTAGAGTGGTAGTTTCTGGAGACACAGCTGAAAATCAGAGGATGGAAATTGATAAATCAAACCAGTTCATTTCTTCATTGCCTTTGATAAGTAATGGCTTTTTAAAAATAATTGTATGCATACAGTCATTACCTGATATCTGTTGATTTACAAGTTTTAGATGTCTGCTTTCTATGACCTACTACTGACATGTTGTTTTCCAAATTAGCACAGGTATTATGCTGTAAACTACAGATTTTCTTATATACTCATTATGTAACTTTTAAGAGCTCTTCATGTTACCAAGCATCTCAGTGTTTGAGAAGTGTTTAGTTATGAGCCAGTGCCCAAGCAACTAATGCATTCACTCTTTGCTGTCTTGAAGACAATAGCAATGCTTGAGATGAAATGAAAACACCCACAAACCTGAACAGTAGGTCATCTGTGACAGCACAGATGCCATTTGGAATAATAACACAAAGAAACAATGCTGTAACAAGCATGCAGCCCACTAGCGTCTCACTGCTAATATCACTCTTCTGCACACAAGAGTTACTTGGAATTTCACAGTGACAGTGGGGTTGGAGTTCATCACTTTTACTCTAGCATACTATATTTACCTATTTTAGCTCAGGGGGAAAAACAATACCTGTAAGCAACTAAGATCTCATATATAGAGCTGAGCAGTTTTTTATGGTCTAGACATTACAGGGCAACAGTACAATATGTACTAGCCATGCCACTATGAAAATTTATTAAATAAAAGGTTTATAAAGATGTTCACTAAAAAATACAGTGAGAATTAATGCCTCACTGTCAGAAGGTGTAAAGAAATCAAGTGCCTTTAGTGTGGTTCATGGAAGTATGGATCAACAAGAACAGGTAATAGTAAAGTTGCTTTTTGTTGTTTTTATTACCATCATTACATAAATGCCCACAATTCAAGTGGTAAAAATAGGCATGTTTGCATATTTTGAAATCTGGCCATAAGGCTTCAGATGGATACAAGACTTCAGGATTTGGGCCAAAGTCCTACTTTTGACTAAGAAAGATTAAAAAAAAAATCTTACTAGATCTCTTTGCTTTATGCTTTTTTTCTTTTTTTAAAATAGCTTCTATAAAGAAAATTAACTCTCCCAGCCCAAACCAGCACACATGTTTAAGGAACCTGATTGTTTGATAATATAATGGACATTGTAAAATAGCATTTAAGAATAGGTTGCTCATTTATTGCCCTAAATACATGTCAGGATTTGATTGTCAACATGTTCAGATGTAAAGAAATATAAAAAGCAAATTTTTCTTCATTGTGTTCTATGGCTTTCCACATAAAGATGACATTTTTCAGCAAATACAGTACAATGGAAGTAGAGTAATTGTATTTTTCAGTAAGCATAGATATATTTATGTAGTATTTGCGTGACTGCAGTGTGGCATGGGTTATTGGACTTATTTATAAGTGAAGTCTTAAATATGAAAATCAAGCTTTTCTTTACGTATATGTGAGGGAAAGCTGGACATCAGGTCTATGCCTGCATGAACAATCAGTGCTTTGAAGTCATTCATTTGTTCAGTGGTCAAGGAACTCCTAGCTAGTCATCTCATAGATGAGCAATAATAGCAAGAAGCTGTGGCTAATTAGTAATAAGAAGTTGAGCAAAGAAAAGATGAACCTGTTGCTGACTGGGGCAAGTGATTTAATGAGAGTGGATACAAGTAGGACAGAGGTACTCAATGCCTTCATAGCCTTGGTCTTACCAACATAGCCTAGTGAAGGGATTCAAGAAGAAAGTGGATGCAGATGAAGTCAGGGGTTGCTTGGGAGAACTTGATCCATAGTAGATCCATGGTACGAGATAGGCTGCATCCAAGGATGCTGAGAGAGATGGCCAATATCCTCACAGGGCTGCTCTTTATGCTCTTTAAAATCTTCCAAAAACTGTGAAAACTGGAGGAGATCTGTGATGACTGGAAGAAAACAAATATTACACTCTTTATCAAAAAGCAGCAAAATAACAATGAGGAAGTATAGACTGGTCAACCAACTCCAGTACCAGGGAAAATGCATCTTATGGAAACACATTTCCATGCCTGTGAAGGAGAAGATGACTGGGAACAGTCAGTATGGCTTTATCAAGGCTAAAGCATGCTTGACCCAGTGGATTGCCTTCTGTGATAAAATAACTAGATTTTTGATCAGTTAGAGAGAAATGAATGTCATTACTTCAGCTTTAGCAAGGCTTTTGACATTGTCTTCTGCAATGTTCTTGTATTCAAGTTAGAATAATACAGTCTGGATGGGAGAACAACCAGATGGGTACAAAACTCATTGGATGGTTAGACTCAGCAGGTAGTGGCTAATGAGTTGTACTCTACCTGGATGCTGGTAACAAGTGGGTTAACATAGGGACTGGTCCTGCTTAATATCTTGATTGGTAACCTGGAGGAGTTTATGGAATGCTTGTGTGTTCACTGGGGTGTTCAGTAGACACAAGACAGGGGAGACAGTTGATATCCTTGAGAGAAGGGCTGCTGTCCAGTTTGGAACTGGTCAAATTGGAGGAATGGATTGGCAGGAAATTAACAATATTCGACAAGAATAAATGTGAACTCATACACCTGGGAAGGAACAAATCCCATTTACAATAATACAGGCTGGGGACTGACTGCCTGATAACTAGCTCTTCTGTAGCAGGTTTGTGGGATGTGGTAGATAGCAAGCAGAGTATGATCCTGCAGTGTGTCCTGGCAGCAAAGGCAGCCAACAGTGTTCTCTGTTGTATGAACAGGGACCTCCTTATTGATGGAGGGAATCACACCCCTTTATTCAGGACTTATTATACCATATGTGGAATATTACATGCAGTTTTGGGCTCCCCAATGCAAGAAAGCAGTAAGCTGAAGACTGAAACCAGGGGAGTCCAGCAAGGCAGTTGGGGGCTGCAGCCATTGCCCTGTGAAGAGAGCTGTGGGACCAGGGTTCATTCAGCCTGGAGAAGAGATTACTTTAGGGGAACCTGACAGCAGCCCTGACACAGAGGCAATTGAGGAGACCCCAGCCAGGCTTTTCACTGTAGCACATGGTGGAAGGCTGAGAAACCATGTGCATGAGCTGAAACAAGAAAGGCTCAGGATAGATCTGAAAAAAAAAAAGGAAAAAAGAGGGCAGTCAAGAAGCAGAGCAGAGGAGACCAGAGAGTTTGTGTTGTCTCTGTCCCTGGAGGTTTTCAAGTGACTGGAAAAAAAACCTGGGCAACCTAGTCTGCCCTCATATCCTAGACAACAAGAGGGAGGTTGAATCGGAGACTTCCTCAGGTTCCCTTCAACCCCAATTACTTCCATGGTCCTATCCTATGACCTTGTTCAATGCATGGGCTGGAACAGTCATGTAGAACCACAGTCCAGCTGGACTGTAAAAACTGAGCAGAGGGGTGGTTAGTGGGCCAGTCAAGCCGAAGATGCCACTGCAAGTACTCTTACAACAGAGACTCCCATTGCCACCACACAGTAACTGATTTGACTCCTTACATGAATGCAGTCTGATGCCCACACCACAGACAATTAGTTTTGCTTTTAACAGTCTCTGTATCTGTACAACAGCAGTATGAAGTAGATTAATCAGTTTAGTCATTTAGTCAACTGTGTAAGAGATTTTGAGGTAGGTTTCAGCATGCAGATGCAATTTCATATTTCTTAGTATTTTCTACTCCTGTCATTGTTAAAAGCTCAAATTAATCTTTCAGGTTTTGGCTTTATATCTCATGTGGAAGGAGGTGATATGTGGGAATGCGTATGTCTTTGTCAGTTTGCTCTTGATGATAGTCTTTAATATTACCATTGCCAGTTTTAGGATAGGTTTAAGATAGAAGGACTATACTGAAAAACCTAGTACTTAAAAGTTGTGAAAGCGTAGGGCTTACAGTTTTTGTTTTCGTTTTGGAAAAAAAAAGTGGTTCTAGCCCTTAGAAACGTGAAGAAAAAATCGTAAGTGCCTGAGTCAAGGAAAGAGCTCTGGATTTTGCTTTACATTTTGAAAGGCCTGACTCTTACAGCTGACACCTTTATAAAAGTTTGGAACATGGTGGCAGAGCTCTAGCCAAAGATAGTTTGAAAATATGGAGAAAACCTTCAGTGAGGAAACACTATGAAAGGGAAGTTAGAATGACAATTCTGTAGTTTCTGATTCCCCATTTGTCCTGGGATTCCACAACTAAGGTAAGAAGACAGCAAATATAAACACTGTTTACAACAGGGCTATGAGCAATGACCTTGTAGTGGAGAAATGGACTGTTCCAGCTTTTAAATATTGCAGTGGGGCAAGCCTTTTTATTGCTTTCTCCTGCCTAGGATTGTCTCCTTTTTGTAACTCTTCTTAGCACTTCTGCACACAGGCAAATTTAAGACAAATTTTTCAGAAAGCAGATACTCTAAAATCTCTGGAAACCAACCTGCTGAAAATATGCAACCGAAAAAAAATAGGATACACTTGACATTTTTTTCTTAATCTAATGTCTTTTCCTCCCTCTTTTCCTACCTTCTCCATCCTTTTACTTTTTTTTTAGCAAAGTACCTTACACATCCTCTGACCCCTTAAAAACAATGATTCATTTTCCATTACAAAAGGTAAAAGCAAATGTGTAGTCCCCATCTATTTCAACTAGATGTAACTCAGTTGCCTGAAATGTAATCTGTGAAGTGACTTCTTAGCTTGAAATGCAGGCCAAACTGTGTCTGAAATGTGGCACTCTCATGACACTTCAGGTTCCTTAAGAGTTGTGAGTTTCCATCCAGGGGAAGTAACAAGTACCCAGAGTTGAAAACTGTCAACTAGATGGTTTCCTAGCCAGTTTCCTTTCAATATCTCCAGGAATACAGTGGAAGCTGTTGACAAGGTGAGTGGGAACAAAGGAACATGTGTAAAGGGGCTTATCATCATAGTAGGTGGGTGGGAGTTTTGCTCCGTTTCATACAGAATTTCAATCGGCCATACACCGTAGCACAAATATGCATGGTGGACTGCCCTAACAGAGAAGTGATTTTGGTTCTGTCATTGCACAATAAATTCATGAGCGTCTTGGACATCTGTGTCTGAGCTGACTTTTCTTTTGTTTGCCTCAGAGGTTTTTGAAGACCCCTCCAGTGATGGTGGATAATAATTGAGTTCCTTCAGCTTCTTCCATTCTGTGCCTCTGAGATCCTTCCTCTAGCGACTATGACCTCTCCTATCCCTCTCTTATTGTTCTAGGGTATAACCATCTCTATATTTCTACAGAGAATTCACCTTCCAGACTTCAGCTACTGAGGAATAAATGACAATGTGCTGTGACCTTTTATACTAGCAATTCACAGTCTCATATGAATTGCAATTACATTTTCTCTTTTTGGCATGTGTGGCCCCTCAAGGTTTTACACAGCTGAAGATCTGTGGCAGCTCTCTCCTGAGCATCAGAAACAAGATAGCCCAGATGAACAGCAGCTGCACATTCAAGTACAGAATTTTTTCTCATGCAAAAAGGTATAAGATTCCTTCCTGTAAAAATCAAAGGAACTATTCAGACATGAGTGAGACATTTAGTTGGTAAAACAAATGTCAATTTGTCCATTGAAAACCCATTCTATTCCTACATTCACAGTGCCCATTCATAACCCATAATTATTAAAGATATTTGGGAATTGATAGTTTGTCATTTAATGGTCTAAGAAGAAAACGTGAGTAGCAACCTATATAATGAAAGTTGTTGGGATTTATGTGTCCCTTATACTAACAAAAGAATTGCAGTGAATGGACTTCCAGAATTAAAATCAATTAAGATGAAATACCCTCCCCCCCCAGATATACAGACCTACTGTGATCTTTTGTTATCAGACCAAATAAGTTTTTGGAATGTTTTGTAAAACATGTTCTTTAAAAATTTTCAGAAAGTTTGTTACTGAATTCTTGCTGAAGGAAAGTAAGAAAACGCATAAAAATCAGAGTAATATCTTTATAAAGAATAATTTTTTTTTTTGTTTGATTTGCCATGTGTCTTTGCACTCACTGTGACTGGTTAAAAAAAAACCGTCTGATATACCAAGACTAGAGGACACCACAACATTTTAAAAAACAAGGCAAAATTAATGTATACATTAAAATGTTTTTTGAAACTTGGCCTACAAGGTAGATCTGTAAGTGTGAGAAAGCTGTAGTCTAGACTCAGTGCAAAACTTTGGTGGAAAATATTTGTTGAAAAAACAGTTTTGCTTTTAGAAATATAATTTGACATCCATTTTTAGCCATCACTTTTCTAAACATGGCTCCATTTAACCATCTTCAACATTTACCTAGTCTGGAGAGTTGCCCTTGTGCAGATAAAAATATGTATGCAAGGAGTGCTTATTTGTTTCTAAGACATAGGAAAAAATAAAGTCTTTGAAGAAGCCCTTGATAAAACAGTCCTATAAACTAACAGAACAGAAAAAAGATAAGAAACCTGTATACTGAAAATCCCCAGATAATACACACCTGATTTGCTTTCCTCATGAGACTATCCATAAATTGATGATTTCTTTAACTTTTTAGTATTTTTTTTTTACTTGATTCACTTAATTTTTAAAAACTGTGTTCAGAATCTGTAATTTGGATGGTAGTAGAATATTCATTTTAATGAAATTTTTTTAGGCTGCACAGCATTCAAATACTGGGGTTTGGACATAGAAACTTAGAGCATACATACTAGAAAATGCTTAAAATATTGTTAGATGACACAAGAATATACGATACTTTTGGTGAAAGCTACCAGAGCACTCTGGTCATGCAAAAACCTGTAATATGATGGCTAATGTGATGGATCCACCTTGAATATTGTAGATTCAAGATTACCTGGAACATTGATGTTATTGGGCCTACTTACCAGCTTAAGAAAAACTCGGGTAGGGGGGGAGAAGCCCACAAAACACAAGCACAGAGATATAGCATTCAGTGAAATTCAGTGAAAACTGGTGTGAAAGTAGAACAGAAATCAGTCTTTAATAAGTACAGTCTGCACTTAATATGAACTTCCAGCTCACTAGGGAAACCTGTTTATGAAAAAATGAGCAATCCCAGAAGAAAACTAAATTAAATTACAGGAAGCCACTTCTTACCAGTTTGAACTAGTTGTGTATTTTCTGCTGAAGTGATCAATTTTCTTTTATTCAAGTTATCAGATTATCTCCTCAGAGATTTTCCATTTCTTTGCAGCTGGTGGGTGTTTGGATAAAACTGAGGACAGAATTCAGCTCACAGTTTTTGAAGGTCTTTACTATCTTTCAGGATAAAGAATTCAATGTAAATGTAAGATTATTATGTAGAAGAAGAGCTGTGAACTTAGAAAGCAATTAAAAAAGACAATGTAGAAATTATCATCAGGTTCATGACCAGAATAATGAAGGCTAATGGATCTTTTACCAGAGCTGCAAAATGCAAATGAATAACAATGTTTATTTATAAACTATTATCCATGTAGGCTGTGATGTGTTCAGAGATATAGTATATTTTAAAAGAAAACACAAAATTGCTGGAGCAGCTAAATAAAAAAATCTAAATCCTGAATTGCTGTTATCAATGGGGATCTGTAGGGCTAAGGATTCTCAAGGAAATAAATAATATTTGTTTACACAAAAACTTTGGGTTGGTTTAAATATTAACATGATATATTTTTTCCCTGAGACTGTATTAATTTTATGAGAATAAAATGGAATCTGTGTCCTAGAGAAGAAATAAAATCACCATTATTATGTTCTCAGTGCTAATGTTAATTGTTCTGAATGAGCTGCCAGTAGAGGTTTATCTGAGGATAGAAATGCAGTTGTACTTCATTTAAAAGAATATAGTTAGATAAGAATATTGAATGAAAACTACATCTGTACTTTTGCAAATCTGTGCATAGAAACCCATTTCTCTTTGAACTCTGTGAACCCTGATTTTACTGAATTATATTAAAAAGCAGAATATTTCTGCACAGAAACTTTATCCTCTACACCTTCCAGTGAGGAGGGAGAAGGTAAAACAAGAACTATTATTATTAT
>NW_009259860.1:3719999-3725875 GCF_000687185.1 Egretta garzetta
AAATAATAACCTAGATTTTATTTATTTTCTAAGACAGCAGCTTACATTAATTGTGTGCTTAGCCCTGTAGTCCTGTGCTAGCATATCCTTTTGGGATGTGAGGCAAAGAAAATCTCAAAATTATCTCACTCGAAATGAGGAATTCTATACCAAAAGCTGTGCTTTTTTTTTGCTGAGATAGACTTAATTTTCTTCACAGTAGCTAATATGGGGCTATGTTTTGGATTTGTGCTGAAAACAGTGTTGATAATGTAGAGATGTTTTCATTATTGCTGAAGAGTGCTTACACAGATTCAAGGCCCTTTCTGCTTCTCACTCTGCCCACCAGCAAGGAGGCTGGGGGTGCACAAGAAGTTGGGAGGGGACCCAGATGGGACAGCTGACCCCAACTGACTAAAGGGTGACATACCCTATGATGTCATGCTCATCAGTAAACCTGGGGGAAGAAGAAAGAAGGGGGGGATGTTCCTAGTTATGGCTTTTGTCTTCCTATGTAACTGTTACACATGATGGAACCCTGGTTTCCTGGAGGTGGCTGACTGCCTATGCGAAGTAGTGAATGAATTCCTTGTTTTGCTTTGCTTGAGCGTGTGACTTTTGATTTACCTATTAAACTGTCTTTATCTCAACCCACACTTTTGTCACTTTTAGCCTTCTGATTCTCTTCCACATCCCACTGGGTGGAGTGAGCAACTGGCTGTGTGGTGCTGAGTTTCCGGCTGGAGTTAAACCATGACAAAAGCAAAACTTCATCTTCTTGTTGAGAGATGTCTGAGGTCGCTGCTAGGCTGCTTCTGGTCATTTTTGAAAAGTTGTGGAGACGAGTGGGGAAAGGCAAATGAGGCACCCATCTTCAGAAATGTAAAAAGCATGGTTGAGTAAATTAAAGCCTCACTTTGATCCTTGGGGAAAATATTAAGTGGGTTTTCTTATAAGTAAGTTATGGGAGCAGGAGACACACACACACACACACCAGTTTTTGGTAATAGCCAGAATGGATTTCTAAGGGATAAATTATGTCTGGATGGCAGGGTTGCCTTCTATGGTAAAATGACTAGAACTGTGGATAAGGGGAGAGCAGTTAAGGTTGTCAACATTGCTTATAGGAAAGCTTTTTACAAGGTCTGTCACAGTACTCTTATATTCAGTCTGGAACACTATGGTTTGGATAGCTGGACTACTAGATGATTGAAAAGACTGGGGGGTTTTGAGCACAGAGGGTAGTTGTTGCTGGGTCATACTTCTACACGGAATTTCTCAGGGGTCTGTCCTGAACCCATCTCTTTCAATGTGTTAATCAATGATGTGCTCTCACAAAGTTTGTGGATGACACCGAACTATGGTGTGGTTGATACATATGAGAACAAACCCACCTTTCAGAGAACCATGGGCAATGTGGAGGAATGGACCAAAAGGAATCTTATTAAACTGAACACGGATAAATGTAAGGGTCTGTGTCAGGTATGACTAATCCACTGCAACAGTACAAGGACTAGCCCTTTGCATTGCCAGCAAAGCACTGACTGGCTCATGAAAGGGTCTGCTGAAAAGGCCCTGGAAATACCGTTGGACAAACTGATTAGAAAATAGCAGTAAGTAGATTGAGAGAGCTGCTTATTTTCTTTGGCACCCATTAGATCACATCTGGAATACTATATGCAGTTTTCACCCCTCATTCAGATTATTAGTGTCTTGTAAGAAGTTTCATTTACTTGAATTGCTAAATAGGTGACTACAAAATCCTCAAAGAAACAAATCTCTTTTGTATTAATTAAGTAAACAGGTTTTGTATGTAATCTATCTGTCTTCTGCTCCCTAACTCCAAGGTACCTGCAGTTTCCCCATGCCTTTTTGATTTATAACTACAACTGCTAATGGGAAATAATGGTCACAAGGAAAAGAAAATGAAATCTCAAACTGAATACTAACAGAGAAAAGCAGAAAAAAAGAAAGAGGAAACTATGCATAAACAAATATCTTAATATAAGTTTCAGTCCATTTCAGTGAGATACTTATATTTTTCATGACTTTATTTTCTAGTAATTTTGTGGTGCAGAGTAAGGAATAAAAGAGAAGTCAAAAGGAACTTGGGTTCAGATTTGTGCCATCAGCCTACTCCAGTAGGGAAGTTAGCAAAGCCTAGACAGTTCAACTGAAACCAAAGGTTGGTTAAAGCTGATCAGTGTAAACTATAGGAACCATTGTAGAACTGACAGAATATACCAGGAAGTGCTGAAATACATATAGGACTTGTTGATAACAGATTTCAATTACGCTGACGTTCATGGCAATAAAAATTGATAGATGACTAAAAGGGGTGCATATCTGCAAAAGCCACTAGGAATGTTTTTTTGGCTGTTTTAATATGAAACCAAGATCAAACAAAGCATTTAAACTCGAACTTGAGATAACATAAGCATGGTAAACCAAAATGCAAAAATGAGGGAATATGAATATAATATATTATGCATAAAAAAGCATATGCAAAAAGCAGCAGAACAGCACATGAACTTAATGAAATATTATTTGAAGACAAATATGTGTGAGAAAAAATATTGGAAATAATAATTACCTAGGAAATATAAAACAGAAAATCTGGAAGTATGACTGCATTTCAATTAAAGATAAACAAATTTTTGTCATTCTTTTATGATCCAGATGTTGGAAAATGATGATAAATCTTTTCCTTATCCTTGAAATAAGTAAAAATATACAGAGCAGTAGTTTAAATGGGAATAATAAGTTTGTAAAATTGGAGAAATGAGCTGGGTGTAGATCTTCAGAAAGTAGATAAAGTAAATAAAATTTTCTTCTAAATTAGTCTTACCAGGAAACATCAATACTCAAAGTTTAGGCCCTTCAAATGGGTCCTTCAAATTTTCTAAACAATGGAACAGGCCTCTGAACTGTCTCTTCTGTTAGATTGCCTCTCCAAGACATGCCAAATATTACACTGTTATGCTAATTTCACAGATGTGGTAGTTTGTGTTGCACCTGGGAGGAATATCCCCATGCACCAGTACACACTGGTGGCTGGTTGGCTGGAAAGCAGCTTTTCAGAGAAGGCCCTAGTGGTCCTGGTTTTGCAGATATGCACCCCTTTTAGTCATCTATCCATTTTCACTGCAATTATCCAATTTTATTTGCAATTTTGTCTGCAAAGATTTAATATTTTTTGTATTTGTTTATTTATTTATTTATTCCTTTTACATGGCTTCTCACTTACAGAAAGAAGTTACGTCGAGTGAATATTAGGTCACTTTTCAGTATTCATACATTTTTACTTCAGAGAGGAAGTAAGTATACCTCTGGTGCATAGACCCATTACAAGGACCTCTAAACATCTCAGTGGGAACGTAAGTGGCAGGACTCATCATACAAATGAATTATAATGAAGGGGGCATGTACAAATAGCCTGAAAGCTGTAGGCAAGCTTGGATAAGAAAAGGGTTATCCTTTACCTGAGACTCCCAATTCAAAATCTTGTGGAAACTACAGTGTTGTATTAGCTGAAAAGGTTATTGTGATCCTTGATTAGAACGGGCAGATTTTCTTCTCACAGGCATATCTATCATATTTGAATTACTTTGCTTTTATGCAAATAAAATTAGTTTAGTCTTGAGCAAGAATAGTGAATGAGTGAATAGTTAATATTTATAAATAGCAGCAAACTACATTTTCTGTATTTGTACAGAAAATAGCAGAAGTAAGCCCTAGGCTGGTACGAATACCAAATATTGTACAGTACTTTTGACTACTTATCCCTACCAAAATTTGATCTAAAAGTCTAGATTTCTATAATTTCTTAAGACTGAGGGCCTGACAGTTGTGTGGTTTTCACAGATGAAGTATTTACTAATGAATTCCCTCCTGCAATTCTGGTTTGAACAGCTTGGTTCCTCATATTTGCAACATAGCACAGTTATTTAGTGCTGCTATACAAGTCACAGTTCACAGGGAGTGATCCCTGCATATAAAGGTTATGAGTATTCAAATGTGGCTATGTGTTATAAGTGAGCTTAGCATAACACTAACAAAATTCAATTAAAAATCACAATGACTTTATCACTGTGCTTAGATCAAAGAACAAATAGCTGTAGAAAATTCAATTAAAACTTATTGATGTAACATACTGGTAGTATCTGTTGTTTAATCGAGAGTGTTTTATCTTAATTTATATTTCGGTCTGAATTCCTCTATTTGTTTGTCTCCACTGTAGAGTTTCTGAGTGATTAATAACCACTGATAGTACTCAGGCTTGACTAACCTCGGTGTGAGTAATCCAACTGCAGAAGCAGATGTGTCTATATCATTGCTTCTCCCTTGGTCATGCAAACACCAGCTCTGAAGGTGGTATCACACAGTTCCTAGTGCTGTAGAACTGTTCTATGATTCATTTTGATTACCCATGAAGTGACAGAGAGCATGCTGGCCTCAGGCTAGCCAGTGGAAGACTGACAGCCTTAGAATCATAGAATGGTTTGGGTTGAAAGGGACTGTTAAAGATCATCTAGTTCAACCACCCTGCCATCTTTCACTAGATTAGGTTGCTCAAAGCCCAATCCAACCTGACCTTGAACATTTCCAATGATGGGGATTCCACAGCTTCTCTGGGTAACCTGTACCAATGTTTCACCACCCTCCTTGTAAAATATTTATTCCTTATATCAATATAAATCTACCCTTTTTCAGTTTAAAAGCATTGCCCCTTGACCTGTCACTACAGGCCTTTGTAAAAACTCTCTCTCCATCTTTATTTTAAGCCCACTTTAAGTATGTAAAGACAGTAATAAGGTCTTCCTAGGGCCTTCTCTTCCCCAGGCTGAACCACCACAGCTGTCTCAGCCTTTCTTCATAGGACACATGTTCCATCCCACTGATTATTTCCATGGCCCTCCTCTGGACCAGCTCTAACAGGTTGTTGTAGTTTAACTCCAGCCTGAAACTCAGCACCACACAGCCAGTTGCTCACTCCACCCAGTGGGATGTGGGAGAGAATCAGAAGGCTAAAAGTGACGAAAGTGTGGGTTGAGATAAAGACAGTTTAATAGGTAAATCAAAAGCCACACACTCAAGCAAAGCAAAACAAGGAATTCATTCTCTACTTCCCATAGGCAGTCAGCCACCTGCAGGAAACCAGGATTCCATCATGCGTAACCGTTACATAGGAAGACAAAAGCCATAACTAGGAACATCTCCCCCTTTAACCCTGAGAGCAGTTTTCCAGGCAGTCCCACCCCTAACTTCTTAAAAGTCAGTGTCCTTTCCTCTTCACATGGCCCTTATCCCTTAAGACTCTGAACTATACTAGGGCATGACCAATGCAACCCAGGCTGACACCAGCCTTGACATCCTTAATTAGTTCTTCTGTGTTGGTAAGCAACAGGTCCAGCAACACTTCTTTTCTGGTTGGGCTGTTTACCACCTGGATTAGGAATTTATCCTCAGTGCACTCCAGGAATCTCCTGGGCTGCTTACAGCTTGCTGTGCTGCTTTTCCAGCAGATGTCAGGGTGACTGAAGTTCCCCAGCAGGATCAGAACCTGCAAGTGTGATTCTTCCTGAAATAAGAATACTTCATCAACAGCCTCCCCTTTATGAAGCAGCCTGTAGTAAATACCAAGCATAAGATTTCCTTTTGCTCTGGTTTCAGCTGGGATAGAGTTAATTTTCTTCATAGTAGCTAGCATAGTGCTGTGTTTTGGATTTAGTACTAGAAGAATGTTGATAACACACTGATGTTTTTAGTTGTTGCCAAGTAGTGCTCAGACTACTCAAGGACTTTTTGAGCTTCTCCTGCTCAGCCAGGTGCATAACAAGCTGGGAGTACAGCACAGCTAGCACAGCTAACCCAAACTGACCAAAGAGCTATTCCAT
>NW_009259860.1:3725973-3726463 GCF_000687185.1 Egretta garzetta
GGTCTTACTTTTTTTTCTTTTCTCCGATTCTCTCCCCCATCCCACTGAGGGAGGGGGGAGCGAGCGAGTGGCTGCGTGGTGCTTAATTGCCAGCTGGGTTAAACCATGACTTTTAATTATAAATTCTCCACCTATTCATTGCTGGTTTTGAAAAACAGCTCTGTGAGGTCAATCAATTTTTTTACATAAAGGGCAACCCCTCCACCCCTCCTTCCTTGCCTGTCCCTTCCAAACAGTTTATAGCCATCTATTGCAACACTCCAGCCATGTGACTTGTCCCACCAAGTTTCAGTGATAGCAATTAGATCATAGTTTTCTAACTGCACAGTGGCTTCCAACTCCTCCAGTTTGTTACATATGCTACATGCATCAGTATAGAGACACTTAATTGGCCTATCGACTGTATAACTTTTTTAGAGGAGCACACTATAATTCCTGTCAGGCTGGTGGATAGACCTTAGCTGGTGCCCACCAAGTCACTCTCAGTCCC
>NW_009259860.1:3726476-3754060 GCF_000687185.1 Egretta garzetta
AGGAAAGGAGGAAAAATAAGGTGGAAAAGCTAATGGGTCAAGGTAAAAACAGGGAAATCATTTACCAATTACTGTCACAGAAAAAACAGACATGATTTGGGGTAAATTAATTTAATGTATTGCTAATTAATAGCACAGTAGGATAGTGAGAAATAAAAACAAAGCTAAAACCACCTTCCCCTCATGCCTCCTTTCTTCTCAGACTCAACTTCACCCGTGACTCTTCTATGTCCTCCCCTCCATAAGCAGCTCAAGAATATGGTGAACAGGCATTGCGATCCATTCATAACACATCTCTGCCACTGCTTCCTCCTCACACTTTTTCCCTGCTTTGGTGTTGGGTCCCTCCCACAGAATACAGTCCTTCACAAACCTCTCCAAAGTGGGTCTTTCCCACAGGCTGCAGTTCTTCAGGAAGACATTACAGTCCTTCAGGAATGTACTGCTCCAGTGTGGGTCCCCCATGGACCACAGTTCCTGACAGAAAATCTGCTTCTGCATGGGCTCCTCTCTAGAGGCTGCAGCTCCTGCCGGAAGCATGGGGTCTCCACAGGCTGCAGTGTGTATATCTGCTTCACGATGGTCCTCCATGGGCTGCGGGGGAATCTCTGCTCCAGCATGTGGAGCAGCTCCTCCCCTTCCTTCTTTACTTGCCTTCATGTCTCCATAGTTATTTCTCTCAATTTTTCTCACTCCTCTCTCACTGATGCACAGTGGGTTTTACTCTTTAAAAAAAGGTATTATCACAGAGGCACTACCACCAGGGCTACTGATTGGCTGAGGTTTGGTCATCAGCGAGTCCATCTTGGAGCCAGCTGGAACTGGCTTCCTCTGAATGGGGACAGCTCCTGCTGTCTCCTCATAGAAGCCACCCCTGCAGCCTGCTAACAAAACTTTGCCATGTAAACCCAATACAGAGGTATTTCATAGGTGTTCCCCTCTTGGTGCCTAATGCATCAGCAGCCCCTGGCTCTTCTCTGTTATGCAAAATTCCATTCCCTCCCCCTGCTACATCTAGTTTAAAGCTCTCCTTATGGCTACTTTTAGATACTTTTACCTCCATATGCACTCATGGGATATCTACTCTTGAAATGTGATTCAGGCTGTAGATTGCATCCTCAGGAACACCCCCATAGACTCCTTGTGCAAAGGATTTATCTGCATCGGAAAATTACTTTAGGAACAGAACTTCAACAGGGAAAGTGTCACCTCAAAGTCTACAGGGATTATGTAGCTGAGTAAGAATTGGCTCTGGCTTACTGGTTTTTAAGCCGTACAGGATCCATGCAAGTGCTGGTACCTTGGGTGGTTCCCAATATATTGGTGAGGGATGAATGCCAGGGTGGAGTCTTGTGACCTGCATTCCCCTTTACTACTCTTTTCTAGCTCTTTTCAGACCACTTGTAGGCAATTACCTTTTTTCAGTTGGTCTATGTGTTTGCCAGAGGTCTGAGATCATCAACTTTTAGAAACTTTTCTGTGCTTTATATGGAGTTCTGTGATCAAAGCCTATATGGCAGGCTTATCCCTGTGGTTCATCTGCTTTGTGTCAGCAGCCTTATGTTGGTTCCCTCCTTCTATTTGTGGCTAATTTTTAAAAAGAAGTTTCAGACCTTTGTGGAAGTGACTCAGTGTCATTCTTCAGTTGCCAATTTAGCTACAGCTCACTTCACTTTTTGAACTGCTTTGGCAACTGACTGCTATTCTTTTTGAATGAACTAGAAAAGTATAAGCAGCAGGTAAAATATATAAAAAAGCTGCATTCACATGGATCTTCTCACTGTTGAAATGATCATAATTTTCCAAACTTACTTGAGATGTACACAGTATGTATCCTTCCTACCTCCTCTGATATTTTTTATAAAGTGCTCTTAATTACAGTTTTCTTCAAAATAATCATTTTACTATTATGTAGATAAAATACTTGTTGAAAATGTGGTTTCCCTCACTGTGTGATATTCTTATTAACAGACTCCATAGCAGTGGAAATGGAATAACCTGAAACAGAGACTGAAAGACTCTGAGGTCCTTCACCTGGCCTGATATTCTGTATCTACCCTGAGTAGGCTCACAGTTGGGTGAGTTACCCTACTCCTCTCCTCACTTTTGATCAGTCACACCCATTTTACAATGTCAGGAGACACATTTTACCTATAATTCTACAAAAATATATAAAGTGATAAAGCAACTCTTCAGTATTTACTCAGATATGCAGTGTTTGTGTGTTCATGGGAATACAATGTATATGTATACGTAAGGGCATAAATATGTTTATATGTATGTATGTACATACAAATGTATAAAATATGGAAATATATATATGTTTACTTATAAGTGTATGTATTGTAGTACCTTTATTCAGAAAATGAATGTATCTATTTCTGTTTACAGATTTTTTTTAAAAAGCATTAAATACAGGGGATCAAGCTTAAAATAGCAACCGAAAAATAGTTCCTTTTGTCACATTCAGATGAAAATTGAGAAAGAAAGTGGAAACTACCATAAAGTAGGAGAAAGCTTCTTATATCAAGCTCTACCAAGAATCTGACAAAACAGCAAAGTATCAGTACAGCATGTGCAGATGTGGCCCAAATGCTAGTTGCTTTTGAAACATGTGGTCTGCATCATAAGCCTGGTAGCCAACTTTGCCTCAAGACTGATTATAATTTCTTAGTGTCCCTACTATGGCGTGAGTGATAACAGTATCACAATTCCATGCAATTAGCTGTTCTGGGAGATTTCAAAATTCTCTTAAGACTTTTTCTTATGGCTAATTTGTCTTCCTCTCCCTATAGATTTTTATACTGAACATTGTCATCAAGACAAAAGAAGGTGTGATTTCTTTCAGTCCTTGTCTCTTTCTCTCTTAACTAGGACATCTTAAAAGAAGTAGTTTCAAAGTTGTTTCAGTTGTCCAGGGCCAATAGCTGAAGAGGCCAACAGCCTGGCAGGGTACAGCAGAAGCAATTCTGTACTGGGAAGCAGTAATAATGTACATTTTTAAATAGATGATAACTACAGAAGCTGTTGAAATCAGTAAATTCATATACTACATGCCCTTAAGTTTTATCTTTCTTTTCCTTATAACTAGTTGCAGTGACAAGAAAGTGATTTGCTTTTTTTGCAGCCTTCCAGAAAAATGGCTGAACTAGAGTCAACACATTAACACCTTACCATAGTTTTTTTATTCTTCTATATATTACTATTCTTGTTGCCAATTCTGTGAAATTTTCAGACTCTGTGAGTCCATCCACCTCCTGTAGAAATCCTCACTTTAAAGTGTTTATCTTTTTCTCTTTTATAATACATTTCAAATATATTTTTTGTAGAAAAAATGACTTGTGAAAGACAGGCTATGTTTAAAACAATGTATCTGGCTATCAATAATTTAAAAAACGTTTTACTCAACTAGTTGCTCAAGTAAGTGTTTCAAGTCTGAAAGCCATGTAAGACTTCATTTTTCACTTGAAATATTTGATCCATGTCATACGAAAGAGACAAAACCATAAGAAGAAACATGAGTAGTAACATAGATACTTACATAAGTTCATTTCCCTGTTCACACAAAATTTTATTGTAAATCACTCTGAACAGAAAACACTGTTGCTCAGGCCCTATGCACACATAGGGATAAAAAATGGGGTTCATTTTGGTTTTGTTTTTCCTGTTTTATTTTTATGTCTTGTTTTGTTGTTTTTGTTTTTTTAAGAAATTATTTATTTCAGATTCATGGTTTGATTAAGCTATTTTTTGAATAGAATGAAGGCAAATTTTAGCAGTTGTGAATACAAAACAGAAGGAGTACTGGTAAAAAAATCAGTAGGGAAACTCTGGAAAAGAGTCTGTGAAATTTAAGAAATCGGGACAGCAAAGAGATGATTGGTACTATGAGCTAATTAAAGTGTGATTTGGAACCATAAGGATGCTGTACATTAAAATACAGATATTCTCACTTCTGTGGAATCTGTCTTCAGACTACATAGATTTAATACAATGTGCAGGAAGCACCATACTGGGTCAGACCAAATTTCTGTGCCCTAAAATTATGTCTATAACAAACGAATAAGGGGAAAAGTAAGAATAAGAAAGCATGATGTAGTTTTTACCCAGAACATTATCCCCCTTTCCAGTGACTAGTGGCTATCAGAATCAGGACTGTTGTCATCTTATGTGATAACCCTCACTGCATTTTAACTCTATTAATTTACCCACTTGCTTTTTTAAAGCACATGTAACCTTTGTATCATTACAGTCTGTAGATCTAAGTTTAAATAAATCTATGAGAAATGAAGAGAAATGAAGAAATTTTTACAAAGTTCTTAATGCTTATAGCATTTTCACTAGGGTGCTTTGCTTGGTACTTGGAAGGTTTTTAACATCTTTGATTTGAAGTGACTGCCTTAGTAATTTAGCCCCCTTGTTCACTTAGTGGTCATGGATTCCATGGCAGATATTTACATGACTGGGTGTTTAGTATAATTTTAGATCTACCAGCAGAGCTTTCCCCAGCCTGCTTTAAGGTAGGCTAGGAAACAGCTCAGCCGGCACACATCTGAGTGGATCAAGTAGCCTGCAGTGAAGAGAACAGTAAACCAAAATGGGTAAAACTTGAGTGCTTTGCAGATGATGTGGCAATAGGTATTTGCCTACACTTCAAGGCTAGCAGATCTCACCACTCTTTAGCTCATTCTCCTGGGGTGAGTGGAAGTCCTGTCAAACTTGCCAGCCCCAGGCAGATGTCTCAGACTCCTGAGGGCAGTAGACACTGATGTTTAGGCACATGAATTACTCCCACTGCTAAGACTTTAAGGAAGTAGGAATTTTCATTAGCTTAGTGATGACAGAGCTGGTGCAAAAATATAGGAAGAGGCATAGCAATGACATAATGAGTGTGTGCTTTGTAGTAAAAAAAAAAGCCAAACCAAAAAAAACCAGGCATCCCCTCCACCCTCAAAACTCCCCCAACAAACTGTCAAAAAACCCCTCTTAAATAAGACATACAGAATATTACTTAACTGACATTCGAGTTTATAAGATCTGGTTTAGCAATTATGAGCTTGCATGCAGATTGATTCCTTGGGAGATCTCAGAGGACATACCTTCCCATGACATCTTCCACTGGGTTTGTCTAGTTTGGAGGAAAGGAGAGTGAGGGGTGACCTCATTGCTCTCTACAGCTTCCTGAGGAGGGCAAGTGGAGAGGGAGGTGCTGAGCTCTTCTCCCTGCAACCTAGTGACAGAATGTGTGGGAAGTATTCAAATCTGCGCCAAGGGAGGCTCAGACTGGACATTAGGAAGCATTTCTTTTCTGAGAAGGTGGTCAAAACCTGGAAAAGGCTTTCTAGAGAGATGGTTGATGCCCCAAGCCTGTTGGTGTTTTAAGAGGCATTTGGACAATGCCCTTAATACTGCACTTCAACTTTTGGTCAGCCTTGAAGCAGTCAGGCAGTTGGATTAGACGATCATTGTAGACTCCTTCCAGCTCAACTATTCTATTCTATTCTATTCTATTCTATTCTATTCTATTCTATTCTATTCTATTCTATTCTATTCTATTCTATCCTATCCTATCCTATCCTATCCTATCCTATCCTATCCTATTCTCTCTCAGATCTTCCCTTCCAGTCTTCTAACTAGGAGTTCCAAAAGATCTTTTCTAGCAAATCGGATTCAGTGAGCATAAGTTTTTCTCTTCTCTAAGCCAATACTTTAAAAATCATGTCTGATATGATATCCAAAGGTTGCTGTTGAACTATGTCAGACACTACTTTCCTTTAGAAAATAAATGATAGAGATCTTCATCCTCTCTAAAAAAAAAACATTTCAGGAGAGCAGAGTCAGCATGATTCATATTAGTATCTCATATTAAGTATGTCACATGAAAAGGACTAAAGACCCTTACCAAGTCCACATTTGCTTATAGAGGTAATACAGGTAAGTACAGCAGAGGGGGGAGATGACACTGGCCCAGGCAGCAGGTCCTAGAGCAGCCAAATTCCATTCTCTGGCTGTGCTTGGGTATCTAGCTGTGAGATTTCGAACACCCCAAAGCCACTCTAATTTACACCAGACCATTATCTGCTCCCTAATAGTTTGGAGTAGAGAGAAGGAAAGATGGCTTGGGGCTGCTTTCTACACAACACCCTGCAGCTGTGCTAACATATACCTCATACCTCCTGTGATCCAGTATGTGACTTCTGTGGTGGCAGCAATAGAAGCAATAGTAACAGTTTTTTTCCCTCATGTAGGACTGCAGCTGAAGAGGAATAAAATATGTCATATGCAGTCTTGGGCTTGAAACTGAGCAGCTGTTACTGGAGAATAAATAGTATTATAACATTTTATTATAAAATATTTCAAATGTCATGGCTACAAAAATAGTGGTATAATAATGTACGTAAATTTTGGATTGGGAAAGAGAGATTGCACAACATTTTTGAGCATTTCTCATGGAAACCTAATGATTTTGACACAGTCATGTACCTAAAGAACTAAATAAAATTTGACCATTTTACCTTCCTTAGTTCAAGTTAATGGATTTAAAATACTATTCCTGCAGAGAAATCTTGCTTGAATCAGTTGATTAACTCAGTTGACAGACAAACGATATTTGCTGTTTTTTTCCTGCAAAGTACACAATATCTTATCCAGGAATATAAATTTATGTCATTTTAATTCTAATAACTTTTTGTTGGTGTGGAGAAAAAAAAATACATATATGTTTATCACATATACAAAAATGTAATTTGTTCTTATTTCCAGTTTTTTGTGAACTGCCTTGGGTACACAGAAATTTTGATTCAACTGTCATCTATAAGGAACTACTGTTTTGTAACATAATCTCATAATTGCAGCTCTCAACATTTTCTCTTTAAATGTCTTTTTCTGAAAGGAAAAACACAGTTAGATGTAATGAAAGAAAGACATTATTAAACTTTGTCAGGTGCTTTCTATTTTATATAGCAAGATACTAAGCTGTTTCCAAAGAAATAAAGAGAAAAATTCAATGTTTTGACCATTATCTGGGATTTCATCTGTATTATAATTATACAAGATTGTAGGCTGTTTCATGGTACAGTTTCTCTGATGCACCTGTAGATTGCATGCTTGAAAATTGCTTGGAAGTTTCTGTCATGAATTTCTGTGAAATGACGAAGGTGTTCTATTTTATTTATTCTCATATGTGGGATGGAGGAATAAATTTTACTGTTTGTTCTAGCAATTATTTTGTTTATTGTGTGTGTGTATGTTGAGCAATGCACACAAGAAAGATTGGATTTTTTATCAGAACCATGTCTTCTTGGTTGAAAGCTTTTTGTTTACAGAATTCCTGGAAACTGCTTATCATATAGATCAAATTATTCACTGTGAAAAGATGCGCAATTTGAAATATTTTTAACTTTTAATTTAGAGAAATAATAAACTGTGTTTACATAATTTGATTATAATGTATATTAACTATTGCAGTGAGGTGATACTGTGTTGATTTCAGTGGGAATACTGATGTCTGTCAGTGAGGATTTGGTTCACAATCTGCTCATTTTTTTTACTAGTCTGAGAAATACACCTCTACAGGACAATTTGAAATCCTGAACACTTACTTTCCGTGGCAACATTTATTTTGATATTTCATCTGGTGTGACTGTTAACATGTGTATTTAAATCACCTTTAACTAAAGCTTAGCATCTGATTCAATAAAGTATCACTATTTGATACTAGTCAAATTTTCAATGGGAGACATAGATCATAACAAACGTGTTTCCCCAGAAGAGTCATGTACAGTTTCTTTCCAAATGATAGTGCAGTTATAAGACTGCTTCACAGAAATGCCTACAAGCAAATTTAATTAGTCAGTTAAATGAAACTGTCAGAAATTTAGGAAACATTTTTTTAGTAAATTATAGCCTTAGGTATTTCTTAATTTGCTTTGTGTAACTTCAACTGGAAAGACTGTTTATAATAATATTCTATTTGTTCATCATGGATGAAGGTCGCTTCACATTTGCTTTTATCTTCTTTCTGTCTGGCCACTTCACAGCTGTTTGAATTTTAATAAGAAGGAAAGTGTTTGGAGGGATTCAGTGAAAAAGGAAAAAAAGTGACATTTAGGAGTTTCATAATAATTCTGTCCTTGCCAGCAACAGAATGAAGATGATGTTTTTGTTTCAAATTGTAGAGTATGGGAATGAATACTACAGACAAAATTAATAGGTGTAAAATTATGGTAATTATAGCCATGGTAACCAAATTTCCTTGTGCATTAGAAAGTAAAGGCCTATGATACAGTACTATAGGTCAGGCATGGTATCATTGACTCACAGCATATCTGTTCACAATAACCCTTTTATGGAGAATATTTAAGTGGTCTATTAAAACAGAAAAAATGTTTCAGAATTAACAAATGACACCTGAAAAGAAAGAGAGAAAGAGGAAGTAAAAAATGTTAGGCAGGGCTGTAAGTACTTATTCAAATGTATGTAGCTTTTCACCTACGTTGCATGGTTACTGATGTGAAACCTGCAGCCCTTTCTTCACTTCTTTTGAAGCTGTACATTGAAAGACAGAGTGGTAGATCCCATCTGAACACTTTTTGGTCAATTACTTTGCATTGTCAACATATTTTTGTGTATGGAGTGCAGAACTCTACAGGAGAAAGTACTGAGTAATTATAGCATAGAAACTGTGTTAACTTGATTAACACATTGAGAGGTACAACAGATACAGAAATAGAATGATTCAACCATTACTTCCAGAAGTACTAGAGTGTTTACCTACACTGCCTTAAGAAAAATGATTGAAAATGCACGTGCTTCCTGTGTGCTAAAAGAGATAAACAGAGAGAGAACAAAAAGATTTAGTAATGGGTTTGTTAAAAGAGTTTTAAAATATACCAAATTCTTAGTTCCTGCTTACCATTTGTGGTGAGCCAGAATAGTCCACACTGTCTGTTCTATGGAAAGAAAAGAAGGAGCTTCTTAATACATTTGTTTGGTTCTTCTTCAGAGACAGTAGGCCTAAAGAAATGTCACGTTTTCACACAAACATACACCTCATGAAATGACTTGCATAAACACAGAATTACTAGTATCACTAGGAAGGCATGGTCTTTTCAATCATACTTTAGCTCACACAGTCTAGCCAGCTACAGCTTGGAATTTACTCCAGCCATAGGGATGGAGTCTGAGTACAGAGACATGTAAAGGTTAAAGAGTGGAAAATTTCTTTTAGCCCTTGAAATTCTTCACATCAGAATTATTTAAGCAATCCATATGAGCCCAAACTCCCTCTGACATGTAAAAGTTTCCTAAGAGTAAGCAATTCACCAAATTCAGAAATACGGAGTCCTCATCTCATTTCCAGAACATTATCTCTGTTCATGAACTCAGACACTCATGAAGCTTAAGGCAAATACCTATCATTTTTGTTCCCATGTGTGGCAGTGTGCTCCCCCTCCCCCCTTAGACTCCCCTCTGACTCCCCCTCCCTCGACCTCTTTCAAGTGATAACCACTTGTGGCAGTTGTGATGGATGTGTCCCTGAAGGATGCACCTACTGGATGTGGGCGGACAGATAATACAATAGCCAAGGGCTATTGTGGAATGTGCCCACCTAATCACTGTGATCAGTATGTGAATATGACTATGAGCCAATTATCTTTCCCCCATCAATAGTGAGCAGCCCAAGAGGCCTTTGAACTCTCCTGCATGGCAGCGGGCTGCACGCCGGGATCTCCGCTTGAGTAAGGACACCTCTCAAGGTTACTCCTCGAGGCTGAGAGATTCCTCACTGCAACAGATGCTTGGTAAGTGGCTAACAGCATGCTAACCCTTAAACCTTAACTAAGTGATATAAGGGATTGATTGCGCATATATAATCCTTCAGACATAAACCATTGACTAAGTCCGGGACTAGGATTGGAACCAGATGAACCTACACTCCTCTCTGAGGAAGGAGTTTAGAAAGCAAAGGGATCTTTTCTGAACCTCATGACTGAACGGGAGCGTCTCCCTGACTGTTCTGTCTGACCCTGTCCTCTGTGCAGTAAATGACCAAGTGTGCCTTGCCATTGAATCTTATACACTATTGTCGCATTTACCACTGAACGTTAACTCACTGTTTTACACAGATAAACTATAGGGGTTTTTTTGCCTCCCTCCCAGTCCATCCATGACACCATGCAGTCACATTACCCTCAGAAGACTCCTACACAGCCCGTACATGCAAAAACTCTCCCAACCCAAAGCCTGTGATTTGTCTGTCTGGAGAGTAACACTGATCAGTTCTTTAAATTTGTTGTCTTTGTCTGCCAACAATCCTGTTTTACTGAGCTAAATCTTTGAATGCTGCTTCTATGGCGAATTAGATGACACAAGGCAAAGTAGATGTTGTTTCTTAATCAAAATTACTTCTAGGTTATGCCTCATCTAAACGAGGCATTCTCTGGGTATGTCTACATTAGCAAGTAACACAATACAAATAAGAGTAAATCTGTAGTGCAAAGCAGGCTGATGTTGATTACCTGACACCTATAGTGAATGTGTCCTAAATACTTTACTTCTGACTGGATCTAGATTGATACCATATTCTGAACTTCCATTAGCAAATGCAGTGTATCTTCTGATTTCCTTTAAGAACAATGGAATCTGTTGTGCAGGCTATAATCTCACTACGTGATGTATTCCAAAGGCAGGTAATGAGGATGATTCACTTCAAAACACACTCATAGACAGAATACCAATGGAGATGCTCTGTTTACATCCTAGATTATATAATAAAATCAAATAAACAAAACAGACAATTGCCTATTACAAGTTGCAGATCGTACACTATAAATCACTTGTTGGACAAATAATAGATGGCTTTATAACTATGCTAAGATATGTTTGTCTAAACAGCATGACATGCTTTTTTTTTCTATATTCTGGAAAGCAGAAGGAGAAAATGTGCTGCCTGTGGGTATTTGCATATCAGATGCTTTGCAATATCTACAGGAAGATTTAGGTAACATTCTTTAGTTCAGTGCAGAAAGTTTGTTCGCAACATATAGCTTTAAGGATTCTGTATTTCCAAATAATCTTACTGATTTTTCACTGTGCTGTGTAATAACATTTTCCAGAAAATAACATAGTTCTAAGATGTCTCCTTCAAATGAAATAGCCTGCTATTTTCTTTTCCACTGGGAAGAATTCAGAATAGCCTCTTATTATATCTGACTAATAACATTACACTCATTACACAAACAACAATGGCCACCTGAGGAACTAGAGTTAAGTGAATAATTGACAAATTAAACTCTCATTCAGTGAACAACAAGCCTGTGAGGAAATTGTAAGTAAAAAATACCTTTGTGAATAATTTGAGATTTGTAGGCTGTGAGCCATTATTGGACAATTACTTTTTTTGTGTACAACATTCAGTTTTACTAGGTCCTTCTGATATGCTGCATGAATCACATGGTACTGTTTTGTTCCACAGATGTATGGGAGTAATTCTAAGATTATTTTTTCTGGAGGACAGCTCACTTTTCTCAGATCAAAACCTGATTGCCTTTGAGAATCTGTAGGATTTATTTAAAACATGTTGTTCCCATCTCCACTCTTTTCAGTGATTTTTTTTTTTTGTTTTAACAATATGCAGGAAAAAAATATATGAAATAACTTTTTCTTAATGGTAGGTGACAATGCTGTCATCCCTATGTATTTTTTTGTGTGGTGTTCTTTCCAAAGGAAGATTGTTAACATTTTCCCTGTCTTTCAAATGGAAAATTCAATTATTAAAAGATTTGACAATAACCAGAATAGCTAGTGTTTCATCCAAGCCCATATGGACCCATCTGGGAACATCAAGTTTGGATTTTATTTATTAAGTTTAGGTTCAGTTATTCTCCTAGCTTTACAGAAAGACAGCCTAAATTGTGTTTTGTGCCAAAGATTCACGGAAGAGGAATCTAAGAAGCAGATGATATCACCATCACAGTATGGAACTGTATCAAAATCTTCTAGTGACTCTGTCATGAATTTATGCCAAGTAATAGATACTTTTTTCTTTGTTGTAATTGTTGGTTTGTTTGGTTTTTTTTCTGGGGAAAAGGGGCGAGTGGTAGTACAGTGTACCTGAAGAACTGATAGACAGTTTGAGAAAACAAAGTGTATGAGTTACTTTAAAATAGTGATGCTGAATAGTGTTGAGAGTATTTGATACAGGTAATTAATACTTGGCTTACACCAAGCAGAACTTAACAGTTTTGGCTTCCTAACTGCGATGCTGGTGATTATATGCTTTCTACTTTAGACATCCTGTGATATCTTTGTTTGCTTCAGTAGGCAGATATTCTCTATGGTGCCAGTCCTGAACCTCAGACATCTGTCTCATCAGGGAGTCTCTGTCAGTAAATGAGATTTTACTGCTAATATATGACAGCTTCCTGTAAGAATTACTATGCAGTCTCTCATCAGCATTTCTTTGAGATACATTTTACCAAACAGAACCTAAGATAGGCTGCTGCCTTAAAATCCCATTCTAGTCATCCCATTTCCCTCCATTCAAAGACCGAGAGGAAGATTGCATGATTAGCTGTGATCCCACTCAGAATCCAGGTGATTTAATGGCATTACTTGGAAGGACCGCCTACCTATATGATTTTCCTTTTAGAGAATATGTATAGTGATGACGTCCAATGACACATATTTTTTTTGCCAAAAAATAAATAACATGCAGAGACACAAATACCTAAAGGAAAAGACCATGTGTATATCTTCTTCCTTACCCTTGTCTTGTCATTCAGCCCCAGTACAGATACTCATTAATACCTCCCATTCTCTTGGTAGAATCAGTCAGACCCTGCTGGCTGCAGACTCCATCAGCCTCTCTGTTACACATCTCTCTGCGGGGCTGACTTCTCCATGATTCAGTGTTTATGAAGTACAGATTCTTTGTTCACTGTTGATATGAATGAGTCTCTGTTTCTTTTTTAAACTAGTCTTTAAAATAGTCTTTGCTATATCTGACACCTTTCTTTAATAACATCTTTAATAACCATAGTAAAAGGTCCATTGTAAGCACACAGAAGATTTTCCAGCACCTGCAATATTCACTTTCCATCCTAATTATGCACATTCAAAGTATCCTTATTAATGACTCCCAAAATGGGAAAGCTGGAATAATTTGAACAGTTCCAGAAGATACTAATGCTATCTTTTTCCTCTCCCTTTTTCTGTACTGTCCACGTCTTGCTTTCCTCTTACCTTCAGCTTCTAAGTAGAATCCTCTGAGAGTGACCTAAAATTGTCTACAGACTGACTATTTAAGCAGATCCCTTCTTTCCAGTTTGATGTTTTACATTTAGAATGGAAATTTTTGGGGGAAGAGATTGTATTTTTGGTAATGCTTGTTAACACTTAGTTTTATGAGGTCTTTGTCTATGACTGGAAATTTTGGCTCTGCAACAATAAAAACAGTGATTAATAATAAGAGTTGACTGTACACAAAAGGCAGTGAACACTGAGGGAAATACTGTCAGCTATGTGCTTGGAACAAAGAAGTTCCCAAGGGCCAGTCAGGGACTTAATTTCTTATAGAAAACTTAACATAGACTTATTATTTTTCAGTCCATTAAAACACATCTTATTTTGGCAGAGTCTGTACTAATGAGTGGGATGTGATAGCACCCAGGAGAATAGTCATATTTGTGTTGTTCACACCATTCCTGATTAAAATAGCTTCTCTTGGCGATTTGTAAAATCAACCTGCTTCCTATGAAAAGTTGCACTTTTATAAGTTTTGAACCTGTATATTTGCCAATACTTAATCACCATTTGACAAACAAGATAACTTTCAAAAGCCTTTTAGTCAGTGCACATTTTCCTGTTTGTCCTTCTAAGGCCCCTAGTTCTTTTCAGCTTCAGCTGAATTTTTCTTCCCCTGCCCGTTTTATGGTATAAATGTAGTCACCACTGCTGCAATAACCACAAACTGTTACAAAGGTAAACTGCAAGGGGGAAACTGCTACTTGTTCTTTCAGAAATGTAGACCCAAAGCACAAAGAGCTTTGTGATTTGTCCTCAGATACAAAAGAAGTTTGTAGGGATGCAGAGATGTGAAGACATCTCTCCCATGCTTTGACCAATTGTTAAGTTGATGAATTTGTTTCGTTAGAAACCCCTCACTGATCTATTTGATGATGATACCCTGTGGTCCTCAAGGTGGAGCTGATCTTCCTTCCATTTTTTCCCCCTTTTTGAAGTGAATACATCAGACAAAAGGTTTCCGTTTCTAAATCTCTGCTTTATTTGAATGACTTAATACTAAATCAAAATAGAATAATTTTTAAAGACAGCAAACCCTTAAGAGCTGTCTTGAAACAACCTGAACAGCAAGCTTGAAAAGAAGTCCTATGTTCCCTGCCTGCTCTGTCCTTGCAGGGCTTGTCCTTCCCTCTGGTTCTGCTATGCAGTTTGGCATCTTTTGGTGGTTTCCTGGTTGACATGTACACAATCCCCTCTGTGTCCCTAGGAAAATTTCTCTTTCTTTTTTTTTTTTTTTTTTCCCCTCATACTTTAGGCTTGACAAGTAGCTTAGATTCATGCTGTAAGAATGCCATACACTTCTGTGAGACGTCTGAGTGCTGCCTTTCTCCAGAGCTGTTGTTTCTGGTTTTGTTCAGCTGGTGAGAGGGAAGGGATTTCTCTCCATCCTACAATATCAGATGTTTCTTTGTGTTTATCCAGGGCAAGGCAAACAGATGTTTGTGCTTCCTGGACATCCAATAGAGTAAATGTGTCACAGTAACCACACACTAAACCTTGAGCAAATAAATCAAGCATCTGTACAATTTGTCTTATATGCTAAGTGATATGTAGTCCTGAGTGTTAATGATTTGCCATCAAATTTAGATCAAGCATAAAAATTGAACCTAACCCTGTTTCCCTAATGGCATTAAGTCTAGCACCTGTCTATAGACTGACAAAATCCTTCATACTCCACTCTTGTTTCAGTTACTGGGCTCCTAATAGGCATTTGTTTTCATCAGTAATGCTGAAACAATTAATCAAATTCAATTGCTTCGAGGCAAGGCAGTCTAATGCACTGCTTTCCAAACTCTTTTCTTCCCTGATCCAACCTGTAAAATAACATTGGCATAAACAGTTTCTTAGTTAAAACATGGAAATGTTCCAATTGCTTAATATGCTCTAATGGAACTGTGAAAACACATACAAAATTAGCTGCAGTTAATTTTGTTCCCTGAAATTAGGTCCACAAAAATACTGGTTTGATTTTTTGCAAAGTTTTCAAAGCATTTCTGACTATTTGAAAACTTTTCCAGGTGCATATTGACAGGTTGTTTTGAGACTTCTGTAATGGCAAAGCTTTCCTGAGAGGTTGTAAAGTATTTTTTCTTCTATTCTTGATAGATTAGATTGAGCCTATTGTTGGCAAGCTTATTAATGTACCATTGGAGGTTCCAGGTGAGAACACGGTTCAGTCATACCATGCACTGTGCACACATATAATGAGTAAGGCATATTTTTTGTCTGGAACAGATACATTTAATACATTCTTTTGAAAAGAAAAGTCATGCCACTGAAACCATGGAAGAGTTCTACTTCTAAAACATAATTAATCCTGTGTGTTAAAATTACATTGATACTACTATATAAATGTCAGACTAATTCTTTTAGACTGTTTCTTTTTACAGAAACGTAATTTCACTGATTTCAACAAATGTATTCCTGACTTGCATCATGGTAAGCAAGAAGGGAATCTGACTCATGGTTTATTTCACCTACTTGCTGCTTGAGAACAGAGTGTTCATGTTGACAGGCACTTAAATAGTTACTAAAGGAGCACAGGGTGAATTATATAATAGCTTCTCTTAATGCAAGGCAAATATCTCTGTGGATAGAAGCAGCAAGTGTCATTAAACAAACATAAAGACCGTGCTGGACTGAAGACAAAGAATTTAATTTGATGTAGCAAATTAAAGTATAACAATGACTGTTGTCTGTGCCAAAAGGCAAGAAAGAATTGCAATTAAGAATTCACCCTATTATTAACCCCTAGTTATTTTTGGCATAATTTAAACAAATTACTAGGATTCTTAATTGGGAAGTAGAGAGTTTGTGCTGCTTTTATCATTTTCTTCTTACTCTGTATGTCAGTCAAGAAATCTACTATTATATCAGCCAATAAAACGCCATTGTTACTGACAGGATCTAAAAAATTTAGATTTAAAAGTTTAGAATACATCACAGGTATTGATGAACTTATTCATTATTATTCCTTTTATTATTAACATGTTGCATAGGAGGAACTGAGACAAGACATCTGATGAAATCTTCTGTAAAAAAAAATACATTAATCAAATTGCAATTTAGCTGTGAGCTGGGACTGTGAAATAAATTGAAGTCAGTTTTTAGGCTACCTTTCACAGAATTGTAGAATCATAGAATCATCTAGAATGGAAAAGACCTTTAAGATCATCAAGTCCAACCATTAACCTAGCACTGCCATTCCACCATCCCTGGAGGTATTTAAAAGAAGGGTAGATGAGGTGCTTATAGACATGGTTTAGTGGTGGGATGTCAGGGTTAGGTTAAAGGTTGGACTTGATGATCTTAAAGGTCTTTTCCAACCAAAGTGATTCTATGATTCTATGATCTCACTGCAGAGTCATATGACATGGTACCATCTCGATGGCATCAAGCCTGCCTTCTGATACGGACTCTGATGATGACTTAATATAATGCTAGGTATATTTTATGCACTTAAAATGTAAATTCCTTAGTTCCTAGAGTCCAGGTTTTGCCTTCTGTATGGGCTGTTTGTTAGTTCTCTGTATAACATTAATTACTGAAACCCAATTTCTCTTCTAGATCTGAGTGAAAAAAGCTAAGTACTGAATGTATCTCTGATATGTATGATGATAACATCTTTAAGTTGCCTGGATATTTATTCATAACATTTATGGATATGATAGCTCCGTATCTTGTCTGTGCAGCTAGACAAGCAACTACCTTTTCTGGGGAAATAATCACAAGTTTAGTACCGTAGAAAGCCCCCTCATCTCTTCCCTATGCTTGCAGAATAATAGAGCCACTTGCAAAGCAGAAACCTGACAGCTATGAAGCACTGACAGAATTTCTAGGAGTGTGTTCGGAATCAACTTTTTGATGCCTCATTTACTGTGGTCCTTTTTTATTATTATTTTTTATACTTGCTGTGCAGTTTCTATATTTTCTGCATTGTTATACTTTCTTTCCATCTCATATTGTCAGCTTTCTCTTTCTGACACTTTTCAGTGGAAAGAAAAGCATGAAAATCAGTATCTCCCTCAAGGCCATTAACGCTAATCATTAGTAGAATAGCAGTAAGTTGCCATAGTATCTTTAAATTCGAATCATTAAAGTCCAGTATTTGCTGCTTCCTCTCCAACTGTACAAGCCACTTACTCTTCATGCCAAGTTTTATCTTTTGAGAACACACTGCTTCTACTGTGGAACAACACCCAAAAAAACCTCCAAAAAACCCAACCAAAAAAAAGCATTTTAATGCTGAAGCAACAAATATTACTATCTGCAGTGCAAACCAAACCACAAAACAAATTATTCTTCAAGAATCTGATTATTTTCATTGACATATTTCTGAATAATCTCAGAAAAAAAAAAAAATTAGGTGTTGAAATGCATTCCAGGTAGCAATATCCAAAATCTAAGAGATGTAAGAGACTTGGGGGAGGGGAGGGGTTTTTAAAAGCACTGTCTTAAAAGAAAAACTTGGCAATAGCTTTAGGCTTTTGGTAACCCATGATGAAACATTCCAATGAATCAATGAATAAGTTACAGACTACTGAAGGTCATGTCTTCTTTGTGACAGAAAACAGTGGGTATCCCACCTCTTTGACTTGGATGTGGCATTTAAAATGTAGTAAAATTTACCTTTTCACTCCTGTGTACAGTAGACATCGGAAGAAGTTGTGACACAACTTAAAACTTGATTTTTTTAAAGACCCATTAAATACTTCAGTTATTCTTTCCGTACATAATTTAGGGTCCAGTAACAACTCTCAATGTTTTAACTGAGATTTTTATAACCTGATACCAAATTATTTGCTTAAGTATTCTTAAAAGAAAACTATTGAGAATTCTGAGTCAGGGACTTATAACTAAAATTGATATATTCTAGTGATGGTAAGTTGCAAAAAGAATGGTTGAGTATGACTGTGCCAGGTCCATATGTCAAAGCACCAAAGATCTGGGACATGGCAAAAAGTTGAACTCTTAGTATCATCCTTTAATTTTCTCATCAGTATCCTGCAGTTTAATCTTCTGTTTAATGAGCAGTAGCTGCCAGAAGATGCTCAGATATTGTGGTAGTAAAGGTGCTACAGCTGTGTAAGCAAAGGGGATAGTTCAGGTTATTTTTCTTTAGGCATTTAGTTAAAAGAGATAAAAGAAAAAGAATGGAAGAATGTTTATGGAGGATAATTAGAAGGAGAGGCGAAGTGTCTTACAGCACCGAGGAAGACCTTCTCACTGTGAGGAATTTGTCTGAAGAGAGGTGTTGAGATGTGAGTAGGAGAAAGATTTGAAGGCTCTGATAAAGTAACTTCAAGTCAGGTCAAATGAAAATGTAAAATGCAGTATAAAAGATACATTTTCTCCTCAAGATGAAAAGTTCAGTTTGAGGTATATAATAAGAAGCAACAGGAGGAATGAAGCAAAATAAGGTGGGTGAAGGGATCATGAATACAGAGCACTCAGTAAAAAAAAAATTAAAAAAACTTCAGAGGCAGAGCAGAAAACCTAAATATTCCAGTTTGAGTGGTGCAGTTTGTATAAGATACCAAAAGTCCAAATATGCTTTAAAGTATGCAATGTAAAGAAAAAAGATTTACTAGCAGCCTTGACATGGTGTCAGAAAGAGAGATCAGAGAAAGATATGCACAGGTCATCCACCACTGACTTGGCAGGATTTTCTGCTATCAAGCAGAAGAATATAGAATGGAGAAAATTCTGAGAAGACAGCAGCAACCCTGATGCAACTCTCTGCCCAGTTACAGCTGCATGTCAGAAAACCAAAGGAGAAATTTAAGAACTGCAAGAGTTAAATCAGAAATGGAATGACAGATTTGAAAGCTGTCAAGGTAGTAAAGGCATTTTTTTGTTTTCAGAAGTAGTCATCCTCTAGAAAAAGACAAACAGCATCTATCACCTATATTGCCACCGCCACCACCTTTTCCTTTTTTCCCCTCTAACTCGTTTTTATTTTTCTCTTTCTTTATTGGCCCTCCTTTCAGGCTACACCATTATGCGACGTGTAGTCATGAGGTTCAGGATTCAGATATTCCTTTAATGTTTTCTCTGCCTGTGTTATTTGGTCATGGGTATAAAAGGGACACTGCAGACAGATTTTCAAAATCTTTCTCTAGCTTTGCTCTTCAGTTCTTAGCACTAGATTTCAATAGTTAATGGGCAATTTATGGTTTCTGATCTGTAATTTAGTACATCTTTTTTTGTGTGATGCTTATCAATAAAACCAGGATTTTCAACAGTTTGTAATAAATAGATTTGTCATTTCATGTTGCATTAAAAGACAAAAGAACTGCCTCATTAAAATCTTTTTCATACAGCTGTAACTTTTCTTGTCATATTCATAAAAAGGGAAGAGAAAATTAACCCCACACAGGGCACTGCTGCAACAGTAGCACCTGGAAGTATCATGCTTATGCAACCATATACTCCTTTAAAGAAACAGTAAATAATTTTTTATTGGCATCAGTAAGTATTGTGTTGGGAGCCAGGTCTTTCACACCAGGTTGTTAAGTGATAACTGAAAACAGTGGGAAATCAATGCGCAGCTGAAGTGCTGCAGATACTGTGCAGTCCAAGGTGTCTGCCATTTTCTTACTAACAAGTATTGAAGTTCAGATTTTGCTTAACTTCTATTTGTGTGTGGGTGAGGAAGCAGCTAAAACATTTCAGATGCACAGAGAGACAGGAAGGATGTTTCCATTTCTGAATCAGGCAGCCTGTGGTTAAAATATTTAGACCAGAAGTGGAAGTTCATCAGCTAAAGGTATGTTCTTGTGGCCATTAATATCCTGAAAGAAAGAGCCTGTGGGATGGGTTTTCTGAGGAGGAAGTGACACAAAAAATAATAACAGAGTACTTGCATGTCTCTCACGTATTTTCAACCAGTGCAGAGAGCAGAAGGGGAATATCTTTGTTCTCAAATTCAGTCTCTGCTCCTATTCCACTACAGTGATCCCTTGCATGATGTTCCCAAGAGGGCATGTGAAACATATTGGAAATTTTATTTCTCCAGGTTTCTGGCTGGGAAGGGAATGTATTAGAACATATGCACTATAGCCTGACCTAGTCAGTTTTGTGACACATTAAATCTCCTCCCTAAACTCATTCATTTAGCCACATCTTACTCTCAGTAACATATAAACCTTTAAAAGACAGATGTCTGCTCAAAAGCAGCAGTCCCTTCACTGTCCTTAGTGCTGGAAGCCTATTCATGTTCCTTGACAGACTGTCTCCTTTTCCCTTGGAAAGTAAAAGAAAAAGATCCCTTTTGCTCCTCTTTGCTTTTCTTAGAGAGAGCAAAATCTTGGCTGTGTTCAAATTGTCACACTGTATAATCCTTGGCTAAAGTAGAGCCACTACTGAATGTCCCAGTGTAAGTGACATGAGAATCAAACCCTGGACACATCTGTATCTATCAGTTCCTATTAAGCCACAAGTGGGGCTGTTAAATTTCTTCTGGCAGGTTACAAACGGTTTGACCTCTGTCAAACTTAGATCATTCATTCATGAAGAAAGTTATTTTTCTGATACTGCTTTTTTTTTTCTTTTTTTTATCTCTTCTTCTTGCCATAAAACAATTTCTGTTCCTTGTGGATGGTAACTATGAGTATCTTCTTGTTCTGTTCTGCAATGGAAAGAGAGTACATCTCATGGATTTATCCATATTCAAATATAGAAGTGTTATCTGAAATTCTTAATCTACCTACTATTCTGTGAAGAAACAATATTTTAAGGTTTATTTCTGACTTTCTGACCTGAGAGAACCTGTTGTCAGATACTTGTGGGTACTTGGCAAATATGGCTTAATTGTGAATCTAGTAATGGAGAAATAAAGGCACAAAATATAGAGCATGGGAAGCTTAATCTAAGAGACCATGAAAATACCTTTAATTTCCAGTTTATATAATGAGTATCTGATCATACTTTTTGCATCAACAGAATGACCGAGTTCTATTGCTCCTCTTTTCAGTTCATGCAGGATTGTAAAACTATTGTGGCTACCTTTTTTCCTTCCAGAAAAGGGACACTATGAAGGAAATGACCTGAAGTCCTGGTGAATAATAAGCTGACCCTAAGCTGGCAATGCACAATTTGGCAGAGAAGGCCAATAGCTTTGTGATCTGCATTAGGAAAAACATTGCCATCAAGTCAAGGCAGGTGATCCTGTCTTTTCCCCGCAGCCCCGATGAGACACATCTGGGTGCTGTGTCTGCTGCTGGGCTCCCCAGTACTAAAAAGACAGGAACATAGTGAAGGTTGTCCAGCAAAGGGCCAGAATGGTTATTAAGGGCTTGAAGTATGTCTTACATGAGGAGAAGCTGAGAGAGCTGGAAGTGTTCAGACTGGAGCAGAGAAGACTCAGGCTCTTATCTGTCTGTATATGTATCTGATAGGAAGGAATGAAGATGGAGCCAGACTCTGCTCAGCCGTGTCATGACAGGACTAGGAGCAATGGAGTCAAATTGAAATACAGGGAATTCCAGTTAAAAAGAATAAAACACTTCCCCCCCCCCCCACCCCCCCACCCCCCCAGTGGACAGGCACTGGAACATGTGGCCCAGAGAGACTGTGGAGTCTCCATTCTTGGAGATACACAGAACCTGACACATCCGGAGAGTGACGCAGTCTCAACAACCAGTGGGATGGATTGAGGATTTCTAGAAGGCACTTCCAAGCCTCAGCAGTGTTTGTGTGGTGGGTTCACCTTGACTAGCCACCAGGTGCCCACCAGGTCACTCTATTACTCCCACTCCTCAACAGGACAGGGGAAGAAAATACAATGAAGAGCTTGTGGGTCATGATAAAGACAGCGAGAAAGCTCAGCAATTACTGTCCTGGACAAAACAGGCTTGACTTGCAGAAACTAATTTATTGCAAATTAAACAGAGTAGGATAATGAGAAATAAGAACAATCTAAAACATCTTTGCCCAACACATTCTTTCTAGCTCCTCTAGCCCAAGTGGTGCAGGAGGATGGGGAATGGGAATGGGGTTGCAGTCAGTTTATAACACTTCATCTCTGCTGATCTCTCCTCCTCATACTCCCCCCTTGCTCCAGCATGGGGTTCCACCTATGGGATACAGTCTTTCATTAACTTCTCCAATGTTGGTGATTCTCACAGGTTGCAGTTGTTCAAGAACTGCTCCATCATGGGTCATTCAGGAACACTCCATTCAGTGTGGGTCTCTCATGGGGCCATGGGGCCTGCCAGAAAACTTATTCCTCATGGGTTCCTCTCCATGGGCCACAATTACTGTCAAGAGCATGCTCCAGTTTGTGCTCTCCACAGGCTGCAGCTTCCTTCAGGTGATGCCCACCTGCTCTAGTGTTGGGACCTCCCTGGGCTGCAGGTGGGTATCTGCTCCCCTGTAGACCTCCATGGGCTGAAATAGGACAACCTGCCTCACCATGGTCTTCACCATGGGCTGCAGGGGAATCTCTGTTCTGATGCTTCCCCATCCTTCTTCACTGACCTTGGTGTCTGCAGGGTTGTTCCGCTCACATATTCTCCTCCTCTCTTACAGCTGCTGTTGTACAGCGTTTTTTACCCTTCTAAAAATATATTAACACAGAGGCGCTACCACCAGCATTGTTGACTGGCTCAGCTTTGTCCAGCAGTGAGTCCATCTTGGAGCCAGTTGGAACTCGCTCTCTCTGACATGGGGGCAGCTTCTGGTGTCTTCTCACGAAGTCACCCCTGCAGCCCCACACCCACCCTTGCTACCAAACCCCTGCCACATAAACCCAATATAGTCTAATTCTAAGATTCTATGAATATATGAGAAATGTCAAGGTTCAGTGTATATGTGTGTCATCATCTATTTCAAAAAACAAAACCAAAACCACAATAGGATGCACATATTGTGCATTTTTGAAAGGTAAAACAATTACTCATGGAGTTCTTTAAATTAAAAGATATTATATGTTTTAAAAATATTTAATAAATACCCTTAGCAATAGGGAACAGGATGCTGAATATGTTAAACATTTAACAGTAAACTTACTTCAAAAGCTAGTTTCAGACACCTAACCTACATGTACGTTTGTACCAAACTTTGTAATAACCTTTTTCTGAAAGGAATAATTTTGAGCACTGGCTCTAAGGTCTGGTTCTTAGAGCTCAGTAGCAAGATTTCCCTTGATTTATATTCTGCAAGATGGGGCTCTGACTCTTTAAACAAAGCCTTAAAGCATATTTTTTAAAAAATAATGCAGGTCAATGTCACAGGGTAGAGATTTTTATCAACATATCATACACCTGGCAGGAAGAAGAAGAAATGCAGTACATATTAGCAAGATGAAATGAGAAATGGTTGAAGACATTGGATCTTGATCAATGGATTGAAATACCTATCAGAGAGGTACAAGCTTAAGGCAACAAGCATTAGCAGCAAGAATCTGAAGGGAGAGGCAGTTGCCCATTACTGCTGTTACTCACTAGTATCCATTTACTTCAGCAACATTTTAAAGTTTTCCCCTCTGCTACTGTTTTCTGCTCCAGCAAATGCTGACTGTTTTGAGGCAGTTCCTACTAGAAATGTTATGCCTTCTTTTGGTCCATGAATATTGAAGGAGTTTTCCACCCACAAGCAGCAAAGTAAAGTGATTTTGCAGCTCAGAACCAGTTATTTAACCTAGTTCTGATTTAGTATTTGCAAAGGTTTATGGAGTTCTGTGGCTGCTGTTTCTGCTGAAAAGAGAGAAGCTAAGAAAATGGGCCCTGATGAAAGCAGAGAATAATTTCAGTCTCAGAAAAGGCATTTCTCTTGACACTAACAAGATCCTTAGGAATTGAACAGCCCCTGTATAAGAGGTTGGTCAAGACTTCATGTAGTTTTATGGTGTGTCAGACAATCCTTAAGCTATATTAAAAAACAAACAAACAAAAAAACAGGAGTAAGGAAGATTCTAATCTAGCTAATTCTACTTTAGAAAAAGATCTTAGCAATAAACTTCTGTAAAAATGTTCAGGTATAGTCATAAGGGCTAAAAGGATGTTGGAAGTTACTAGGATAAGATTAGAGAACAAAATTCTGCCATTGCATAAAGACATTGTGTACCTCTGTCTTCAGAAGTGCATGCATTTCTGGTCATCCCCTTCTCACAGACAATGCAGTAACAAGAGAATAAGAGTAGAAAATGGTAACAAGAATGGTTGAGGGAATCCAACGCTGGATAAAATTTTGAAGTGTGGATGAAAAATATTGTGAAATGCATGAAGTCGTGAATGACATGGAGAAGATATAAAAATAATAATAATTAGGTTGTAGCAACTAAAAGGATCAGACAACAGGATTAATAAGAAAAAGGAAGTATTTTTTCATAAAAATGCTGCAAGATCTTGTGTTTGACAAAAGGAGAAGTATGTTCAAAACATGGTTTATAAAAATGTATAGAAAAATATCCATTAAGCACTATTAAATGCAAACACATGGATACAATCTTTGGCTTGGGAAATCTTGAAACAGACAGTGTACCAGAGGAAATACTACTCTGTACTTAGCTTTTTTTGTGCTCTTCCTGTTACTGAGTATTCAGGGGTAAGTAAAGAAGATTAAGCTTTTTTATTTTTTTTTTTTATTTTTTTTTTGTCTCAGTATAATCATTCTTTTATTTTTATTATGCAGAAATGCCAAAACCAAGAAAACATGATATGCATTTTAATTTAGTTATTTTGGTAAGTTTTTCTGTGCTTTCCTGATTTCTGCAAGGTATATTATTAAGCCCTTAGGAAGCTAGTAGATGGACTTTCACACTTTCTGTAGAAGTCCAGGGTGAAACCTTTAGACCTGTCTTCCCTTTGTCCTGTATTTACCCTTGCTCATGGAAAGGTTTGCACTTTACCTGGGCTGGAAAATAGCACTATTATTTATTGAGGGGTGTTAGGGGTGGCCACTGTCTCCAGCAACCCCAGCAGCTGGAGCCCAGCTAGGTGTGCCTTGGGACCTGGGGTCTCTGCCCAAGCTGAGGGACGTGACTGCCACTGTCCCATTTGCTGGTTCAACCAGTGGCGATGCTAAGCATGTATCCCAGGGACACACACATAGACACAGATGCGGACACACACAGGCACTTGCAGGACACTGACACAGCGGGTCACAACAGGCTGCCACAGACAGGGTGCTACTTTCAACAGCACCTACAGACAGGACTCACATAAAGCACAAGCACAGACAGACAAGTCCCCTCCTCCTCCTGGGCTGGCAGGGGCAGAAGTTCACTAATGTAGCACACACACAACACTATCCCATTTCACAAGCATAAACATGTTTGTGGATGTCTGAAAGTATTGGTATGGCCCCTTGCCCCTCTTACCCACTCCATGGGGACCCTACTAGCCTGCTGGTCCAGCTCAATGCTCGCTGGCAAACACATGGCACTCACACACTCATCCCACAGGCATCCCACACTCGCAGGTGTGCTTGGGCTTACCAGCACTGACCCTCCACCCACCTGATACCCTGGCCTGAACCTGGGGTCCTCCAGCTCATCAGCTAGTCCAGCTTGAAGTTTGTCAGTGAATACAAACAACCAACCCATGCACACCAGGTTTAGGGAAGATACAGACAGTGGGACCCTTCCCAGCAGCCAGAACCAGGTACACAGGCTACGACCCATGGTACTGCTCCAGTCACCAGTGCTGAGCCCCCTCACTCACGCCAGTCCCTTGATAGCTGGTTTTCAGGGCACACACACCCTTCCCATTCCAGTGTCTGGAGGTTAAAGGCTCCCACACACTCCAGTAGCTGACACCAGGCCAGGGGTGCCTACAGCCCTAGTCTGACTCCAGTAGTTGGCACCAAATTTCACTCACGCACACAAGTGTCATGGGCACTTAGTCCACGTATTGCTACAGGATGGAGAGTGAAACTACACAGAGAAATAGTTAAGAAATGATTTAATGAGAAGATATAAGAAGATAGGACAGACTGTGGTGATCAGGTCCAGGGCTCAGCCAGACAAGAGTACTGACTGGCCCTGTTTTACACTTGACTCTCCCGGACCCCTTTCTCTCTACCCCCTCATGCCCCTTCCCCTCATCCATTTGCTTAGTCCCACCAACCCCTCTCCAACATCCTATACCTCAGAGTTGGATCTTTCTCAGTAGCAAAGTCCCAGTTTGCATGCAGTTTCTTGATAGTCCATCAATTAGTGTGACTGACCAGGTTTATTTTTGGTTATTGTCTTTGTTAATGCTAATTGGTGAGGTTTTATGTCTCTCTATCTTGTCTCCCTCATTTTTCTTATGATCCCAATTTCACAAGGTTCTTAGTCAGATAATCATGTTGAAAAATGAAAATTCTCACACTTCACGTATCCTTACCAATTAGTGTGGCTGACTGGGTTTGTTCTCATCACTACCTCCCTTATAATTTGTTCATCAGGTTTATGTCTGTATGCTCTTGTTTACAGCTTCCTTTTCTTGTTATTCTTCCTTGCATTGAAAAAGCCTTTGACCAGATACATGTCAAGGAGCAGACACTCTCCTTCTACATATGCTTACATTATCCATTTTCTTCTTTTAAGAAGCCAAATTCCAGCTTGAAGCAAATGGAACAGCTTAGAGATCTGGTGCTTGGCAAGGTTTCACCAGATATCCATTCCTGGTTCATAATGTCATATCAAGTGGTTTAGGACCAGCAGGTTCAAACATCAGGAAAAGCAGCCAATGTTAAATACTCCTGGAGTCAGATGAAAATATGGCTACCCGAGAACATAGAAAATACAGGTGTTGGGTGTAGATGAAAATATGGCTACCAGAGTGTGGTGCTTTGACCCTGGCTGGACATCAGGGGCCCACCAAAGCCGCTCTATCACTCCCCTCTTTAACCGGACAGAGGAGAGAAAAAGTAAATCAGAAGGCTTGTGGGTTGAGATAAGGACAAGGAGAGACCATTTTATCAGTTACCATCATGGGCAAAACAGACTCAACTTGAAAAAAAATTAATTTATTATCAATCAAAATCAGAGAAGCAGAGGAGGAAAACTGCTAGATCTTAAAAACCTTCCCCCCACCTCTCCCTTCTGTCTGGGCTCAACTTCACTCGCACTTTCTCTACTTACTCCCCCCAGTGGTGCAGGGGGATGGGAATGGGGGTTGAGTTCAGTTCATCCCACATCATCTCTGCTGCTTCTTCTTCCTAGGGAGAGGACTCTTCCCCTGCTCATGCGTGGGGTCCCCTGTGGGGTCACAAGTTCTGCCAGAAAACCTGCTTCAGCATGGGCTCCTCCCCCCCTGGGTCCGCAATGGCTTTCCAGGAACCCGGTCCGG
>NW_009259860.1:3754082-3760698 GCF_000687185.1 Egretta garzetta
TCGGGCACCCCCCCGCTACGGCGGGGGGTCCTCCACAGGCTACAGGTGGAGATATGCTCCACCATGGAGCTCCATTGGCTGCAGGGGGACAGCCTGCCTCACCATGGTCTTCACCACGGGCTACAGGGGAATCTCTGCTCCAGTGCCTAGAGCACCTCCTCCCCCTCCTTCTTCACTGACCTTGGTGTCTGCAGGGCTGTTTTCTCTTGCATCGTCTCACTTCTCTTCTCTCTCCAGCTACTGAGATGCAGCCAGTTTTTTTTCCTTCTTAAATATGTTATCCCAGAGGCACTTCCACTGTCGCTGATTGGCTTGGCCTTGGCCAGCTGTGGACACAGGGAAAACTTCTAGCAGCTTCTCACAGAAGCCACCCCTGTAGCCCCCCCACTACCAAGATCTTGCCACAGAAACCTAAAACACAGAGAACATAGCAAATACAAGTGTGTAGTGATGTGCTGATGCCCATACTACAGGTTTGGAGAACTGCAACCTATATGATCATAAGGCTTAGCAAGACATAACCCTTAATAATCAGTCTACTGTCTTCTCTGTGCTCTTATTTATGCCTGTAATTAGGCACTCCTGAAATGCTGTCTCTTCTGGCAGAACCTGGAAAGATGCAGATATGTTTAGGAAGTTTGCTAACCTGAAGAAATTTTAATTGAATTCTTACCCATTGCAGTTAGTGAAATGATGACCAGTTCTGTACACAGAACCATTTCCTTAACTATTGGTTGCTTCTCCTGAGCAGTAGATATCTTGACAGGTCATCTAGGTGCATGGAAAATTTTAAGGGTATCCTGCAATAATATTATTTTTTTTTATTATTTGATACTAATACAATGAGGGAGGAGAGATGTGATGGGACAGAGTGTACCCTCAACGGTTTTACCGATGATACAAAACTGGGAGGAGTGGCCGATTGGGTCATGCTGCCATACAGAGGGACTTTGACAAGCTGTTGAAATGGGCTGTCAGGAGC
Source organism: Egretta garzetta (assembly GCF_000687185.1). Lineage (NCBI taxonomy): Eukaryota > Metazoa > Chordata > Aves > Pelecaniformes > Ardeidae > Egretta > Egretta garzetta. Next base: position 3,755,065 of record NW_009259860.1, read on the forward strand.
TTCATGATGCTCAACAAGGGGAAGTGCAAAGTCCTGCACCTCAGGAGGAACAATCCTTGGGGGCCACCCAGCTGGAAAGCAGCTTGACAGAAAAGGCCCTCAGGGTCCCAGTGGACGCCATGTTGAATATGAGTCAGAAATGTCACTTTGCCACAAGGAAGGTTAATGGTATCCTGAGGTACATTAGAGAAAGTACTGGCAGCAGGTTAAGGGAGGTGATCCCCTTTACTCAGCCCTAGTGAGGCCATATGTGGAGTACTGTGTCCAGTTATACACTCCCCTGCATAAAAGATATATGGAGCTACTGGAGACTGGTGAATGAAGGGCCACAAAGCATCTCTTCTATGAAGAAAGGCTGAGAGAACTGGGACTATTTGGCCTGGAGAAGAGAAGGCTCAGGTGGGATCTTATTCACGTATATAAATACCTGAAGGGAAGTGTAAAGCCAGGCTGTTTTCAGTGGTGCCCAATGACAGGACCAGAGGCAATGGACACAAACTGAAACACAGGTTCCCTCTGAACATCAGGAACTTTTTCACAGTGAGGCTGACTGTGCACTGGCACAGGTTGCCCACAGAGGTTGTGGAATCTTCATCCTTGGAGATATTCAAAAGCTGTCTGGACACAGTCCTGGGTGACAGGCTCCAGGTGGCCCTGCTTGAGCAAGGAGCTTGAACCAGATGACCCTGAGAGGTTCCCTCTGATCTCAACCATTCTGTTATCCTGTGGTAATGACAGTAGTTTCACACAGTGTCTCATTGTGATTACCGGAAGATGTAGGAATGCATTCTGGTCATCAGCATTCAGCTCGTGCATGTAGCACTTGTCTTGTAAAGCATGTTTCCTAATACACAGTGGCATCATTTTTATCATCTGCTCCATACAGCTAGCTACTCTGCAGGTGTCTGCCTGTTTTCAGCTTATCATGAATACTGTGCTCACATGTAGGCTGCCAGTGAGGCTCATAAGCTTGGCATAGGAAATGCTGTTTCTTTACTGGGATGTCTGATGAAGAAATCTTTTTTTGAAGGGTATAAAGGACTCCTCTCTAACATTTCTTGTTGCTTTTTGTCACTCTCAGTTTTCCTAGTCCTTGCAATTATTTCTCAGTCCTGAAGTCTGTTGGCTGTTGTCCTCTGTGACATGAAATAGTCTCTCTTACCATGAACAGTGCAGTCCTAAGTTGTTTCATGATGAAGCTTACTTGTAAAGTTGTTGTGTTTTGCTGGAGTTTAACAGACTGTAATGAAATTTTCCAGATTCATCCTTCTCTAGGAACTGTGAGAAAATATGTTCATCCAAATGACAGGTGGCAGCATTATATAATGTTGCTTCTTAATCCATAAGATTAAAGGGCAGCATGCTACACTCAGCCTATACACCTATCAAATACAGGAGAAAGATGAATTGCTGCTTAACTGATTTGCTTTTCAGAACCTGTTGCTTATCTACAGTGGCAGAATCCAGTTTTCTACTTGATCCAGTCCACAGTAATTTTAAAAATAAGTTGTTCTGGAGCTGTAACTGGTAATCGGGAACAAGAGGGCTTTGTATCACATTTGCATTCTCTCACAAACTGTCTCTGATTATATTTCAGGGCTCCTACTGATTTTCCACAGTGAAATCATGACCTTTTTTATTGTTTAAAGAAAACAGTAATTCATAAGCCTGTTTTCAAAAGTGTGACCTACTCAGCTTTCAGAAAATTAGCCACCTGACATTAAACATTTCCTAGAGAACCTTAGGAGAAGAAAAAAAAAAAAAGCAAAAAGAGAGCCTAAGTATTCCTCAGCACCTATTCTCGCATAAGCCAGAAGTAGACTTCCATTGGAAGTGTCCATGGCTGCATGTGGTGGAACATCATCAGTGCTTAGGGACATGGTTTAGTGGTGGGATGGCAGTGTTAGGTTAACAGTTGGACTTGATGATCTTAAAGGTCTTTTCCAACCTAAACGATTCTATGATTCTGTGATCACCCACAGCTAAATTATTTATATTTATAAGGGAAGTTGTAGTCTAGAAATGTGAGGACAGTGGTAGTTGAAGAGATATTAGAGCTAATCATATCCTATTCCTCAATAGATCAATAGAACAGATGGTAACTTTGTACATTTTGCATGCTGTGAGTGCCTGAAGCCATAGCAACATCCACCTCATCCTGGAAATCTATTTCTATCTCCCCCTGCTATTTTATCTTCTCTTAAAACTGTCATCTCAGTGTCCAGAATCCACACCTTAGAAAACCTAGAGACTTACTCATTGCAGAGTATTAACCTATTTTATACCTCTGTCACAGTCACGTGTAACTTCACCAAAAACATCGACAAAGTAAACATCATTGGCCTGGGCACAATAACACTCCTGTCATTTCTGGACAGTGTAAAGACAAGACTTCTTACAAAATATTTTCAGAACATAATGGATCTATGATTAAGGATCATAATTCACTAATAGTGAACTCAGAAATTAGTGAATTGTGATCACAAGTCATTACAGTTACTAGTGATTTAGTCACTGGCAATCAACTGAAAAATAATTTTGGTGCCTTAACTCCAAATTAATCAAATTGAGAGCATTGAAAAAGGCTGACTTTCCACATGGAAGAAATGAGCACTCTAAAAATCAGAAAGGCATTCTTAAAGATAAGATCTCATATCTTTTTCCTTCCATCTGTCTGACTTTAAATCAAGGATAGATCAGTTATCTTTGAAAATCATCAAGTATTTTCTTTATTGAAATGTTCATGAAGATGATTCATAGTGTTCTGAGGATCTACAGAGTATACGAGTGTATTTCCATTTATTTGACTGAGTTTTAGAACATTTCTGTGTGCTGAGTTTTGAAACTATTCTTTGCTTAGATAGGTCTGAGGATCAAATAGATGATCTGAAGAGCTGTGAATTTCCATGCTGTTTTCTGCAGTTTATGTTTAGAACAAATAGAGACTTATCAGTGCAATTGAAAATTACATATTTTTTAGGAAGCTCACTGTTGTCAATAGACACTGATAAATATATTTTTGGCATTGATGGAGGTACTAACATCCTACATTCATTTAACATTAATTTCTGAACATTTCAAAGGCAGAGCTGAATAAATTTTCTGTGACATTTGTTTTTTGTGTCCAGGTGGTAAACTTCAAATCAATTGGCAAAACCCCAATCTCACCCTTGTCAACTCTTTCTAAGGTGAAACTTAATGCAAAACCAAGAGTGAATGAATGGCAGTATTTTAAATACATGCTCCTTTTAGATCACATTTTATCAAGAGTCCACTTTCTTTTTTGAACTGAAATGACTTGAACTACATTCTGTTGACAGTGTGCATGAATCATTGTTTGCTCAAATGCACTTTTTTGGAATCTTTTTGACTAATATGCTAGTTCCTATGTACAAATAATAATTTTCACACAGAAACTAGAAGTAGTTTGAAGTCTATTTTCTTTAAAACTTGTTAACTTATCACACTAGAAGCTAACTTTTAAATAATGAGAGTAAAAGAGGAAAACAATTCCAGATTTATTTTTGGTTTTTTTTTTTCCTTCAAATGATTTAGCAAGTGTTGGGGAAAAGAAAAAAAAAATTGTCTTACACAATTACAGTTGCAGTTGATGTCTATTAAGTTTTCTTTAAAGGGCTTCTGAAGTTTCAAGTACACAAGCTTCAGGATATTTAAAGCTTTATGTGTATTATCTTAGTTCTCGTAGAATCATAGAACCTTTTGGCTTGGAAGGGGCCTTAAAAATCATCTAGTTCCAAGCCCCCTGCCATGGGCAGAGATACCTTCCACTAGATCAGGTTGCTCAAAACTTCATCCAGCCTGTCCTTGAACATTTCCAAGGAGGGTGCATCAATAACGTCTCTGGGCAACCTAGCTCTGAGAAGTTTCGGTCGGATACTGCTGGTCTACATTTATGTGGTCATTATTTCCTATGTATATATTTACATAATATTATTTATATATTTCAAGAAACAGAAAAGGAGTTCTTCTCACAAGAAATTTATAATCTCTCTTTCCTGATGCATCTTCTTTTTTTGCCCTTCTTTTTCTTTTTTATATACTGAAACAGTAATTTTCATATCCTTATTCCTTTCCAAAGGATTATCTTAGCATGGTAGAAACATAGATTTTCTTTGCCCTTTTTTGGGAGACCATCTAATCTGTGAAATACCTTGTCTAAAGTCTCTACCAAAAATGAATCTGCATTGAAAATTTCCTTTTCAGAATCAACATCCATTGCAATATTTATTTATGATGTTTTTATGTCATACTTGCCATGTTGTTGTCATGACATTTATTTCCAACATACTTTATTCAAATATGTTCTGAATCAGTGTTGTCTTTTTACACACCCTGTACGTTTACCATAATTATCCAAGAAATTCAGAAAAATGGATGTCAGGACTAGAAGCAAAATATGTAAAAGTGAAGAATTTTGTCTAAAATATTATTTAGAGATTATTCTTATCTATAAATAAAATAACAGTAGTAGGTTATTATTCAATATCTTATCACTACTACAAGCAGCCAGATCTTCACTGATGCATCATACTGTGATATTTTTGTTATTAGGTAGAGTCTAATAAATGTCACTTTTAAAGGTAGACTTTTAATTTAACACATATTATATGAAAAGTTTATATTCCTAATGTTTAATTATGGCTATAGTTTACACTCATTTAAAAGCTGCTTTTTATTAAAGTAAATCTATCTGACAATTATTTCTTTATAACAAAAAGGTAATATTTCCTTCATCATGCACAGATTTTATAGGTTAATTAAATTGCTGTATCATTCAAACTAGTATTATTATATATATACAAAAAATGTCAAACTTAGGTATAATTAATTAACTTCATAAAACTGTAGTGAAAAGTAAAATAAAGAAATTGTGATCAACCTGTTTGATTGTACTATGCCAATATGTCTATTTATTGATATGTGGTAGAATCATAGAATCATAGAATCATAGAATCGCTTTGGTTGGAAAAGACCTTTAAGATCATCGAGTCCAACCTTTAACCTAACCCTGACATCCCACCACTAAAACATGTCCCTAAGCACCTCATCTACCCTTCTTTTAAATACCTCCAGGGATGAGGACTCTACCACCTCCCTGGGCAGCCCATTCCAGAGCCTGACAACCCTTTCAGTGAAGAAGTTTTTCCTAATATCTAACCTAAACCTGCCCTGGCACAGCTTCAAACCATTCCCCCTCGTCCTATCATCTGTTACCAGGGAGAAGAGGCCGACCCCCACCTCCCTACAGCCTCCTTTCAGGTAGCTGTAGAGGGCGATCAGGTCTCCCCTCAGCCTCCTCTTCTCCAGACTAAACAACCCCAGTTCCCTCAGCCGTTCCTCGTATGACTTGTGCTCCAGACCCCTCACCAGCTTGGTTGCTCTCCTCTGGACATGCTCCAGCAATGCAACATCCTTCTTGTAGTGAGGGGCCCAAAACTGAACACAGTATTCGAGGTGCGGCCTCACCAGCACCGAGTACAGGGGCACGATGACTTCCCTTGTCCTGCTGGTCACACTATTCCTGATACAGGCCAGGATGCCATTGGCCTTCCTGGCCACCTGGGCACACTGCTGGCTCATATTCAGCCGGCTGTCAACCAGTACCCCCAGGTC
>NW_009259860.1:3761585-3767419 GCF_000687185.1 Egretta garzetta
GGCCTGCTGATAGATGGTAGAGAGTGGCTTGGTAAGCTCCTCTGCCAGCTCCTTCAGCACTCTTGGGTGGATGGTATGTATAGTGTCTCAGATGCATGTATTTATGCAAGTAAAATTGGAAATGCTTACCGGCAGTGTACTTTTAAAAGCATTAGTAATTCTGTAGCTGGTTTTGAAATAAGAAAATTGGTTTGCTAAATCCTCACTTTGTAAATACACATGAAATTGAACTAACATCTCCTCACAATATAATGGCAATCCACCAAAATATTCTGTCTGATTTTCTTGCATATTTATTGAGGGAACAATTACAAGTATTTTTGCTATTAGCAAAATAGTGAAGTATACATTTAACATACCCATATAGTGATATCACATTTCTTCAGTACAGTGCTTCTTTGTATTATCACAGGGGTGGTTATTTTTAATTTGGCTGAAGGAGAGTGACATGGTAAAAAGTCTAAATGAGCTAGCTTGCTAAATTCCTTTGAATCAGTAGCAAAATGTTCTATGTCAGAGGAAGGGATTTAGGGAGCCCTAAAAATCAGTAGCTGGAAGGAAGGAAAGGTGTAGTCATGGTTGACTGAAGCCTTAGACAACAGTAAGTATTCTGCAAAGTGTAAGGAAACAACTGAGACTAGGAAGGAATTTCAGAGGTAGAAGAGCAGGTAGACCTTATCATGAGTATGAATACAAAATAGGAGAGAAATGGAGTGCACCAGAGCAGATGTTACTGAAATCTTTTGAAGTGGAGAAGAAGGAGGAGAAGAAGAAAGAGGAGAGGGGTGTTTTTACCCAGATGAGGCAGAGCATGGAAAGGAGCGTTGCATGTGATGGCAACTACAGAGTTGTAAACATTAAGAAGACAGAAAATACTGGATTTTGATGTGAATTATTGAAAACTTAGTCTTTAGAAAATCACACCTACAGAAAAATCTCCCACAGATAGTTTTTCATCACGCTGTAGAATAACTGATGTTGATATCTAGTTCTAAGGAATCCAATCACTTCAATCTATCGAATCATCCAACAGTCCACACCAATTCTGAAAAGTCTTAATAAATGTTCGTTTTTAAAAAAGATAAACTTACCCCTTTGCTAAATACTTTGCAGCTGCTCTTACCTAGAAAATCTATTAGAGACAGGAATATGCAAGTCCATTTAACTAGAAAAAAAAAAAAAAGAAAAAAGAAAAAAAACAATATTTTCAAGGAATGGAACCCAGTATCTGGGCCCAAATCTTCAGAAGGTTTAATCTATCTAGCTTAACAGGCTGCAAGGGATTTAAGTAATTTCTCAAGTGAAGTGATTATCCTTTTGTTGTTTGCAACTTAGAATTCCTATATCTTATACTAATTCTCTAACCTTAGAGATGAGAAGTCAGTTTGTCATTTCTTAGCTAAAAAAAAAATAATCTAGGAATCTATGACAGTACTTAATTTTTGACTCTTCTAAGGGAATTTGTAGTGAGATTTAAGAGTTTTGGCTAAAATTAGATTCATGTCAGGTAAATTGCAATACTTATGTTCTCTACATATCTCTCTAAAAACTTTTTATATAAGTTAGTGGAGATCACATTCTGCAGTGACTTTCTTGGAGCAGGGATTAATAAGGACTTGTTTCAGTGTTTTACAGTAGACCTGAAGATTGTGTTTTCTGTATATGAGATGATTGCTTTTCACTATTGATTTGAATACTCTTTATACCTCCACATCTCTGCAATTCCAACATTGTACTTGATATTGAGTACCGCGCTGGTTGCATATGAATATTTAACACGTATTGAATGTGGCCTTTTGTTCATCCCTGGCAATTTAAATATATGTTGATATCATCTTCTATAAACAGGAAACATAGTTAATCCTAGTTAGTAAAATATTTTCTCAGGTAGATTGTCTGAATTTTTATTTAGGAAAGCCCCAAATATTTAACTGTGAGTTGTAAAAGATGCATAAGCAGGTTCTAAGTTATGATTTATATTTATTTATTTTTTGTTGTTGTTGGTTTTGTTTTTTTTCTGAATTGAGCTGCTCTTCACACTTGTGGCACAGCATCTGTATTTGCTTAGGGACATGGTTTAGTGGTGGGATGGCAGGGTTAAGTTAATGGCTGGACTTGGTGATCTTAAAGGTCTTTTCCAACCTAAATGATTCTGCGATTCAGTGATTCTGTGATTCCATGATTCTGTGATTTTATTTAAAAAATGTGTGAAATATTAAATTAAGCATAATGCTGAAATTACACATAAAAGCTGGGTGATATAGAGAAAAATTTTGAGCTAGCAGTATCAGCAGCAGGAAACATTAGCCAATTAAACTGAATTATAGATACAGGTTTTCTAATGAGGGCTGCTGGCAAGTAGGAACTGAACTGTGACCTTTTTTAGACATGGACACCAACAGTAACGTTTTGTATAAGTACAATAAATACACTTCTTAACAGCTTTAACCATAAGCAAATAGTTTATGATCAGTGCTCAGAAGAGAAGAGAAAGCAGCAGCCTGTCACAGGGTAGATAAGCTGTAATTTAGTCCCTGCAGTGATTCATAAAAATATGCATGGGGTCAGAGATAGTTTAAAATGTATAAAAGTCTGCAGTTTTCTGGAAGACAGAGATTTTTTATTTAATGCTGGATACCTTATCAAGTAGCAAATTATAGAAAGTTTATACTATCTCTACTACATGAAACTCGCGACTATATTTTCTCCATTACTATGTAGAATGATAAGTGAATCCTAACATACGCAACAAACGGAGGATGAGAGTAAAATTTGAATGTGTCATCCTAAAAAACAGAGCTGGAATCTGGTTTGTTTTACTGGAAATATTTAATAGCATCTGATGGAGCTTCCTACTGTGTTTCAGCATTTTGGAATCCCCTTAGAGATTACAATGAATCCAGGTCCAATATTTAAATGTATCATAAACATATAATTAGGAATATAAAACCAAAGTATTTCCCCTTGAATTTCTAAGTACTATCAAGACCAAATTCTGTTTACTTCTCTTACTTCCTTGTTTAAACTGCAGATTATAAGGTTAAGCCTTGATTCTGCTTTGAGATATTGCTGTTACTACAAGAAGCTGCAGAAAACAGTGTAAGCAAGTTCTGCAAGGATATCAAATACATTTCCTTGCATGGGAAAAGCAGAAAACTTTAATAATTATTTAAACAAATTATATAATTAATTAAAATTATAGTCCTGGCTATATTCTTACAAGATTGGCAGGCAGCCAAACTAGGGGAGGACATTTACAAATGCACCTGATACAGCCAAACACCCTTTTCTGGTGAGTGTGGAGAAGGTAGGGGAAAATATAATACATCAAAATATAATGCATCCATGCAGTTCTTGGGCAAGTCGCAAAATGCTGATGAACCTTCAGTAGTGCTTAAACATTAGCTTAATGTTATGCAAATACTGAAAAACTACTTAACATGAACATAGATTTTTAAATGGAAGTATATCTTTAAGTGATTTTGAGATTTATTCAGGTGTTTATTAGCAATTTATCGTCGAGTGACTTTTTTTAGTTAATCCAAAAAAAATAGATGGTTTTATAAACCAAATTTTAAACCTCCACATTTAAAATTCTATACCCTTATTTATAATACTTAAATCTATCTCTCATGGATCATAAACAAGCTCTTTTATATATTGCCATCTCATACATAGCAAAACATGTCCTTTGGCTAAAAGCAATAGCTCTACGATTCTCTATTTTTTTAAATCAAATTACCCTTGAAAAATGTATTTAACCCACAAGAGTAAAATATTTTCAAATTTTGACTGGTAAGTTTTTGTTGAACTAGACAGAAATAGTTGCAGAAATGCTCAGATCTCACGCATCCTTGCAACAGTTTTTTATTTAAGTATAAGTTTATTTATACTTGTTTCTTAGAAGCATAAAATTAGTGACACATGCCTGCTATAAGTGAATTAATTTTTTATAAAAATATTTTAATAAAAATTTAAACAAACTAAACCCAGAAAGTCACAAAAACCCCAGTTTTAAACTTAATTTCATTTTTAAAAATCAAGATCCTTGAAAAATCAAATTAAATTAAGCCTGCAGGTGGTGCAGACTGGTTATGTCAATTTCTCATACTAACACTACTTTGAACAGCAAACGTTTGGATGTTTGTTTTTCAAAGAAAGAAGGATTCCTCTTGGACTGGATTTTCCAGTGGGTTCAGCAACCAGCAGACTCAGTAAATGTTCATATTCATAGGTGCAAATTGTTCTCAGTGGGAGCTCCTAGATGTCTATCTTTCTTGCGAATTTTAGTTTTTGTTGAAGAACTGAACACATGGAGACCTGGCAGACTGAGTTATTCCTCCATCTTTTTTCTCTTACAAGATTTTTCCTCCAGCTAGACAAGTGTATGCATAAACAAGATCAGGAAGCACCAGTAAGGTATTATTTGAAGAAACTATTTTTGGTCTTCAGGGGGTCTTAACCTAGGTTCATACCTCTGCTCCACTTACTGATTTGGACATGGCCTTAAAGCAGTGTTTCTTTACCCACCCTGCATTTTGATTCAATAGTTCTCACCTGCTGACACATTTGAGTCTTCCCCAGATAGAAAAGCATACACTAAGTGCAGTCTTTTATACATTCAAAATATCCAGAGGGTTCAATAACAGACTATGCTGCGACCTAGTCAAGCAGTAAGGTAGCAGAGAACCAGGTGTCCAAGCTAACTGCCTTTAGGAATGAAAAGTGTCAGGTAGTACATCACACAAGTCAAGTACCCAGTTCAATACACATTACTTCCATGGTTATCAATGAGCATCCCATCTGACATTGTGGAACTTCTGCAAGGCATGATACTTACTCATGTTGTAATACTACAGTCACAAGAATATGAGAACGTAAGAAAGACCTAAGCCTCTCTGTGACAATTTTGATTAATTTATTCATACCACTACTCAGTTCTGTGTGTTCTGAAAATAATTTTCTTAGGCACTTGCCTGTTTCTGTGTGGTCTTCAATGGGGCTGGACAACAGAGAGATGTGTCCTATAGAACTGAACAGGCAGCAGAGGAATGTCCATCGGCATCTGCTGTTTAGAACAACGCTGTATGTTTTAATGACCAGCAGAAAAAGTTGGCCACATTTTCTCATGCCTGCAAAGTTATAGGTGCAGTCATTCTTAAAGATATTATATTCAGGCATATTTGTCAGTATTTCAATTTCCACATTTTACCAAGAATCCTATCTTCTGACCTTCTCTTTCATGGGTTCTAAACACAGATTTTTTTCCCACGCATATAGGCTGTACATCCCTCTAGGCACAGTTAGAACAGAGAAAAAGCATTAAAAAAAGGCAACTGAAAAGGAACTTGCAACACAAAACCTTTCTGTCAAATCTAATTTAGATTCCTCTCCTTGCATTAAACAAGTTGTAGCTGATAAATTTATAATCCCTGTTGTTGCTGCAACAACTTAACACAATTACAGCTGCAAATGGAGTTCTTTTTCCACATGTGCAAGCATAATTTCCCCAAATCAGTATCATTGCATTGGTGGAAATAAGGAGATTGCTATTCTGCAGTGATATGGAGGGCTTATACTGCAGAATTATGGAATGAACTTGGATTTAATTATCTTACTGTAGGGCATTTATAATTTAAAGATTCTATATTCTGTTACCTTCCTTGTCAGCCCCTATTGTCTGAGCCATTCCAGTCCAGCAGCATCTTGTTTCCAGCTCTGTGATACAGGAAGGACATTGATAAACATGACTGAGTTTCAAGGGAGGCCTCTGAGACACTGGAACCAGAGCCCTTGCCCTGTGAGGAGAGGCTGTGGGACCAGGGCTGGTTCAG
>NW_009259860.1:3767439-3777927 GCF_000687185.1 Egretta garzetta
AGGGACAGCTTTGGGGACACCAAACAGCATCCCCCACACCAGTTGGAGGGAATGGGAGAGATGGAGGAGACACAGCTGGCCTCTTCACAGCAGTGGGTGGTGGGAGGGCCAGAGGCAGCAGCACAAGCTGAAACACAGGAAGCTCAGGCTGGAGAAAAGGAGATTTTCCTCATGAGGACTGCCCAGCAGTGGAGGTTGGGCCCAGGAAGGTTGGGCTGTGTCCATTCTTGGGGGTTTTGCATCCAAACTGGGTAGAAGCCCTGGGTCTGAGCCCACAGCTGAGCCTGCTCTGGGCAGGGGCTGGGACCATGGCCTTCCCAGGTCCCCACCAGCCTGAATTGTTCTGTGATTTCTATTGTAACCCCAAACTGAACTAAACACTCCTTGGGGAAAACAAACAAACAAACAAACAAACCCCAGAAGGATCTAGAATAGCATCAGCTTATTTTCTACCCATTTAAATTCTGATATGTTTTCACAAATGAAATATATATACTAAACCATGCAAACTGAAAATATGGTACAAGGAAGACCATTTCTGTTTGCATACTGTGTGTTGGAAACAGATTACTCAGAATATGCTATTTTATTTACAATTAAACATATTTGATTAACTTGAAAAACACTTCATATTCTCATAACAATTTATGTGCCTAATCATAAGTAAAACAGAATCCTTTCTACTCATAAATATCTCTCTTAAAATTACTTGATTTCATCGTAGCTCAGAGCAATAACTTATTGCTTTATGAATCTATCTGCTAGTAACTATTAATCTTTCAACTTCAGACACAGTTGTAAGGTATGCCCAAGCAGAAAACACCTGCTGCTGATGGTTTGTACATGGCAGATATGTCCATCCTAATAATTTAATTGATTGAGTAAAATTGCAGCAGGTGTACTGAAGGTGCTATATCAAAAAGATTTAATGAGGTATATGAAAGTGTCCTGCAGTCTCATTTCTGTAAGCTATGAAAAACTAACCAGCATTCTGTTGCCAGTGTTTTATCTGGTCAGGCCAAGTACTGGGATTTTGCTCAATTAGGCATGTGGGTTTGCTATTTGATTCAGGGTAGGCAATGGAAACATTTGGTCTTGAATATTTTATTTTCCTGGGATGGCCAGCTTCCAAATGCTTAGGAGAAAGCTGACAAAATATTTGTGTTGAACGATTAGCTTTGTTTTAAAACTCAGCTTGCCTATGCAACAGGTATTGGAAAATACCATGAGTGTATTTCTACTGATTTCCATCAAGTTCCCTAATCTTTATTGTTGTCTGTTTTTTTAGACCTGGTACTTTCTGCCAGTGATATGTCTTTTTTTATTCCCTCTAGCCTTTACTGTTTACTTATGTTTGACATCAAAATTATGTGTTTTCATCCTGCTGATTTTGAAGAGGTCTTTGCCCAGTTCTTCTGAGGGCTTCACTTTCACCACTTTCCTGGGGAAAACTGGTAGCTTATTTCACTCCTAGGTGTTGTTTAGGAAGTGAATAGTTCGGTTTACAAATTCCTGCTAAGTAACAGGATTCTCTTTAGTCATGTTTCTCTTTTGATTTAAAACAAACCTTCCCTGCACAATAGAGCTAAAATAGTAAGACTTATAAAAATCCAAGTTTTGGCTCAATCCCATAATTTCAATGCATCTTCCTATTAAATCTTTTACTAACTTTCATGGGAGCACTGTTAGGGAGACATGAAATGTGTTTTAAAGCCCATCCACAATGTTTACAATTCACTTCACTGGTGAATATACCCGGTTTTGGACCATTTTTTCTGGTAGTTATTAATTTTTTTTTTCTATAAAATAGGCAATTCTTCCCTTACTGTTATTCATATTAGAAATTTCTGTCATAGCTTCCCATTGCATTCCTGAGTTTATTATGATGATGAACATGCACATTTAAATCTGCAACTTGAAGGAGTCACACTGAAGTGGTTTAACATTGTCTTTATTTTTTTTTTTAAATGAATATTGATTACTAGTTGTTCATATAATTTTTTAACACCATTTCAGTGCAAATAGGTTTTAAATCTACACAAAAATGTTCAAAATTAACTGTGTTACTAATTTTGATGCATTCTGAGCAGCTTACAAAAATTAAGCGATGCAGAGAAAGACTTTAAGTTTGTAGTTTTTTGTTTTGTTTCTTTGTTTTAAATTTTCCCAATAAACATGAGGATTTCTAGTCTGTTCTGTGAGACACGACCAACTCCATACGGTAGTAGGTCCACACGAGTTTGTTAAGGTCAGTCATGGTACTGAAGAGAACAATAATAAATGAACGCAAATTGTGACCTAATTATTAACAATGCAATTCACAAATATGACATTCATAATGTTTCTTGCTTTGCATTCAGCTTTTCAAGTATTCATTTCCATAGAGAAATGTGAGAAATATTTGTGTTGTTTCAGAGAAGCTCCAACAACAAATTTACTTGCAACCTTTTTGATGTTCCACTTAGTTAAGAGAACACGGTGTTTGTGATCTAGCAATACTGTAGCCACAAACCCATACATCTGGAAAGAAATTATATCATAATATTTTTGTCATAATAATTGCCACAATTAAGGGAACTGCAGGTTTGATCAATGGATATGATATAGAGGATATAGGCCAGGCAAAAAGTGTAGTCAAGACCCTAAACCTTAGGGAATGGAACTTCCAGTTGTTTAAGAAACAGTTGATGGGACCACCTGGAAAACTGTACTCAAGGATAAAGGAGGAGAAGAGAGCTGGCAGCTACTTAAAGACATTTTTCTTAGAGAACAAGAACTCTTGATTCCCATTTGCAAGAAATGAGGCAAGGAACGCAGGAGACCAGCATGGCTAAGGACCCCCGATCAACCTGAAACACAAGAGGGAAATACACAGGCAGTGAAACCACAGATGTGCATCCCGGGAAGAATATAGGGATACTGCTTGGGAGTTCAGCGATGGGATCAGGAAAGCTAAGGCACAGCCAGAGCTAAGTTTGGCAAGGGATATGAAGAATAATAAGAATGGCTTCTACAGGTACGTCTGTCAGAAAAGGAAGTCAAAACAAATTGTACTCACTCTGATAAACGAAATGAAGATCTAATGACAACTGACATGAAGAAGGCTGAGGTACTCAACAATTTCTTTGCCTCGGTTTTCACCGACAATTTCTCTTCCCACATCTGTCAAGTCCCTAAATCTCAAGGCAGTAACTGGGGAAATGAAGTCCCACTCATAGTAGGAGATCAGGTTCAAGACCACCTGAGGAACCTGAACATGCACAAGTCAATGGGACCTCATGAGATACATCTGAGAGTCCTGAAGGACCTGGAAGATATAGTTGCAAGCTATCTCTTTGAAAAGTAATGGCAATCAGACAAAGTGCCCAAGGACTGGAAGGTCCCTTTAAAGGTCCTTTCCAACCCAAACCACTTTAATATTCATTCTTTGATTCTGTAATAGTTCTCTAAGATGTTGATCCCGTATGTATGTGTGGACAGAAACTTAAGTACATGTCAGTGAAAAGTATTTTATTCTTTTCTTCTGTTGGAGATTTTTTCATCCTTTTCTGTGCTCTCAGTATAATTAACAAGTGAGAATCTGCCCACGCTATACCAGCAGAGAACAGAATAACACTGCTTTAAAAGAATTTCAACACCTGACTTTTCTACTAATAAAGCAGTCCAAATGATAGAATTTTTCAATCTATTCTCAAACCTCAGCCAATTAATTTACATAATTTAAATTAATAAGTCTTAAAAAAGCATATTCTTCCACAGCTCTTGGTAGGTGTCAGTCTTGTAACATAATATAAAAACAGTCTTGGGTCATTAACTTCAAGAAGTGATAAATCATACTGAGGAACTATGTCACTAACAACCAGCACTTACTAAACTTGGAAAAAATAAAACACTTTTTTTTTTTTTTTTTTTTACACAAAGAGTGACTTTCTGGACATAAATTCCTTCAAATAACTATGAAATGCTCTGGGTAATGATGAGTTGTCTGAGTTCCAGAGGGAATGTGTGGCATTATGATATCTACATTTTCTTTGGTGGGAAAAAAAAAAGCCCTAAAAAACATGGTTCAAAGAAAAGAAAGTGTTTGTTCTCACACACAACCTTCAGTATTCCTAACAAATGAGAGAAACTGAGCATACAGTTAGGGAACAGAAAGAAAAAAATTAGGGGGTTATAATAGTGAAATACATATACAGAATCTAATTGATAGAGACCACATTTATGTGTACTGCCAGCTATTCTCTTTTTCCTGTCTAAAAAGCTTTACTGTATTCTGTCAAGGACAAAGAATGTGCTATGACAAGTGGAAGGATGGATGTGCTCCCGTCTATGTCCTACCAATAGTTTCAGGTCTGATATGACTACTTAGACTTTTTTTTCATCCCCCGATCAGTTCAGTTAGATTAGACATCATAGTGTTTGCTGTTTCTGCTCTGAAAGTATGATACTAGGTTTTAGTCTTCCCTTTTGTTCTCATAGTTACTAGGAGTGTCATGGCCCAAACCCTTTATACACCTTTGGACACTATTACATTATGCTTAAAGTAAACATCCCATAGTGACTTAATGACACAGTGCCTGGTCTTCATTTCAGTAAAGTTTTGTGTCGCCAGAGCTGTGTAAGGTATTTTCAGTGTGAGATATAGCTTCACAGGTCTTCCTTTATTGGGTAATATGAATTGCAGATAAATCTGTATTTTCTGCTTTGCAATTGACAGAGTCCAGAATACCTATGCTACAGAGAAATGTAGTTTTGCATTGGTTCCAATTCAGAAAGAATGTGCTGTTTGGACTTCTCTAAAGATCCTGAGTTAAATCGGAAAACTATTCATGTTAGTTTGGGAAAACTTTATTTACAGAAAACTAACATTAAAAAGCTCTGTAGACCAGTTTCCATCCTTAATTTTCTCATGTATGGGCACTGATGGCAGTGAGTACACAGCTGCTGTCTGTATGTAAATTTGAGAAGCTCCTAGAAAATTTGTACTTGAGTTTAAGAAGTCCATTCCTGAGTTATTTCATTTAAAAAGTAACGCTTCTTCTATAGAAGAAAAAAAAAAAGCTCTGTCAGTCTATAGGATCATGTCAATGATAAATAGGATATTGAGACACCCTTGCATTATAAATCTGATATTGCATTGCTAGCAGAATCCATAGGACTGCCATGTGTTCATGGTCTTCACATCTCTATATGTTATCACAAATCAGGGCCTCCAAAGCAAAGTGGCAAAGTTGTAAATGCTGAGCAAAATAAATATTTTCTACATGCATAAATGGATTTTTCAATGCTTTTTGATATTATACAAAGATAAAAGATACATCTTGTCGGCATTTATTGCATAGGTTACTAAATGCAGTGACCTTCTACTTTGCTTTCCTTTGCACACACACACTCAGAAAACAGACAGTTTGGGTTTGCCGACAAAAAGCTGCAGAAAACATCACACTGACAATCACTACTAAGGAAGAAATTGCAGCCTAAGCTGTTGCAGCAGGTCTCTTAGAAGCAAAAGTACTGGATGCAGCTGTGCATGGGAAGCACGCATTAAACACGTGGACTCTGCCAAAAAAGAGAAGTCAGTAAACCTTGCCAAGAGCTGTCTTCTGTTGCCTGCCCTTGTCACACTTTGTTTCTGCCTGGGTCTCCTCTGATCATCAGGATGAGGATGGCATTGAGCTTCCCACCAGGGCATGGGGTTCTCCAGGGGTTTGAGTGCTTCTTGCTAGTGAATTTTCTGGCAGAAGATGAAGGCTGTAAAAGGATGGAAGGGAAATAAGCATGCTATGGCAGCAAATAAGACAAAAGCTAATCCTGAGATTGGAATGAAAAGTTAAGGGCAAAATGGACTGTATAATCTAATAAGTTTGATCTTACCGAATGCGGCAGAAAGCAAACACTCCCCATCCCCACCCCTTAGCTTCATATTCATTACTAAAAGCTGATATTAACAGTGCTAGATGCCAAAAAATTCTAACTACCCTAATCTGGCAGGCAGGGTTTACCTACAATCTTTTGATATTCCTGCTTTTATCATACAAATGTGCTACCACCACTGTGCTGAGTGGAGGTATAGTGGTGGGTTTTATAATGATTCCTGATTTTTGTGCTATTCTAAACTGTGTTTCTTTATTTTTAACTTCATGTTTTACAGAATGGTTCCATCTTCTAGTGCTTTAGTAAAGATGCAGTATTAACAGTTTTTTAGCAAAATCTACAAACACTTTATTCTGGCCTGCTCTATACATTCTGGGTTTTTTTTTCCTTCACCCCCAACTTCATGGTGAATCTGATGGCAGCTCTTATGACTGCTTTTCTGTTTACCACTTATCTGAAAAAAAACCCCAAACAACTCCATTAGGAAATGGTGCCTAGATTTTGCATTCCCCTGCTATGGAGTACAATGAGCTAGCTAGCTATATAATTACTATAATTACACACAGTGCTTGGTGAGAAAATAAAAATATTTGTACTTTGTTTATGTGAGATCATATGTGTTGCAAAACCACAAACATTCTATATTTTTATAGATATATTTATAGATATTATATATAGATATATAGATAGATAGATATTATATAGATGTATATTTATATATTTTCCCTCATTTGGAAAACCTGAATTGAAACTGACAACAGTAATTTTTCTCCTTTATTTGATTTCCAATGTATGCTGTATGGCACAGTGGTAGTTTGATTTAGATTTTTTATATCCAGCTTACTTTAGTGGAAGACACATAGTAATCTTTTCAGTTAAAACTATTAAACCTATTCCATGTGCTTAGTGGGTTGAGCAAAAAACTAAAAAATAAATCTATCTTCATTAGAGTGGATGAGGAAAAGAATGAAACATTTAGAAAGGGAAAAGAAAACACATGTAGGAATGGTAAAGTTTGTTACCCAACAGTATTGATTGAAGCTTCTGTACAAGGAAGTAAAAGAAACTGTATTTAATGAAAAATCATCCATCAGAACTCTTAATAAAAACCTAAGTTTTCAGGAAACAGATATTTTTTATACGGTGTCTGAATTTCCCAAATAGAACTTTTTTGGAAATCATAACAGTGCATCTCTGACAAGATCTAAGTCCCATATTATTTACTTTAGTCATCTCTTGCAACAAAGTCATGAGCAGTTACATAGTAAACACTCCTTAGTGATACTGAATGTGTTCTCCTGCTTTCTTCTGGCCATTTCTGCTCTCTAATGTAGCCTTTCAAAAGATAGGGAGCAGACATGCTCATAGGTGGGCTAGAAGAGAAGACCTGCCAGGTAAAAGCCAAATGCATTTGAAGGTCTCCACACTTCGATTATTAGTAAGACGTGCCTTATGTTGCTGAATGTCCAAGTTTTAGTAGCCATTGGTGAGGTTATTTGGAAGTGCAACGAGGTAAAAGCAGTGGCTTTCTTTGCTTGTGCTGTGGTGCATAGGCACACGGACTAATTCTGACCCCCAGAAGGAACAGCAAGCAGTGAACAGAAAAGGCTTCTTTCAGACACCTGTCACCAGGGGGATCTGCAGCGTGAGCTATTTGGTATCTGCCATGGGAGGAAAGTGCTGGTGATACGGTGCTACAAATCAGTCTTTCTATTGGGATTTAAAGTAGTCCTTTTACTTTGTCCAGCTTATGTAGCCTGATCATATAAACAACTACTAAGAGAGCAGTAGCTTAGTCACCTCTGCATAATGACAGATCCTTCAAGGCAGAAAAGAGGAAAATCAATATTCCTGACTCATCTCTTCAAAAGTGCTGGAGCAAATAGTCTTACTAATAAAGAGAAACAAGAAATGATGAAACAAGGATGGCTGTGAAATCAGAAACTGATCAGACTGGAAAATGTAAGTACAAAATTAGATAGCCAATATGAAATATCTCGCTCAGTTGCCTCTTCCATATTGAACTGAATGCACCATGGTCACAGTCATGGATATGTCTGATATCGATTTCTCAGAGAGCCTAGAGGAATGGAGAAAGTGGTAAGCAATCAGTGCATTTGCTCTTTTCAGAATGGATCCTCAGCTCTGTTAAGCCTCCTAATACAAGGTAGCCTTAAAAACAGTTTCAATACCAAGTGAAGATTGTCTCTGCCTAAGTGCAAGATTTCTTTATGGCTTGATTGTGTCTTCAGTAGAGACCAACATCTCAGGCTTTGGTAAATGTCTGTCTCTGCACTGATGAATCTTACCTTTCAAAACTGCACTAAGCACCCAATAGTAAGCAGAAGGATAAAAGTTAAAGTATTGTTGGCCTCGGCGCTCAATGAAGCTACTTCAATATGGTTAAAATACAACCTTGTATCTTCATGGCGTGAATGGATATGAAATTGATATAGCTCAAGATCTGGAGCAACCCCTGAATATGGCTATCTGAAATTATAAATTACTTTGCCACTAGCAGTTCAATGCAGAGCTTTCAAGATTTGGGTGGGTCAAAATGCCAGTTCTGTCAGTGAAGCATTCCTGAATATCTCTCTGTGTCTCAATCATATTGCTTCCATTTTCCCAATCTGTACCCATCCTTCTGCACTTACTTTTCAGTCATAACTAGTCACAACACTGAAGTGGAGCCTCATTTCAGGTACATTCAGCCTGTGTAGGGGTATATGCATTACAATGAACTCTTTCCTTACACATGACACAGGCACTAGCAGTCAAATATCTTTTCTCTGTTTTTCTCTCTGTATGATTTTTTTAAGATGAAAAACCAAAGAATAGAAAGACTTTTTCTGTGTTGGAGAATGGGAGAAATAAGCTACAGCTTAGGCTGATAAAAATTGATTTTTACCTCCTTGAATTGTTCCCCAATGAGAGTATCTTTGTAGCTTATCCTCAGAATTACTAGTGGCATCAATATAGTGAATAATGTCCTGCTTAGTGGCAGCTCACACTGAAACCACCATTTTAAAGGGTAAGAAATGAAGGGGAAATACAAGCTTAAAAATCTGACCCTCTAATTAATAATCATAAAATGATTGTACAAGATCACACCTTTAGTTCTGTGTGTCTATGTGAATGTGATTATGTAATAAGGTGTCTGCTTTTTCTCCATAAATTAATTATACCTTCAGTAACCCAGTTATACTCCCTTTGATCTCTGAATTTTCAATGGATTACCCCCCCGTATTTAGGTTTTCATTTTATTGACCTTGAACCGCTACCTTACTTAACCTCTAAGCAGTCCAAACTGAGATGAAATGTAGGACAATTTTTTCTGGTGCCTTTTCATCCCTCAGCTTGTATTTTGTAGTGAGTAGAACAAGAGAAAGAAGAGACGATGGAAAAGTGACAGCAGGAGATCAGAACAAAAATGTTGATAAGATGAAAAAGTTTGAAGGGCGATAACAAAAAATAAGCCATTACAACAAAAGGAACTGTACAGAACAGACAAAGGAAAGAAAAAGCAACAGAAACTAAAGTTAGGACAAAAACCACACATAAATTATTCTGCTACTTACACATATATCCTTACAAATCTTCTTTTTCTGCAATTGTTTCCATCTATGGAAGATTTTCTTAGAATTACTGTAAATATAATAGTTACTGGCATGCTTTGAATATATTATTGCTGGTTTGGGTTGACCTGGTTTCAGACAGGATAGAGCTAATTTTCTTCCTAGTAGCTGGTATAACACTATTTTGGATTTAGTATGTGAAGAATGTCGATAACACACTGATGTTTTAGTTGTTGCTAAGTAGTGCTTACACTAAATCAAGGACTTTTCAGCTTCTCATGCTTTATTGACTGAGAAGGCTGGAGATGCACAAGAAGCTGGGAAGGGGAACAGCCAGGACAGCTGACCCAAACTGGCCAAAGGGATATTTCATACCATATGACATCAGGCTAGTGGAAAGCTGGCTGGGGGCCACTGCTCATGAACTGGCTGGGCATCAGTCAGGAGGTGGTGAGCAATTGCATTGTGCATCAGTTACTTTGTATATTCTTTATTATTGTTATTGCTATTATTATAATTATTTCAATTATTAAACTTTTCTTATCTCAAAGCACAAGTTTTCTCATTTTTACTCTTCTGATTCTCTCCCCCATCCCACTGGGGGAGGAGTGAGTGAGCTCTGTGTGGTGCTTGGTCATTGGCTGGGGTTAAACCATGACAGGGGTATAAATTTCATCCTTTGAAGTTCATTAGAAACAGGATAGATCAGATCTTCTGTTCATGAAGATTATCATGACTCTATTCACTACGCTGATACTTACCTTTGAATATCTGATATGCTATTTTTATGATGGCATGTTTGGAAATGTAATGAGAAATTATTTCTCTTTTTCTGTAGGTCACCTTGTGTCTCTGATGAGACCATATATATAGTTATCTCCTATATAGCTAACTTTAAATTTAAAATAAAACTCAAACTTCTTTGGATATACCAATGAAATAACTGTGTTAATTTGTCTCAAGACTGATTATTTGTACAGGCAAAAATACTGTGTTTGATGAGGTAGGGGAGATCTTATAAATGTTCTCCGAACACTCT
>NW_009259860.1:3778090-3798683 GCF_000687185.1 Egretta garzetta
ATGGAAATCTTTCGGATATGCAACTGCCTGGTTAGTCAGTTGTTACAGTAAGCAACCCACAATTGTTCATTCATTTTTACACAAATCAAAAGACTCAATTTTCCATTTATTTTGACCTTGAGTTTTCATAGCTAACTTATCACTCGAATCACAGGAGTCTGGTATAATTTGCCTTGAACATTTTTGGCCCTTGGTAGCTCTTGAGAACTAGTTGCATTGCACTTCCGGCACAAAAACTTTGAAGCACCTGAAGGACAGGTAAAGAGAAGTTTACCAAGTGTTTTGGATCTTTTGGAAGCTTGGATTTGTATTTGATTTTCAGAAATGTGCAAAGGCTCAGAGAAAAGCCTATTGCTTTTTCTAAACCTCTGACTACTTGTAGAAAGAATGAACAAATTGTATGAGTGTAACCTCAAATACTCCATGTCTTTTTGATAGTTCTAAAGACAACAGTGATTCATGGTAAAGTGACTTGCCAGAAATGGATAACAAACAACAAATTCACCCTGTAGTTCCTCATCTAGAGAGTTCTTCACTGTTCCACACAGAATAGAAATGAATGTTGTCCTGGTAATAGGCCCTCCCTTTTCAAGGAGCAAGAATGACATTGCCAACCACTATTTCTTAATGTTTGTTCACAAATTGTAAACAATTAATTTCTGTCTTGCCTTTAATCAGACAGATAGCACATTATTATACTTGTGCTACAACTGTAAAATAGAAAGAGTGAGTTTTTAATACTGTAGAACCCACAAAGCCACCATGGTTAACATTCAAGGCTTGATTAATTTCTCTTCCATGGAATTAAGATTTTGTATATTTAGGTACTCTTGGTTTTGGGAAGCTTCAATGTAAGGAAAGTAACAGTCACAAAACCAGATATTAATTAATGTTTTTTGGGAATAATCAAGACGACAATATAAACACTTGACCATTCCATCTTTCATTTCATAGAGAGCTAGACACTAACAAGGAATTTATTTTTCCTTTAAATGCAGACTAGTGTAGGGCTAGCTTATGTTTCCACTGTCTGTGCTTCCAAAAACCAATGTAAGAGAAAGACTAGATTATATCATGCGACTGAACTTCACTCTGTTTTGGGCTATTTAAGACTCTCTTATAAATATAAAAAAAGAGGCATGATATGCATCATATAAATTATATTAGTAAACAAAACAGAGGCTAAGCTGGAAATATCAGGTAAGCAGGATTCTTCCTGTATCTTCTTTGCCTCCTCATATTAGATAAAGTTATTTACAGTACTTTATTCCCTGTTAATTGTATTTGTATCATTGTTCCCTGGCCCAAAGGAATTCAAGAAACTGTGTTTTAAAACAATATAGTTTTTAAATTTAATCACAGCTTTTAATAGCATACTTAGAAGTAGCTTTAGTTGAATTCATTCAAAGCTTTGGATCACTCAGCATTGTTAACTTTGCCATTTTGCTCATAGTGTGTTCTCACTGCTGAAGTTAGATGAGCTGAGAAACATGCTTGCATTGAAAAAGAAAAAAATTTTGTTACCCAAAATATTACTGTTTACTACACTGCACCAATGTCTTCCTTTAAATACAAGGTATAAGATAAGGTAAAATTCCTTTCTCCAGGAGCTTGGGATTTAGCCAGCAGAGCTAGCTTCATGTTTTATGATGAATATCTAATAAGCGTTTAATGTAGAGAGAAAATAATATGGTTCTACCTAAAAACATAACCAGAAAAAAAAAAAAAGAAGATATGATTTAAAATGCCTAAAACTGCATTGACTCAAACACGTTTACCTGTGAGATCAGAGTAATTTAAAGTCTCTCATGTAATAATGTCTGGTTTATTGTCTATGGAACATTTTAATAAAACATGAAATGAAATTAAATAGAATCATCTCCCATAATAGCTTCCTATCATATGGTAACATACGTGCCTGTTTACTACTGTCTAATCAGTAACTGAACCTTGTACTGCACTTTTATGGTGTTTCCCTGCTGGGTCTATTGCCCACTTAGGAGTATAAAATCATGTTATGTTTTTTATTGCTCTCAGCCATCCTAGCTCCCTTTTCTTTGGTAGACTGTTTTGCACAGTATCACAGCGATATCCGATTAAGCCTCTGTAGAACAAACTCTTATTCTCTCTTTTAGCATCTCTTCATCGTCTGATGTAAGCTACTTTGTACAAGCTCTTACTCCTTTTTGTAGTGTTTTTCTATATACTGTGCAAATCCTTTGGCTACCCAAACTGTTTGAAAGAAGGCATTAAACTTACCATGGAGCAAGACAAAATCTATACTTCAGGGGCAGTAGTCTGGTATCAGTCTGTCCAAGGCAACTCCATGACCTTGGGGCTGACTTTGCCTAAGACTTCTAGATTCCTTGCTGCATAGAAGAAAGAGTAAACAACTTCCAACTAAGTTATCAGTGTATGAAACTACTCCCTAGGTTTCCACAACAACAGACTTGTTTTTGGTCACTGTGCAGATGCTATGAAATTTAACACAGGAAACTATTAATGACATTTAATTTTAAAACACTCCCATTTTTTATTAAATTTTATCAGCATGAAAGAATATGCTAGGACTGTTTGATTTAGTGAAATCTCACAATATTGTGATTGAAAGGTGCATACTGAAGTTTGTGAAAAGAGTACAATAGCTTAATTTCTGTTCAATGTTGTGTGTATACTGTTCACATATTATTTTATGTTTCTGTGGCTTGGTTTCACAGCTGTAAAATAATTCTTTTCTGTGATGATTTTCAGTTCTTCAAGAATTGAATTGCCTTACTACATCTTGTAACCAAAGGACAAGGGGGTTTAAAACAGAGGATTTCAGCTGGGAAACTCATAATGGGTGAAGCTTCAGTAACACTTGAATCACTATAGCTACAGCCTCATATTTTTTCTTCCCATGCCTTTGGGGTTTTTCCTCTTAACTTGGACTTTTTCATACTTCTATCCTTGCACAATTTTCTTGTATTTGTCAGAAGACAAGCAACTGAATAAGAATAATACAAGCAAATACAATTCCTCCTTGTTTTCAGAGAAACTGTAGGAGATTGCACACATAGACTATATTGAATTCCCTAAAAACTGAGCAAAACCCATCCCTCTGACATTGTGTAATCTAACTTCTGTGAGAGTAGAATTTAAGGTATTCTAAAACTTGAGGTTTTAACTCATGTTTCAATCTATTACTATAAGCCTAGAACAAGGAACAAGGTTTTGATCAGCCTGTTTTTCCATCAGAAGAGTAATCCTGATCAATATCAGCAGAGACAATGTCATTGCAAAATTTAAAATAAAAAGTGAAAATGGACTTTTTGAAGATTCTTTGATAAATAATGCCTATTATTTTCAAAGTCTAACTGTTGCAAATATGAAAGTCTTTTCACCTATTGATAGCAGAACATAAGAATGTCAAAAATCATCTGTATATGAGAACAGACAACCTACAGACATAAATTTTAAATTAAGCAACAGTAAAGTTCCCCCACATAAACCTGGCATCTGTTCCTACTGCCAGTGCACTGAATGATAAAACTTCCATTTATTGCCATATTAACAGGTCTTGGCACTTAGTCTCATGTCTTAGTTGTAGCTGTAGCAGTCAGGCATTTCTAGGGCACCTGTAGAAATAGCAGGAATAGTTCTGTTGACAGAAACTCATTATTTGACTGGTAACTCTCCTTGACACAGAACAGATTCTGCTGAGTAAAAAGCAACTTCTCATTTTCAACTCTGTAATCTGAAACTCAGACATCCACAACAAAGGTAAAAGAGAAAGGAAAAGGAAAGTCTTCTGTCTGTTAAGCATGCACTGTATGGGCTGGGTTAAAAACTTCAAACAGTTTAGGAAAGAATGGCAGGTCACTGCTCTTGTTGAAGGTAAGAACGGTTTTGATGAAATCATCTGTAATATGGACATAGCTGATGGTTTTTCTGTGGGTTCTTGGCTCATCTTTCAGTATATAAGTATGGAATAGGAGAAAATGAGCGTGTCAGAAACTTTTTCCAGTTTTTCTTTTTCCATTTATGTTCATATAAAAACATGTCTGTGCTTTAATTCCTACAGGGTTTTAGCAGTATGAGCCAGTTGTCCAGGTGTTAGAACCAAATATCCGGAAGGAGATGAGCCAATAGAAGTTGCTTTTATTCTAGAGAAAACCAAGGTTAAAAAGCAGCAAAGACTTACTTAAAAACCTTTCATTTAATCTTTAATCTTTCTGAGTTGAACTTTCTTTTTTTAAGGAGTTACCCTGGATCAGGCCGTATGTACATGTGCATGTACATACGTACCCATACCCCTTCACGGACCTGTACCTGTACATGTACATACAGATATATATGTATACGTACACTTACATGTGTTCAGTTGTATCATCATAAGGTCTCTTGACTGTGATGACTCTGAAGGACAGATGGAATAAGCACTGGCCAATTGAAGTTCCCGTCATAACCATCTTATATAAGAAATGATCAAATGCAAATTGCAACAGATGTCAAAATTATGTGAAAGAAAGTGTTAAGTCTACGTAATTCTTGTAAATAAAGACATTTTTTACTGGTCTTTAGACTTTTTTTGGTGAAACTTGACACATTTTGCATATTTTGGATTGAAGACTATTTGGGTCTAAGTTTATACTGCTTTGTTCTTTAGTCAAATTTTCAATAATTTTAAATGGTCTGTTCAAGTCACAGCAATGACAGTATATTGACCAGAAATATCAAATGTTGGTTTCTTGAATCAAAATCACAAAACACATATTGGCTTATGAATATTGAAACATCCAGTGAAATCAATATGAGTTCATATATTGTTTGATAAAACAAAGCCAGATTCAGACCAAAGCCAAGACAGTTTAACAATCAAGTGTGTGTTACAGCTAGTATTAACATAATCTCTTACTCACTTCAGTACTTCAAAATTCAGACCTTGGTATACTGAGCTGGGTATATTTTTCCAATATCAAGTTTTGTTTAAGACATTCTGCGTATGTACCATGTTTTTTTTGTTTTATTTTTGTCCAATCCTGTAACATTTGTACGAAGTCTGTCTTCAGCTGTATTCTAGCATTATTACCTCTGACGTTCTTCAGCAAGATTAACAACCCTACTGTAGAATGCATTAATATTAATTTTTAACTTTTTTTTTCAAAAATTATATTTTGTGACACTAACAACATATGCTCCATGCTGTTTAGTGGCATAACCATCTATTTAAAATGATGCATAGTGTACGACAAGCTTACTTTTCAACAAAGGATAACAGCGCACTGAATCTACTGGCTTTCTGTTATGCAGCAAACACTTGCATGTCAGAATTTGTATTACCCAAAATAGCCAGACTGTTGTTCACAAGGTGGAAATTACACTTCTTTTTTGTATGCTATGTAAATAAAAATTTCATGGGAACCAGATAATAAATCTCCACCCTCTTTAACTTTAAAGATAACCATGTACAAAACATAATAGGAGTTTTCATAACTGCATCTGATGATTGCTATAAAAATAAAAGTAGAAATGTGAGGGGAAAAAAAATGTTTCAATGTGTGAATCAGTCTTTCTATTTTCTAATCATTATTTTTCCTGCTATCTGCAGTGAGTCTGGGGGTGATAATGGCACACCACAGTGTGCATTTTGGTTTTTTTTATTTTTATTTTGTTTTGTTTTCTAATAGTTCTTGTTTCAACAAAAGCTTTCTTAGCAGATCATTTGATTGATAATTTCAGGAGTTTTGTATACTTTGCATTGTCCCTAACACCTGTAAACACTCTGGGTGTAGATGGAAGGAATTAACTAACACCTGTTGCCAACTAATTCTTTCAGGATGAAAAGCATTGCTTTCCGTGTCCTGTAATAATACCAAGTTAACTGTAGATGTGGAAATTCTTTATCTGGGACTTCCAACAGAAATTAGTTCAGTAATTTCTGAAACAGGAGGAGGGAGGAAAACTTCTGTTTCATTATATTCAGAACAATTTTGACTAGTTCACTGTAAAGCTTTTGCAGCTCCTGGTTTCCAAACTGGGATTTGAAATTAGAAAGGTGAGTGATCTGTCTGATGAGCACTGATAATTTCTAGAAACTGCCAACAGCTGTGTCATCACTACCAAAAGATGGCAATCCGCTATTGTACTTTAGGCCTCCAAAAAAATGTAATTAAAAAAATAAATCAATCCAGCAGTACTTTGTTCCCAAAGTCTTCAATATTTTGCAACCACTTACAAAGTTGAATCCCATTTGAAAAAAATCAACACTATCACAGCAAAAGAAAAATGCATGGACTGGCACTTTACTTCCTTGCTCTCTGCGGCTTCCTGAGGAGGGGATGTAGAGAGGGAGGTGCTAATATCATCTCCCTGGGATCCAGTGACAGGACACATGGGAATGATTCAAAGCTGTAAGCACCAGAGGAAGTTTTGACTGGACATTAGGAAGCTTTTCTTTACCAAGAGGGTGGTCAAACAGTGGAATAGGCTTCCTAGAGAGCTGTTGATGTCCCAAGCCTGCCAGTGTTTAAGATGAATTTGGACAATGCCCTTAATAAGATGCTTAAACTTTCAGTCATCTCTGAATTGGTCAGGCAGTCGGACTAGATGATCATTGTAGGTCCCTTTCAACCAAAATATTTTATCCTATTCTATACTTTGGAGAAAAAATGCAAAACTGTGGTGAATGAGACCTATAGATCTGAATAACATGACTCTTAATCTTCTAAAGTTTACTAGTAAAGAGCAAATTTATAAGTAAAAGGAAAGGAAAAACAGGAAAAAATAATAAGAACTATGAAAATAATATTTCATAAATAGGATGAGCCAGGTAACACTGACCGTAGGTTGGGCTGTCAGTTGAACATGGCAAGGCTTCAGGAAGAAGCTTCAGCAAAAACATGGAGCAATGAGCCAGACTAAAGCAAGCCTGTGAATTATTTTAAAAGGTAGTAGGAGCTTTTTTACATTAGTCATGAGGCAAACAGGGAATGAGCAAAAGTTGTTGAATGATAAAAACAACAACTAAAGACTCTTTCTACTGTAACTAAACACAGGAATTTTGATATAGGCACCTAGGATTAATTTTGAAACCTGTCAGAATGGCATGGAACAACATTTTTAAATGCAGCATCTTGCCTGACTCTGTTGCAACTATTCAAAGCGTAAAATCTATGGGGAAAAATCCTTTTCTAGAATATGTCACCTTAAAAACTGAACTGGTTACTGGCTAGAGGTGCATGAGACGCTTATGGGATGAAGGGAAGAACTTTCAGGCTTGTACAAGGTTTATTATGGCATGTGTAGGGGAATGACTAGAGGTGGAGAAAGGGAGGGGTGAGGGTGGTTTTGGGATGAAAAGTAGGGAGGGTTTGGAGGTGTGTGAACAGAGGCTCAGTATTCTTGTAGGGCCATGCCCTGCACCTGATCATCATGGTCTGCCTTGGTTCTCACTGATCTCCTTTTCTATTTCCTGAGTGAGGAACTCTGTCCTGTGTCTGTGTATATGGATGCTCAGTGCCAGACATGGGTGTGGGACCACAGATCACAGGGGTGTCTCCATGTTGTCTGGGTGCATGTCAGTGTGTGCAATTGCTAGCAAACATCAAGCCAGACTAGTGGCAAGTAGGATAAGGGGTTTGGGAGCCATGTACTGGAGTGGCCCTGACTCTGGGCTGGATGCTATCAAGATCAGTGTCTGAGACTCAGCTGCTGGAGAGGCCGTGGATCCAAGCCAGCTACTTCAGAGACCCATGTGCATGTATTTGTGGGTATGTATGGTGTGTATGTGTGAGTGTGTGCATGCGCAAGGTGACAAGGATAACAGGAGATGCAGGGACAAGCTCCTATATAGATTTATGTCTAACACCATATGGTGAAAGAATCCATATTTTATATAATTATACATGTATATCTGCATATACATATATGTATAGACAAATACAAGTATAAATGTGTATATATAAATAGATGCATATATGTATATCTATGCATATTTCTATAAATATACATACTCAGAATCAGAATTACGGAATAGTTTAGGTTGGAAAAGACCTCTGGAGGTCATCTCATCCAACTGCCCTGCTCAAACAGGGTAATCAAAAGCAGGTTGCCCATGACCATGTTCAGATGGCTTTTGAAGATCTCCAAGAATGGAGACCCCACAACCTCTCTGGGAAACCTATACCAGTGCTCAGTCACCCTCACCTTAAAAAATACATTTCCTTATGTTGATATGGACCCTCCTGTGTTTCAGCCTGTTCCCACTGCCTCTTCTCCTGTCACTGGACATCACTGAAAAGAGAGTGGCTCTGTCTTCCTTGCACCCTCCCTTCAGATATTTGTACACATTTATGAGATGTCCCCTGAGACTTCTATTCTCTGGGCTGAACATTCTAGCTCTCTCAGCCTTTCTTCATACATGAGATGCTCCAATCCCTTAAACATTTTAGTGGCCCCTTACTGGTCTCTTTCCAGTAGCCCCATATCAATTTGTGTTGGGAACTGGATGTAGTACTCCGGGTGTGCTGTCCTCTAGCAGATATTGGCGTGGTTCAGGTACCCCATAAGGACCAAGGCCTGTGAATATGAGGCTGCTTCCAGCTCTGTGAAGAAGGCCTCATCTGCTTGTTCTTCCTGATCAAGTGGCCTATAGCAGACACACACTATAATATCACCCATACTGGTCTGCTTTTTAATCCTTTACACATAAGCTGTCATTGGCTCATCACCTATCTCCAGGCAGAGCTTCATGCACTCCAGCTGCTTTCTCATAAAGGGCAGCTCCCACTCCTTGTCTTCCTGGCTTGTCCTTCCTAAAGAGGCTGTATCTCTCCATTTCAGCACTGCAGTCATGTGAGCCATACCACGTCCCTGTGATCCCAGCAAGATCCCAGCATATTGCAGTAAGTAGCCCTGCAACTCCACACAGATCTCTAATACCTTGTCTTTATTCCCCATACTGCACTTATTGGTATACGGGCGCTGGGAGCAGCGTGCTGATTTCCCAGAAAGGGTCTGGGTGTTTTTCCCATAAAGGTGCCTTGTAGGCTTGTCCTTGCTTACATGTAAATGCTTGAGGTGGCTCTACTTAAGACCTGTGTTATTGATTTCAGGACACCTTTCTGTCATGTCAGTCCAGGCCCTTTTCTCATCAGCTCTGTCCATCGTTGCTTCACAATGGTGCCTGCAACTGTCTCCTTCCCCTATCACATATACACTCCATGTCCATATATATACATGTGTACATACATATATCAATATGTATTTATACACATACATATAGACACACACACTCTCTCTATACTTGTAGGTATTTATATACTTATATGTATCAGTATATGCATTTTCCATTAACGAGCTTCCATCCTCATCAGCCAAAGAGGGGATCAGGTTCTTAATCCTGTTCATGTTTTTGAGTCTGTTTTCTTTCTGTGTTGATTACAGTGACTGGAGATATGTATATATATTGCAAACAAGAAGTTACAACTATCAGGCTACCAGATTTGGGAACACTTAACAAACAAACAAAGAAAAGGATTTAAGAAGTTAACACCTGACAGTGAATATCAGTCTTTTCCAGCACAATGGGACTTGTGCTCTTGAAAACCCACATTCCTTCTTTTCATTTCTTTACAGATTAGGACAGTACCTGATCAGCAATAGTCAGAATTTCCCAGCTATGGTTTATGATTGTGTTTCCAAACTCACTCACAATAACCAAATTTGTACAGGATTTTTGCCTAGGCAAAAATAAGCAAGGTTTTCCTTTGCTTAAACCTGACTAACCAAGAATTTAGAAAAATGATCCCTTCAAAATTTGACTCTGGTAGTATGAATATCTTCTTCAGCCTCCTGAATGAGTCTGCTTAAAGGCAGTCTTCTCCCACTGAAGTGGGTAGTGGGATTAGGAATAGAATTTGGGAACTGGACTGTTGCCAACCACTAAAATAAAAAGTTACCAGATTACATGAGATACATCCGCATGTGGTCAGTATTAGTCTGGAATTCACTGAATTTTACTCTAAAGGCCCTGAATTCTGAGTCATTCGGGTCTCAAGCATAGGATGTTAACATTCTAAATGTTTTTACCAACATAATGGTTTGTGTACCTGAGACAAGAAACTGAAATTTGAGTTTTATTGAATTTCAATTCCAGAATGTGAGCTTTTCCCTCTTTGGTCTGTATAACTCTGTGTGAACTTAATGCTGAAATCTTCTTCCTGACTATGACTTGGCTTCCTTGATTAGTTGTTCCCTAGTCACTCAGGCTGTTGTCATTGACTTATTGGTATAAGAGGGGTTTAAAGAATGGAAAACATCAAAACCATTGCTTAAAGAAAAAAAACTACAAAAAGTCCATGATAAGCAGGAGAGAGTAAACAGCTCAGAAGTCATTGTGCAAAGTTCACTAACTAAGGTAGCAATAAGCATATAGTCAGGATATTCTAGCTTTTAATTTCAAGTGTGAAATAATGATATCCTTCTAGAAGAGGGCTACCATCATTGCATGCTGAATAGTAAAGCCTGGAATAAATTATTTCTCTGTATTATTGTTGTTGGCCACTATTTCACAAAGAGCCATTTCTCCAGAAAGTAAATAGTGACTCTGGAGAGAATAAAACTATAAAAATATTTTTCTAAATTGTTCTTAAAGATGTAAACCCACTAGTTTCTAAATCAATGTAAAAATTCTTTGCCTCTTTTTCCAACATTTGGGGATTTCTACACTGTTATTAATCTAATATTAGGATATCACGTTATCCCATTCATAGATAATAAAGGGGGATTTGCCATTTCTTCACCATATGGCAAATGTAGGCAGTTCACAGAAGATGGTAGATTCAGTATATTCTGATCAGATATCTGGGTCTTCTGTGAAGCTTCTTCCATTGTATTTGCTTGCAAACTACTGAAAGGTAAAATCTTAACCACCTGGGAGGAAAAAAAAGAAAAATAGAATTTTTTCATCATTGGGGCAGAGATGCCCATAAAGTTTTTTTACTGCATTCATCAAAAGTGAAGAGAATACCATCACTATAGTTTCATCACATCTATCTACTGCCCAAAAGAAGGATATGCTCAATGACAAAAACTTTGATTAGTAACATAATGTATATTTCTGCAGTTTATTCTTTCATAAAGTCTTAAAGGACTCAATATGTTTTCCAAATTAGATCATTTGCTTATTAAATCACTTTTTCCATTTTCACTGAAATTAAAGCTCTCTGAGACATGGACAACCATATGAAGATTATACAGCAATTTTAAAAGGAAGGAGGAAATACCATACCTATTTCTCCTGAAAGTGAAATTTCAATTTCTGTTCTCCCAAGCAGTGCAACAGAAAATGTCAGAGACAGTAGTGATACCTCACTATGAGTCTTGCAGTAGACTTTATATTTTCTGGCATTTAACTGAAGCCCTATTCTATATTAAAACCAGCTGCAGACAGAGAAGTAAGACTCAAACCTCCCAGGGCTGTATGGTCTGGAAAACAGCATGGAGCTAGCCAAGTTTTTGTGTTTGAAATTCACAGTATACGCAGAGGAATAGGACCATATAATATGTGAGGAAGTTTTAGAGCATCTGTGTGTATCCTGGGGAGAAGCAGAAGTAAAATGGATATTTTTTAGACTAGAAGGCTTAGTATGAAGATTCTCTTTGGGAGGTTGCTTGTATATGGTATTGTTCCTGCATGTATCACATATTTTGTAAAAAAGAAGGGAAGAGGGAAAGAAAAAAAGAAGGAAGAGAGGGGAAGAGAGAGGGAGGAAGGAAAGAAGAAAGGAAGGGAGATGCAGTGGGAGGGAAACAAGGAGAAGGGAGGAAGGGAGTGGAAAATATAGGAGAAAAGGAAATCCATTATGTAATTGTGTCACTAGTTTTCTGTCTCTTAGAGGTTTCAGACTGAGGTTATCAATCAGATTTTCTTATTAACAGGAGATTTAAAACAACACACACACACACCCCCTTATTAAAATTCCATGTCTTCTTTTTTTTTTTTTTTTTTGAGAAAGAGAGCTTTATAGACATTGGAAGGGAAGTCTGGAAAAAGAGGTGGCCAAGACTCTGCAGTTGTAGAGAAATCAAGTTCTACCACTGCTGTTGTATTTTCCAGATTTCCCAGGGGTTATATTGGTGCTGGGAGTAGTGTAAGTAGTAGTACAATATAAAAGTTAATGCTGTGAATGTGAACACCAGTTTGGACTGGAAAGCCGCCATCATCAGAAGGTTATGGAGCTAAGTGGCAATTGTGTTTTACTTTTGGTCTCTATGACTGTACCAAGTCATAACAGCAGGTGATTCCAGTTCAATTTCCCACTCTACAGGGAGAGGTTCCCAGGAGAGGAGGACTAGAGCTAGTGTGATCCAGACCTCAGCACATAGTGGAGCCAGAATGTGGCTATGATGTACATCTGTAGCTGGGAATGGAGGAGCACACCCTGATGTGCATCTAGCCTAGAGTCTTGCCTATGTACAATAAACTCATCTGTCGAGAAGTAGATTTGGAAGATTAGACAAAATCATTGTTCTTGTCTTTTCCATTTCCATCACTTTACTTTTTTCTTTCTGTGTGCATCTCCTCACCGTACCTGTTATGGGGGGAAAGGTTTGACCTCATGGTAGTCATTCTTATGCAAAGCTAACTACAAAGCTTTACATTTGCACTTACTGTTATTCCAGTCACGGTTTACTAAAAAAAAAAGAATGTGTTTTTATCATAATTGATATGCAAAGTGATTTATCTATATTGCTCATAATTGCTCATAAATTTGCCATTTCATCATTCATTACTGAGAAATAATATTGTCTGCACAGAATTCTGTGGGGTATCAGTCCAATAAATGTGAACAGCTTTGTTTTTTTGTCAATTTATTAATCTACATCAGCTTGTAAAATAACTAACTTGGCTCCAATCTATAAATCTTCTAATTCCAAAATCCAAATACATTAAATTAAAAAATAAGCTTATATTCCTAAATTTAATTAAGCCTTAGAGTGATGTGGGAGTCCTGGTGTATGACAAGTTGACTATGAACCAGCAGTGTGCTCTTGTTGCCAAGAAAGCCAATGACACCCTGGGCCACATTAAGAGCAGCGTGGGCAGCAGGTCAAGGGAGGTTGTCTTCCCCCTCTACTCTGCCCTAGTGAGAACATATCTGGAGTACTGCATCCACTTCTGGGCTCCCCAGTTCAAGAAAGATAAGGAACTACTAGAGAGAGTCCAGAGAAGGGCTACAAAGGTGATTAGGGGACTGGAGCATCTCTCCTACAAGGAAAGGCTGAGGGAGATGGGCTTGTTTATCCTGAAGAAGAGAAGACTGAGAGGGGATCTCATCAACACATACAAGTATCTTAAGGGTGGATGTCACAAGGATGGAACCAGACTCTTCTCGGTGGTGTTCAGCGACAGGACAAGGGGCAATGGGCACAAACTGAAGCATAAGAGGTTTCAGTTGAATATGAGGAAGCACTTCTTTACTTGGAGGGTGATGGAGCACTGGAACAGGCTGCCCAGGGGGGTTGTGGAGTCTCCTTCTCTGGATATACTCAAAGCCCGTCTGGACAAAGTCCTGTGTAACATGCTCTAGGAGAACCTGCTTTAGCAGGAGGGTTGGGCTAGATGATCTCCCGAGGTCCCTTCCAACCCCTGCCATTCTGTGATTTTGCAATTCTTGTAATTGATTTATGCAAAACAATGACCACACTAATGAATTCTGAATACCATTAATTAATATCTTATACTTTCTGAGAAGCGGCTTATATCAGGCATAGGAATCAAGGTTTTGGTAGCAGAGGATGGGACTGCAGGGGTGGCCTCTGTGAGAGGGACCAGGGCTGCCCCACGCCAGACACAGCCACTTCCAGGCAGCTCTAACGGACCCACTGCAATGCACAGCCAAGCCCCTCAGTGAAGATGGCAGCACCTCAGGGAAAATGTACGTGGGAAAAAGTAGAAATGCTGGGCAGAGAGAGGAGAAGGGTAAAAAAAAAAGAGTGAGGAAGTGAGAAATATCAGAGGGAACACCAAGGCCAGGGAAGGAGGAGAGGGAGGAGCTGGGAATCTGGATGTTGCTGTGTCTAACCAACCACACAGTTACAAGTTACTTATTTTCCTTAGAAATCTGCTAGAAATTTGGTAGGATTTGTGGTACAGTGAACAGTTTAAATAAGCAATGCTTGCAAATCTAGTTGTTTGTTTACATGAAAACTAATGTGTCCATAAGAAAATGGGGTGTCTGTTGCTTGCCACTTTCTGTGAATTATATTCGTACTCAGGGTGCAATGAGAATTTTAAACATAAAGTCATGAACCTGTTATGAAATATTCCAGTGACCTCAAAAAAAGTACTTCCCTGATGTCAACCAGAATTAAAGAGAGAAAGATGCTGAGTGATCTGTGAGACCTCAGACTTTTTCTTGATTTAAAATCAGAGCATCAAAAAGTCTTTAGAGAAGTACCTTTATGGAATATGTTTTCTTAAGAAGTGCCAAAATAGTGTCAGAAATCACATCATCATAGCATAATTATTTAATTAATTATTTAAAATAATGTGTATGGGGAAAAAATACTTATATAACTCTGTATCCTTCACTGTGACCCTAGTTTATGAATAATCAAGTGTAGAATTTTTAGCCTGAGGTCTGTGCTTCCTAAATCGTCGTAAATTCAGAAGCTCTGTACTGAGTCACCAGGCATCTCTATCCAATGGCATATATCCATCACGCCATGCTCACAGTCCATGTCTGTGAAATCTCTGTGTCTGATTGTTGTGTATTTACTTTCCACATTCAGAATTCAATGAGAAACCTAAAGCAATAGTTTGTATATCTTTACTATAACCTATGGTTTAGCATACGGCATACAGCAAAACATTAAGTAATATTTTTAGCTCAACACTTTCCTTTTCAGTTAGCCTTACATTTTATAACTGGCCTCATCTAGTAGACTGGACAGAAAACATCATTTTTTTCCAGAGAAGTGTCTAATGTGGTGATGACTCTCTCACCTATAACAATTCCACACATGCTAATAGTAAAAAAAATGTGTTTCTTTCTATTAGTGTTTGTGCAAGATATTGATTTACACATGTAATAGACCACAGTCCAGAACCTTGAGGCCTTAGCAAGAAATGACTTGTTAAAATCAGATTAACAAAACTATTCAGAAGTTACATATGTTGCAGAAATATTGAGTGCTACCTTGACCTTCATGGCTTTGGTGTTGCTCTTCTCTGTTACTCTCTGGTGTTTGTATTCATTTACAAGAATCAATATTTTTCTGACTGCTATGGAGGAAGGAATATAAAATTAAGTAGAGTGACATTTTTACTTGCCAGCCAAATGAAGCATCCCTCTATTTTTCTCTCAATCTCTTTGTCTGGACATTTATCAGTGGTGAGAGAGAGATGTTGATAGGGAGCTAAAATTATGTGTAACCATGGAAATAGCATAAATCCAGATCCATGCGCAGAGTCTCACAAACTGTTACATTCTACCAGAACAAAATCAAAATAAATAATTATTATTAAATGTTTTAGAACTGGTTGCCTCACGAACTGAACTTCAGAATTATGTGGCTTGCAGCATCTCTATGAAATTTGAGTTTGTAAAACATGTAGCTTGTTTTTTGATGTTGTAACCAGCATTATAATTCTGATTTTGTGGCAGATAGGCCCAGCAGCAGCAGCACACAGTAAATTTGTATATGAGTAAGGTGGGAGAAGAAGTAGACATGCATCTCTCATTCTTCTTATGGACAGAAAGTGAATCTAAAATATATGTATGCATACATATATGCATATGATTGTCGTTCCTTTACTTGTAAACTGATGAGCTTCTGAACTTCTGAATCACACTTCAGTCAATATAGAAGTTATAAAGACAATTTAAAAAAAAAGAAAGAAACAAACAGACAAAACCAAAGCAAACCCTCACAGAATTAAAAACTTTAGTAGCATTAGGAAAATGAGAGAGAAGATAGAACAAAACAGAAGAAAACTACTCTCAATAGAGTATCAAATAAGTACAACTGGTATCTCCACATCATAAAACACCAATGTTTTTATTTGATATGGTCTGTCATTTTATTAGGCAATGCATTCCATTATCTGTGGTGGGGTTTTTTTTCTCTCTCATGTTCTCAGTTTAGTGTATTCAGAGTATCAAAAATTAAAAAATGAGGAAAAGAGCATCAAACTGTACATTATTTTAGGTGTGGCTATAGGAAAACTAGGTTCTTCTTAATAATTAAAACCTGTAGCTATAAATGACAAAAATACACACTAGAGGAAGTGTGCTGGTTGCTCTTGCAACCACTAAAATTCTGTCTTGGATTTACATGTGCAACCTCAATCTTTTTTATTAGTAGGTGTCCTGGTTTAACCCGGCTGGCAACTAAGCACCATGCAGCTGCTCGCTCACTCCCCCCCTCCCTCAGTTGAATGGGGGAGAGAATCGGGAAAAAAAAAAGTAAGACCCGTGGGTTGAGATAGAGACAGTTTAATAAGAGAGAAGAATAACAATAGTAATAATAGTAAGAGAATATACAGAATATATAAAACAAGTGATGCACAATGCAATTGCTCACCACCCGCTGACCGATGCCCAACCTGTCCCGAACTGCGATCACTCCCCCCAAGCCACGATCACTCTCCCCAAGCCGCCATCACTCTCCCACCCGACTGACCAACTGACTCGCCCCAGGCATGACATTACATGTTATGGAATAGCTCTTTGGTCAGTTTGGGTTAGCTGTCCTGGCTGTGCTGTACTCCCAGCTTGTTATGCACCTGGCCGAGCAGGAGAAGCTCAAAAAGTCCTTGAGTAGTCTGAGCACTGCTTGGCAACAACTAAAAACATCAGTGTGTTATCAACATTCTTCTGGTACTAAATCCAAAACACAGCACTATGCTAGCTACTATGAAGAAAATTAACTCTATCCCAGCCAAAACTAGGACAGTAGGCTGCTTTTCTTAAAGGTTGTTTATATTCTTTATTACTATTGATATCCATACACTTTTGTTATTGAAGTATGTATTGAAGTCAAATCAGCTAGTATGGTACTTAAACATCTTCAAGGACATGTGAGGTCTCAGGCAGAATGAGGAAAGCTGTATTTTGACTGATCTTCAGTATGGTGCTTTTTTCACATGTACACACACACGCACACACCCCTCTCCCCTGCCCCCCATTTTTCTTGCCCTTGTAACTTCAGCATGGTTCAGGAGGAAGGAAGCCATGGTTGATTTTCTAAGTGGACACACTAAATAGCCATGGGTGTAAGAGAAGAATGGTATTGCAAAGACTGAATTTTCTTTTTCATCTTCTGCCAGACAATTTGTTGGCCTGTTTTTGTACCATTTCCTATGTGCGCACCACATGTGATGCTGCCTACTAAGTCAAGTGGATCTTGAGAGGTGTTTTCTTTTAAAATACTTTAGTAAATTAATCTGGAATAAGCTTCTGGGAAGAGGATTGGGGAATACAAGGGACATAGAGCAAGAAAATGTATAGAGCCTATAGATAATAGATCTTGTGAGACTCCAGTAAACAGGGTGGAAGACAGATACAGTGAGGAAAGGGGAATGGGTGGAATGTGTGAAGTTTTCTGCAAGCCAAGAAAAATATTATTATTGTTAGACTTGCTAGAAGCAAGATCAGAGAGAAAATCAAAATTACAGCATGTAATTGGCAGAGCGGAGACTTGTTTCAGATTTTTACTTCCAGTCTGTCTCACTCACCAGATCTGAATTTTCCCGTTTGAAAGGTTACCTTCCCCTTATTTGGTTTCTGTGATGTGTGGCTTTAGAAATCTTCTGAATATTTTAGCTGTGCTTTCTTATGGGGGGGGAAAAAAAAAAAAAAAAAAAAAATTTTATCTGAAATTTCTGGAAAACTTAAGATCCCATTCAACATCGAACAGTTAGAGTCAATACCTGTGGTTCACCTGTAAGGTCAAGCACTAAGGCTATTTTCCACTTTCAACATATAAGCTCTAAAAAGAGATGTGCTATTAGATAATATGAATAAAACACTCTTTGTCTGAAATTTCTGGAAAACTTAAGATCCCATTCAACATCGAACAGTTAGAGTCAATACCTGTGGTTCACCTGTAAGGTCAAGCACTAAGGCTATTTTCCACTTTCAACATATAAGCTCTAAAAAGAGATGTGCTATTAGATAATATGAATAAAACACTCTTTGACTCAGCTTTACAAATGAAACTGTATTTCCTTCACTGCAAATATTCTTTGATGATCGTTAATTTGACATTTTCCATGATAAAATTTGTCTTAATTCACAAGAATGACCATAACAGATCAGTTCAAAGGTCAGTCTCTCCAGTGTTGTGCCACCAGCAGCACCCAGTAAAAGAAGTGGAATCAAGCATGCCTAATTTTTGTTATTTAGTGGACAGGTGCTATAGTCCACAGAGGCTGTAACTTCTGGAGCTGTTTCAAGAGGCAACGCTAGTCTCTTCTCAATGAAGTATTTAAAACAGTATCCTCAAACATCCTCGGCTCTGCAATGATGGCCAGAAGACCCTGGCACACATGTTCCTTGCATGTACCAGTGAGCAGGCCATTCCTGATCCATGTCCTCTCATTAGGTTATTACCATCACCCACCTAATTGCTAGACATCCTTGAAGTTGTCATGATTTATCTCTGATACTGGGCACCCAATGTGGGGCTCGAAGGATTCAAGATAATTACAGGTTTAATTGGAATGTGCTAGATCCAATTTATAGGTGTTATTGCTGTTTAGCGGTTAATTGGCAGGCTCCTGTTCTTGCCATGGGGCTTGCTTCCCTTACTGTATGTTAGAGTCTAGCGTTCATTAGTGGCTGCTTTTTGTTTTCGCTGCTTGCTGTACTGCTGTACTGCTGATCATCTCACCCTGCTGTGCCTCGGAACATTTTGATAACAGCCATGGCCCTGAGCCTGGGCTAGCAGATGGCCAGGGCATTGCTGCTCTTTCTGTTCTGCTGCACTGTACAGGCGGGAACTCCAGTGTGAACTTGAGTTGTGGGAACTGTGACCTGTGGATGAGTCCACGTGGGAGCAGGACACCCTGAAGTGTCTATGGCCATGGATAAGCCCATGCTGGAGCAGGTACATCTCAAAGTGTCTGTGGCTGTGATTATGTCTGTGCCACAACAGGTTTACCTCTGAAAGGATTCTGGCTGAAGGATAAGCCCATGCTGGAGAAGGTACACCTTGAAGCATCTGTGGCTGCGCATGAGGTCATGCTGGAGTATTTCAAAACACGTGGCCATGGATAAGCCCACAACAGAGCAGGTACATCCCTGCAGGGACTGCAGCCACGGGTAAGGCCATGCTGGATCTGGTTTACTTCTGAAGGAACTGTGGCTGTGGGCCATGTTAGTGTAGATATATGTCTGAAGGCATTGTGGCCCATGGAGAAGGCCATGCTAGAAGAGGTGCACCTTAAAATGACTGTGGCTGTGGATAATTCTATGCCACAAAAGGTATACCCCTGGAGAGACTGTGGCGCTGTCGTAGCTTAACCTGGCTGGCAACTAAGCACTATGCAGCCACTCGCTCACTCCCCCCTCCATCAGTGGGATGGGGGAGAGAATCGGGAAGGAAAAAAAAAAGTTAGAGCCGTGGGCTGAGATAAAGGCAGTCTAATAAGAGAAAACAATAATAATAGTAATAATGAGAATTGTAACAGAATATACAGAATATACAAAACGAACGATGCACAACGCAATTGCTCGCCACCTGCTGGCCAATGCCCAGACCGTCCTGAGCAGCGATCACTCCCCCCGAGCTGAGATCCGTCCCCCGGCAGTCATCACTCTCCCTGCAACCAACTGACTGGCTAACTCCCCCGAGCATGACGTTATATGCTATGGAATAGCTCTTCGGTCAGTTTGGGTTAGCTGTCCTAGCTGTGCTCCTTCCCAGCTTGTTATGCACCTGGCCGAGCAGGAGAAGCTCAAAAAGTCCTTGAGTAGTCTAAGCACTACTTGGCAACAACTAACCATCACTTTGCCATTTTTTTTAAAAACATATACACAGATAGTATTCCCTTAGTCTATGGACCATCCTTCTAAAATGTTCATTGGGTTCATTTAATCCATGCTTTTGGGCTTCATCTGTCATAACAGTGTTTCAGAGCAGGAGAGATGGGGTCTGGTGTTAGGTTGCTGCAAGCTGAAGTCAGTTCTGGTTCCATCCGCTACACTTCCTCAGTTTTGTTCAAAATTCATTCTTAATCTGGGTGATTCTTACTGCTATACCATTGATAGAATATATAACAATAGTAAAAAAAAAATTATGACATATTGCATTATACAGCAATTAACATCGTACAATTCAGCTCATTGGCTGTTTTCACCCAAAATCAAATCCCTTTGAGGTACACATCGGAATTCCCCGTCCTTCCGCATCACCCACCAAGTAGAACCAGGTCCTTGAGCAAAAGCAATCCCATGGATGGGTTTGCCTTTACCTGAGGCAGGAGTAACCCAGACTGTCTTCCCCAGCATATTTTTTACATGCACTACAGGGACTTTATCCCCTTCTACAGTATGTAAGAGGTTTGATTGGGCAGGGCCAGCTCGGTTGGCAGATCCTCTAG
>NW_009259860.1:3799183-3799775 GCF_000687185.1 Egretta garzetta
ATCCTCCCCTCCATCACGAGCCCATCTGTATGTTGCATCTCTTCCTTGATGACCTGAGGTGTCATGGGCCCACCGAGCTAGAAATAATTCACCTGTATGTTGCCAGTCCAGATCCACCTGAGCCACTTCAATCTTAGCAGCCTGATCTGCCTGCTGGTTGTTTTGATGTTCTTCAGAGGCCCGACTCTTGGGTACATTAGCATCTTATGTGACGTACCTTCACAATCAAGTTCTCTACCCAGGCAGCAATATCTTGCCACAATGCGGCCTCCCAAATGGGCTTGCCTTTGCACTGCCAGTTGCTCTGCTTCCATTGCTGCAACCGCCCCCACAGGACATTTGCCACCATCCATGAGTCAGTATAGAGATAGAGCACTGGCCATTTTTCTCTTTCAGCTATATCCAAAGCCAGCTGGATGGCTTTCACCTCTGCAAACTGACTTGATTCCCCTTCTCCTTCAGCAGTCTCTGCAACGTGTCTTGTAGGACTCCATACAGCAGCTTTCCACCTTCGATGCTTTCCCACAAGATGGCATGATCCATCAGTGAACAGGGCATATGGCTTCTCATTTTCTGGCAATTTATTGTACAG
>NW_009259860.1:3800174-3866928 GCF_000687185.1 Egretta garzetta
CCCCATTTGAAATCATTCTTCTTCTGGGTCACTTGGTAGAGAGGGCTTACAATCTGGATGTAATTTGGAATATGCATCCTCCAAAAACCCACAACGCCCAAGAAGGCTTGTGTTTCCTTTTTGCTAGTTGGTGGAGACATAGCTGTTATTTTGTTGATCACATCCACTGGAATCTGATGACGTCCATCTTGCCATTTGATTCCTAAAAACTGGATCTCCTGTGCAGGTCCCTTGACCTTACTTTGTTTTATAGCGAAACCGGCTTTCAGAAGGATTTGGACTATTTTCTTCCCTTTCCCAAAAACTTCTTCTGCTGTATTGCCCCACTCAGTGATGTCATCAATATATTGCAGATGTTCTGGAGCTTCACCCTGTTCCAGTGCAGTCTGGATCAGTCCATGGCAAGTGGTAGGGCTGTGTTTCCACCCCTGGGGCAGTCGATTCCAGGTATACTGGGTGCCTCTCCAAGTAAAAGGAAATTGTGGCCTGCACTCTGCTGCCAGAGGAATCAAAAAGAAAGCATTTGTAATATCAGTTTTGGCATTCCACTTGGCTGCCTTTGACTCCGGTTCGTATTGAAGTTCTAGCATGTCTGGCACGGCAGCACTCAGCGGTGGCGTAATTTCATTCAGGCCACGATAGTCTACTGTCAGTCTCCACTCTCCATTAGACTTTCTCACTGTACAGGCTCATAGATAAAGCTGCACTTGGAGCA
Organism: Egretta garzetta; assembly: GCF_000687185.1. Classification (NCBI taxonomy): domain Eukaryota; kingdom Metazoa; phylum Chordata; class Aves; order Pelecaniformes; family Ardeidae; genus Egretta; species Egretta garzetta. Next base: position 3,800,890 of record NW_009259860.1, read on the forward strand.
GGTACTCCTGTAATGGACTGCAGTCTGTGGATAAGTCCAAGGTGAATCAGGGGCAAGGTGAGGAGTTCATTGCAGTATTAAACCTGATGGTTTGGTCCAAAGGGAACAGATGTGGAGATTATAATGGAAATACCTTTAAGTTGTTGTAGCCCATGATTTGGGTTGGTTGTTATAGGAATTACTGTAATGGGAACTACCTGAACCAGTGAAGGACAAGACTTAGAAGAAACAGTGCAAGCGCAGCAGTGACCCAACCTGAGCTGGCTTTGGTGCCCAGTAACTCCACACAACACACCACCTATCCTGTCCAAAATCGTGGACTAAATGAACTCAGTGGACATTTTGTGGACATTTGTGGGCATTTTGGAGACATTTTGCAGGGGTGGTCCAGGGGCTAGGAGAATGATATCTGTGTATTATATCAAAGGATGGTATGGGGGTAATGGGCAATGAGAATGTATTGGATAGTGTGGGACATGAGCATAATTTAATGGTACAGAATAAGGGGTGGAGAATGTGCTGGTTTTGGCTGGGGTAGGGGTAATTTTCTTCATAGTAACTAGTATGAGGCTATTTTTTGGATTTGTGCTGAAAACAGTGTTTATAGTACAAGGATGTTTTCCTTATTGCTGAGCAGTGATTACACAGATTTGAGGCCTTTTCTGCTCCTCACACCACCCCACCAGCGAGGAGGCTGGAAGATGCATGAGATCCAACTGGGACAGCTGGCTCCAACTGACCAAAAGGATATTCCATACCATATGATGTCATGCTCAGCATATAAAGCCGGAGGAAGAAGGAAGGGGTAGACATTCAGAGTGATGCTGTTTGTCTCCCCAAGTCACTGTTATGCATTATGAAGCCCTGTCTTCCTGGACATGGCTGAACACTTGCCTGTTGATGGGAAGTACTGAATGAATTCCTTGTTTTGCTTTGCTTGTGTGAGAGGCTTTTGCTTTACCTGTTAAACTGGGTTTATCTCAACCTATGAGTTTTCTCATTTTTAATCTTCCAGTTCTCTCCCCTATCCCATCGGGGGGATGACCAAGTGGCTGTGTGGTGCTTAGTTGCTAACTGGGGTTAAAAAACAACAGACATCTATCTTGATCATCTCTGCAAACACTAGAAGGAGGAAGCATGGCAGGGGATCCTGGTAACTCTGGAGCCTATGTCTATTCCCATCTTGCTTCTGGGTAGAAGTATTTCTTTGCAGCTTTAAACGGCTTCCAGAAAAAGTGGTCACTGACAAGAGTGCTTTGTTCAGTGTCTCTGCCAGTGTCTGTTTTTACAGCCCTGGCCCTTTGGTTTTTCCTTCTTCCTCCTCTTTTTAAAATTTTATTTCCAGCTTCCCAAAGAGTGAAACCTCATGAACCATTTTAATTCTCTTTCCGTAATTGGGAAGAAGAATACAACACTGGGCAAAGGCACATGCCTGCAGTAGTACTTCTCCAGGGTGCTCTCCCAGACTCCAACAGCCTGTCCAGGAGTTACCAAATGAGACATATCACTTTTTAATGTAGACACTGAATAATAATAAAACAAAAAAACCAAACAAACAGACAAGGTGGATTCCTCACTCAAATTTATTCATTAACTTCTGAAAATACTAAACAATCATAACCGGCAAAATCTTGCGGTGGGAAGTCTACTATTTGGATGGGAAAACTAGCCAAATGGTACCCTCCCTTCACTTTCTCCGGTTACCACTGGTGAACTGGGAAACTTGGCACTTCATCGTGAACTCTCTATTGGATTTGAATCAATAGACAAGTATTGTTTGTGCGGAAAACCATCTCACTATCAATCAAAGAAATTAGAACTTCAGCAAATCCATATGGAGTTCCCAGGGCACTCCCAATGAGAACCAGAAACCTATCTCAAAATATGCAAATTAATTCCTTGATTCTTTAAGAATTTTAGAATCTCTATTAATTGAGACATGTTTATGGCCCTTACACACTTCTGTCTAGCAAAACTTATATCGTTAAGAAATCAATGCAGTACTTTATAAGAACACACTATCTTTTATTAGTAAAGGATGAAAATTTATATTTATAATTACTTTTTTCAACACAAATTGGAGATCATATAATATCACAGTATTTCCCTACTAAAATACATTCCCTAAGGTACAGTTTGCTTAAACCTTATTTCTGGCCTCATACTAGCATAGTGATCAGTATTTTGTTCTTCTTGATATCTCATGCATTATTCTTTTTGATTTCTTTTAATAGATAAAACAGTCTTGTATGCTGTGAAGACTGTGAAGTTTTACCTGAAGTTATTATCTGGGTGGCCTTCTTGTTCACAGTCATAAAATCCCCATGGAAACAAAGTTAGCTGATGATACAGAAAAAAAAAAAAAAAAGTCTGGGGAGAGTAATATCTAAACAACATATGATATGGAAGAGAAAAAAATGAAAATGTGGAGAAAAAGATTAGTCAGGACTATTTCCACAACAATTTTTAATTAAAATAATTTATTATCCTCCATCCATTTCACCCTTGTTATTTCATTCATAGTCAGAACCTTAAATATGCAGACAACAGAAGACTATTAGCCAAGACATCAGCAAGAATGCCCATCAATTGTCAGATATAAAGTGCAAAGCAATCATTGTGTTTTGTTTAGGCTACAGAGAAGCTGATGAAATAAATAGAATATGTAACATGATGTCTCTTTCATCTATAAAAATATCAGCTCAGAGGTTATGCTTCATTAGCTTCAAATGTAGCATGCATAATAAAGGAAGAAGGCACAGCATTCCTTTGATTCATTGTGTGAAAGCTTATCATTCCCTCTTTCAAGTGACAGTTTATTAAATAAGGTGAATAATAGAAAATATTCAGACTAGATCTGAATCATAGTCTGACACTTGCTGCCTGATTACAAAGTAAATATGACAGCTCTGCACCTCCATTTTGTGTGATTCAGAAGTAAATGGAACAAGATGTATGGAGCTCCCTGCAGTGTGTTCACTCAAACATTTTCCCCTTAAAAACATTAACTGAGTCAGAAAAAAAAAATTAAAAATTACCTTGGTGCCAGACACAAGGAATCTTCACTTCCTTCTCATTAGACACAAGGAAATGGAGTGTAAAGAATATATATCTAAAGTAGCTTACTAGTTTTTATAAACCCTTTGTAATGTTGTAACACATATGCCACTCCAGGGAGGTGGTAGTAAACCATCTTCATAACCTCTATAAATTGCAATGCATTTACCCAAATTTCAGTTGATTAAATGTGTCAAATACTGTGAAAAGGAACTGCTTGTTCAGATCACTTTTGATCCACATGCATTCTTAGACATAGCTGAAATTTCATTGGAGATTTCTGTGTCTAGATAAGTATAAATAATAGTGTTTAATCAATTTTTCTTTGGAGTCTGTATAATGATTCTCTTTAGTAAGGCATAACCATGAACAAGTCCAAAAAAAAAAAAAGCATTGGATAATACAGTATTTTGAGTGTTTCTCTGTATCATTGCCAGTCAAGTTCTCAGTTAATAAAGAACATGGAAAGGAATAAAAAATAAGGCACCTTAGATATTATTTCTTGATCAGAAAAAATGAAAAATTAAACTTTTCCTTTTTAGAAAATATGAGAAAAAGGAAAAGATAAACTCTGTACCTTTAACTCTGACCACTTTGTAATGTTTAAACATGATAGATGAAGTTTTACTTTTAATTTTCTTACTTGTTTCAAAATATTTACATGCATAAAACTTGAAATGCAACAAAGAAGAAAAAAAAGAGACAAAAATTTAAAAAAAGAACTTAAACTAAACAAATAAATTGTGGATACTGGTCATTTCATTGTACTTACTGACAAAATGGGGGAAATGAAAAGGAAATCTTCAAATTCGAAGAAAATAACATTTTTGGAAAAAGATAAACAAGCCATATTCCCTCATAAGAAAACACATTGCTTTTTCTAACCCTGTGAATTAGAAACAACTTCAACATATTTCATGTTGCAACCAGCTCTTCTCAGCAGGTGTTTAAATAATTGCAAATAAGGAGAAATGCTGTCCTTGAAAGTCAATATGAATAAAATTTGACAACTCTATTCATGAAAACAGTTTGATTTTCAGTTTGTTTGTTTTCAGTATGCTTCATACAGAATACTGTCAGCCCATTTTGTTTCTGAAGATTGAAACGGGCAAATAATCTTTTCAGTGAAATATTTAAGGAACTGTGAATTCATATGTGCATTAAGCAAACATAATGAACTTATGGATTATGATGACAATGCTGCTACAACCACAACAGGAGCAGATCACCTTTGGAGATCTGTGGGGGTGCCAGCACCTGTCTATGTGGGGCTTATTCCAGAATCAGGACAAAGTTGGTATTTTCTTCAGCTGCTGAGGGATACTAGCCAGTGCTCACTCCAGCTGCAAGTTATTTGGATGACTTTTTTCTTTTCCCCAAGGGTTAATTCAAAAGTTTAATGTAAAAATCACATTTAAAATCATGTTTATTAAAGTGACAATTTAAGATTTGAAACATGCTTCTAAAAGTGTGAATATGGTCCAATAAGTGATAGATAAACTGTAGTACAACTGATCTGACCAATCATTATCAATCTGCATAAATATAACTCGTTGAATAATAAGTGCACACAAATAATTACAGATAGCGGTGGTACCTAGTAGAAACATCACTAACATTAGAACATATAAACAAAATAGTTAATTTATAAACAATGCACAGGCAAAATGTAAAACAAAGACTGAACAATTAACACCAAGAGGGAAAACTATATATCTCATGAGCAGAACAAGATGCTAAATGTGATAACATTCTTAAAAAACTTACTTGACTCTAGTTCGTAGTGCTTAGTGCTCAATGCTTTAGATATTTCTGGCTGGTCCAACATAAAATTGAGATTACAGTTGTCTAAAGAGGGTAACACTACTCAAAGACTGAAAAGAACTACTTTTTATGGCAGATTTTGTTTAATGTTTCATTATCTGTGTGCAATATCACTGTTCCACTTACCAATAAGCAGCATTTCAGCCCAGTTGTACCTAAAGCTTTAGTCTGTTAGGTAAGGTTTTGATACATGATCACCAGGTTCTGCTTCACAGTATGACATTGCAAAAAATCATCTTTCTAGGCTTGAAACTACATTTTCTTTTCCTGTATAAAATATGTAATTTCATAAACCCCAGAAAACTCTGCTACTATCATTACATACAACCTCAGGGAAAAGTATTTGCTCCAGGCAGTCACTGAAGCATCTGAACAACCTGAGAATGATATAATGAAATATTTGCAAATCTATTTTACCTTTTTTTAATATCATGCTAAGGCTGAATTAACAATAAGTATCAAATGAGACAATACCAACAAGTATTTCAATATCTCACAACTTAAAGATGTAATGAATGTGCCTTGGATTTTACTTTATATAATGGATACTATTGAATATATAGACCTCCATTTTTATTTGTGTAAGGTAGAAATATGATAAGAACTTCCATCAGGGCTTTCAGAAGGATGCAAATGGCCTACCACTGGAAGACCAATTGTGCTGCCTGAATTATATTAGTGTAGCGGGGAGGCATGGCTGAACTCCAGTTAGTCTCTGTGTGGTGTTATGTGTAGTGTTTTACATCCATGCTGAGGAAGCACAAAAACGCCACTTGTTACCACAGTTATTTTACAACACAGGTAAAATTTTATTTCCTTATTTTGTTCAGGTATAAACAACTTCTATTTCTGATATAAGTGTAGCAATTAATATGATTTGATAGCGTCCTATATTGCCTTTGTGAAATACCTGCAAACAGTAGCAAGACAGTAGGAAATTTGGCTCATTGTTTTTATTGTTAACTGTTTGATGTCACACCACATCCATTAAAATTTACTCAAATTTACAAGAGAATTTTTTTAATCACTGGTTAAAAATATATATAAACAGTTCACAGATATGAATTGATTTTGTGTCCAATGTGACTCTACCCTACACTGACATGAAAAGTCCTTAACATGAAACAGATAATTTCTTTTTGTTGAGCTGTTCAGAATAAAGGCCAGAAGAAAGCAGACCACAAACTGCTATATTCCTTTTCCAGATGAGATCTTTCAAGATGTGTTCTGTATTTTGCTCCTTAGACACCTCTGGGTAATACTGAAATAAATTAATTAATTTTGTTTTGAGTTCGTATGATAGAGGTGCTATCCTTTGAAAGAATGTGCTTCTTTTCTGGTGATTATGAAGCAAGAGATTTGAATTAATGGTGTTTTCACATTGTTTTTGACACATCCTATGAAAAACAGTCTAGTACTTTGAGACAATGAAATTTAGGTATACGAATAATAATTGTTATAGTATTACTCATAATCAGCAGTCAGGACTGGGAAGATGAAAATTATTCTGAATTATACTATATTATTTACATTTGCTAAGGCAAAGAAAGGTTTTTTTGGAGTGCAGTGAGGGGAGTGTACTCATTGCACTTCTCTTCCATCAAGCTTGAAATATAATTGTAATTCTGAGCACAACAGTCTCCTTGTTTTGGATCTTCTAGTCTGATAAACACAGAATTTTTATCATTCTGTTCTTTCAGACTTGGAGGCTAGCTGTGCTCTAATTTCTATGCTGCTGCCTTTTGTTGTGATATTCCAGGTTACTTGTGGTGGCCAAATAATTTTACAAAAATAGCTAAATCATCATCCAGACTGGCTGATACCAACCAGAAGTGCTACATGAAGGTCTGGAGAGAAATGCAATGTGTTGCCTGGCTGAGTTCACTGCCCTAAGGAGCTGTGTCCTGCGGGGATGAAGGAACTCTTTGTACGCACATATGTGTGAATACACGGTTGGCTGAAGACTCATTTTCCAGAGTCTAGGTCTTCCTTTTTCAAAAAGTGAGATTCAGTGATCACAGATGCTATGTTTATGACCTCATAAAGTTCATGGCCAGTGAACTTTGAACAGTTGATGCAAGCCACATTTTAGTTCTGCCATTTTATCTCTTCAGAAGCTTAGTCAGGGACTACTCTTTAATGCAGAGATGTGTCAAATACTTGTTCACTTTTGTAGTTCTTTAAGTGATGAATTCAATATATTTCTTTGATACGCTCAAGAACAAACACTTACTTGAGCATAAATTTGGTATAATGGGTGAAACACCTTCCTTATTTTAGTCTATGGAAGCCTCCCATTAATTTCAAAGGTTCTAGAATGGCTTTTGTTTAACTCATTTTTGTTCATTGGAGGACCATGGCTATTAACAAGCACACAGAAGAGTTTCACTTATATATTTCCTTTAAAGAATTCTGTTTCAAAATAAGTAACATGATAATTGGCTGCTGAAAATTGTTCTTTTTATACTGTATAATAAGGACTCTATCCTTGGCTGCAAGCTTAATTAATGTATGGGACTTGGAATTCAAACAAAAACAGCGCTCACAAATAACTTCTCATATTTAGCAAAATAATTTTTAAATTTAAGCAAGTAAAGAATAAATCAGTTTAGCTGATAGCTTGGTGCAGACTCAACTGGAGTATAATAGTTTTAAAGTGCTGGTAGTATCTAAATAGGTCTATCATACAGGCTTGCAAAAAATAGATGCTAATTGAACAGATTTTTTTTTTTTTAATGTTGTCTTCTGTCTGGCCTGTTTTGGAATCTTTTATTTTTAGAGTAGTCTACACATGCTGCAAAGACCTGATTAACATAAGAAGAAATTATGAGTACGGAAACAGGGTTACCCAGAGGATTTTTCCCTCCCTCCCCCATTTCAGGAAATACTTTTTAATCAAAGAGTAATGCCCAAGCTTCAGGATGGCTAATTAAAGTCATGAAGATTGAACAGTGAATACATTAATGTTTCCGTTATACACTTAAGTAATATATGAGTAGGCCATTGAAAAGGATGTTAGGCATTTATTAAAAGCTTTTTTATCCAGGGAGTAGGGTAGGCTGACAAAGATGTTTTCTAAGAAAAGCTGCAGGTTTAATGCATCAGCTGATGGAACAGCTGAATTAGAAGATGGAGGGGTCTGGAATGAATCCTGATCAAGGTAATTTCTTTCATATTTTTCTTTTTTCACAATGCACACACACACTCTCTCACACACAAATGAGTTAGCAACTGCTTTTCTAAATAGCAGAAGGATTTTTCAAGATGCATTTAGTCCTTTTTTTCCCTTCTCTCTCCCTTTCAAAGCACTTTCATACTGTTCTGAATTTTTCCACAAAAAGCAAAAGGGAAAAAAACCCCTCCCGACCATTTGAACAGAAGGTATATATTTACTCCAAATGCTTCTCCCTTCTTTTTGTTCATCTATAATTTTGTGTAGTATTAAATTGCCTTGTTCAAGGAGTTGTGCTGACTTTGAGTTTCCTTCAATAATAAGGTCTTTTTATAGTTTCTAAATCTGCTGAAAAGAAAAAAATAGAGAAGTGCATGTTTTCATGATCTTTAGTCTGGGGCACTGAGTTTTCTTTGATCCACAAGCTTTTCACAATGAAAAAGAGTACCAGGGATTTTAAAACACCGCGACAATCTCAGGCTACTTCAAATTGTCTACCACAGTCTATTAGGAATATTATCAAAGTGAGTCTCTTTTTTTTCTGTGTGATTGCTCACAAATACGTTTATACTTAAAGGAAATTACCTAGAATATGTAACTACAAAAATGTTTTTAGACGGAATGGTGAAAATTTTTGAATGTAAGTTTGCTCTTAACCCCCTGTTCACCTTAAAAATGGTACTGAAATAGCTGATATTGCTGTAACTTTCCTTCTGATCATTTTCCATCTATCTGTTTGTGTATGAAAAAAGACAAACACTGTGCAAATGAACAAAATGTTTGTGAACTTTCTTTAATATTACTCAGGTGAAGGACTGTGTACACGTGCAAATGGTATCATAACAGATGATCCTCATGCTAAAACACAGATGCAAATGTTACCTCTGTCTTAATAGTGATTAGGGTTTTTTTTTTTCCCAGTCAAGCAATAAATTGCGTGAAACAAATTCACATGTAATCACTATTGTTTAAAGCAATGTTTCACAGATAAAAAATAAGGATAAAAACAAAACCAAGAAATGTGATCATTTGTGATATCACAAGTGATATTTTAATTCCAGAAAAGAGCTGCTGAAGATTCCTTGGTAACATATTTATTTGTACTTTGAAATTTTCTACAATCTCAGAACTTTAACATGGAAAGAAAAAAAAAAAAAAAAACAGAACAAAGAGGGTAAAAAAAAATCTATCTTCAGATACTCAACTGTCTCACTGATTCAAGGTTATCAATAAACTACAGGGCTATTATCACCCTTGCAGGACCCATTTGTCACCATCCTACACTAACACCCCACATTTACAGGAAATGAGGTATGTTAGATGTCATCATTTACAATGGAAATGATTGGCCTTGAAAATGTGGGCCAAAATGAGATGTGATATTTTTAACTTGTTATACCTGTTAGTCCTATGACAAATGTCATCTTCCAATAAAGTAACACAAGGGCATATCGTAAAGGTTTCTACATATAGTTAACACCCTAGCAAAGTCTGTATAACCTGGGGGATTTCAACACCTGCTTAATTCATGTATCTCAATAGAACGTTATCCTTTATGAAAATTATTCACTTTTCCTAATTGTCTCATCCCAATTCTTTTGACAGCCTGAACACTGCTGTCAGTTCTGCATCATATCGTTCTATCTTCATTATTGTCACTTTATTTTAATTGTAACCAACATTTCAAGCCCATAGGTAAAGTTGGGTTACAGAGCTTTGTAACTAACCCTGGGAATGCAGTTATGTTACCTACCCTTTCAAGGTGCTTTTGGGACATACATACCACGTGCAAAAGAAACTAAAATAAAAAAGCAAGCAGGTTTTGGAGGTTTTGGGGTTTTTTTTGTGGATTCATGAAATGAACAAGACATTAGTTGTCTTTGGGAGAGATGGCTTCTTTTTCTCTTATAAATATTCACAAGGCTCAGAAGTAAGTAATATTTTCTTATGACTCCATCAAGACTTCAAAAATATATGCCTCAAAGGAACTACTTAAGGAAGCGTCTTCTCATTTCAAGCACAGTTGTTTAGCCAGTTCATGGGCTAGTATAAATATATATAGCTGCTTAATTAATAGTGCCTAGACATTGCCCTAGTGGCCCTCTTCTCAGCCAATATCCTGTGCCTCTAATTACACTTAAATCGATATCACAAGACAAAGATGAGGAAAAGGCAACAATAACCCAATTATGTGCTGGTTTAAGTATCATCTTCAGCTGTGAGGTCTCAGTCCATACCCACCATCAATGTGCTGATCTTCCTCTGTGCTGGGGCATCTCTCTAGCAGTGCAGACTGTGAGGAACCAGCTGTGCTGGGAGCCTGGACCAGGCCCTCCATGCTTTAGCTCAGGAGCTGCAGCTGAGCTCAGGCGTATCCTGGGCTATGCTGTTGGCACAGATACCTGGCCTTCCTGATCCTGACCTCACCTGGCTTGATGGACTTCTTAGCTGGACCTCTTACTTCCTCAGTTTCACAGGACTGTTGGCTGACCCTGGCCACTGTCAGTGACCTTGCCTGCTCAACACAAATCAGGGGCCAAAGAGGCAACATGTATTAATTACATCTGATTTAGAGCTACATACATGTTGTCTGTAAGTGAGTTGAACGGCAGCTGGCAGGACGAACAATCTCTTGAATTCATATTGTGGCCTTTTACCCTCTTGAGGATGTTAATACTTATCCCTCACTCTTAAGTGACCACCACTCTTCTTCGCAGCTATAGAATATTTCTGTATTTTTTTAGATTGTACTTGACCATATTTATATGGTTGAAATTGGCCAAGATTAGAATTATCATGCTGAAGAAAGACAGCATGACTAAATAAACCTTATATTGTTAAGAAATTTGGTTTTAAAATGAAAAGTGCAGGTGACACACTTTTCCACAACTGATTTACATGAATACTAAGAGGAGACTAAGGAGAAATAGTTGTCTTCACTTCAAATGAAAGAAACAGAAAAAACCCCAGATATTAACATGTAATGAGGAAAAAAATGTGACCTACATGCAGATTTGGAAAGAAAGTATTTTCCAGTGAAGCTTTTGACTTTTCAGGTACTCCAGCTGAACCCTGAGAAATGCCAAATCAAAGAATGAGAGAGAAGCCAGCTGATTTATAGGCCAGCTAACAGTCTTTTTGAGCTATTGTGACATTGTAACAGTCAGAGATCTAAGATCAAACATTTGAAAGAGTGAAAGGCATCTCAGGTAAAGTACTATATCTAAAGTCTCTCAACCTTGGGAGCAGCTCAAGGTACAATAGAGCCTCAAGAGAATGGCCAGCACAGGTGAAAGACAGCAACACATATTTATATTACAGATCATGGCAGCCCAGAAAGAGGGATATTTTCACCCTGAAAAAGAGCTGCTGGCCATGCTACTTGCAATGGTGCTAACCCATCTGCCCTTAAGGCACAACAGGGTTAGGAAGCCTGATTCGTCATTCAAAAGAAACATAGAGAAAACTTTCCTCAGTACATGCTTAAGTGACCGAGTATAGTCTATTGGGAAAATACACCTCACCCAAGGTAGGATATCAGCCCACCGAGTGACTGGTGGGTAGGGGAGACAGCCTTTGCTTATGACACCAAATGATCCTAATTCAAGTTTTGAGATCACGGCACATAGGAGATGAAGAGGAGTCTGCGCAAAGCCAGTAATTCATTGCAACAGAGAGGAAAAGATCGGCAAATATTACATTTTACTGGCTCCTACTATAAAATAGGTACACAAAACAAATCTAACAATTTAACTACCAACTCAAATACAGTGGTCACAGGACAGGCATGCAAATTCACAAGTGTGGCTGGGATACCCAGGCCCAAGAGAATAAGGAAACAAATAACAGAGAGATGGTTATGGTGTTACCTACGTTGTGAAAAGTTCTTTTTGTCTCACAACATGCAGTCCTCTCCTGTTACTGTCCAGCACTACTGAAACATATTTAAAAATGGCAGTGCTGTCTTTTTTGTAGTAACGGAGCCATACAGAGTTACATTAGCTTTCTACCTTGTCAAAAATATACAGTAACTAGGGCTCTAATAATGCTGCAATCACTGAAGAAAGTTCCATCAAGAACACCTGGGGAAAAAAAAAAGAGTTTATGTATGTATGCATTTAATTTAAAAAAAGATACTGAGCAATTTAACCTCATGCGCTGGTAATGTCATATTTTCGCTGGAAATTGAAGGGTCTCGGTCAGAGAAACTCTGTTGTCTTAGTTAAAACTCAGAAAAAAAATACAACTAAGAGTGGGAAAAGAGTCAACTACAGTCAGTATAGAATGGATGCCATGCTAAAGGATTGAACTTGAAGTTTTCCAAAGACTTTGAACCTAGAGTCTGTGTTTACATTGCAATATTAACTATGAAACTGGTGCAAGCGTGTAGACAGGAGTGGTATGTTACATTTGTATGGTGAAACTCATGTGGGCAGGATACTGTATTTAGGGCACAAATAAATACAACTCACTTTGACACGGTGTCTTTTGTGTGCAGTGACGTATCCAGGTGCTTGCTTTCTGTGGCTTAGGTCTGCCAGTGCAGAATCAATGTGCAGGGTAAACAGGTAGAGGCAGTACAATTGTCCTGATTTACCCTGGCTGAATAATTATGTTCTCTCAGTTTCCTCTGGTGAACTTATGAGTCCTTCTGAAGGATGCTTAATTCAGGGGGATTTCAGATTTTTCTGCAACACCTTGTGTTGGAAAAGCTTCATCTCAATATTAAACACTCTGTTACCCATATTGCTCTTTTCTCCTTTTTTGGCCTTGGTACAGAAGAAGGTTGCTGTTGTGGTTTGCCTTTTTGTTTCAGAAAGTTTCTTATTATGTCATTTTATTTAAAAGAGCAGCTTATGCTTATTGGTGTGTTCTGAGGATTTTGTGCCACTGCACTAATGAGAAACTGACATATACATTGACGAAAGGAGTAGTTACCCTGGGACTACAATTGTTGTGTGCAAATGAGCAGCAGAAAACAGGCAAAGTGAATTTAATGCTGTTAGATCTTATCACATATTGTTTCTTTTCGTTGCTATCTGCTCTGTGAAAATTAGTAACCATATCCTCATGCTATTTGCTTTCCCAGCTTTTGAAACAGTGGCTTAAGACACAAATGTTCTTTATTTCCAGCCTCCACAGCTGTATCTGTTAATTTCTATGTCATCTGCTTTTTCTAGTGCTCCTCATAGATTCCTTGGGCTGCCCTGTTTGGGGTCTTATGTCTTTTGCAGAAACTCTGTAAATTCGCACTGACACAATGATTTGTCTGTCTGTGATTAACATTATTCTATTTCTCTGCAAAACTTACACCTCTTTCTTGTGATATATCCCTCACTATATACTTCTTCAGTATATGCATTTGTTTCCAATTAACCCATGCTACTTTTATTGATGGTTATTACTACTTAGCAGCACTTTTACTACAAAGGCAGTGATTTATTGATGTTGTTTTATAATGACATCCTAATCTCTGTCTACTAACAAGAGTGATAAATGTATTATTAGCTGTACAATTACTTCTTACAAGAGGTAACAGTAAAGAAAAAATTGAGGTTCAAAGTGTCTACTCAAGTATTATTATTCTAAGCAATTTTCAGTCAAAGAGTAATTTTGGGTTTAGCAGAGGTTTAGATTAGATATTAGGGAAAATTTCTTCACTGAAAGAGTTATCAGACACTGGAATAGGTTATCCAGAGACATGGTCGAGTCCTCATCCCTGGAGGTATTTAAAAAACGGGTGGACGAGGTGCTTAGTGACCTGGTTTAGTAATGGACAGGTACAATTGGACTCAATTATGTTAAAGGTCTTTTCCAACCAAATGATACTATGATTCTTGATTTTCCTAGAAGAACTTTCTTTTTTCAGATATTTAAGTAATTTATTTCCATTATTTCCATAATTAAATAATTATGAAGATATTAGTGAATTATTTAAAGTTTTTTTTTTCTTAACTTGCAAGAAGCATATCAGAGAACCCTAGAGAAGTGGGGTTTTTTTAAATTTTATTTTTATTTTTTTCAGAAAAGAAGAATAACAGAGATAGGTGTAAGGCAGTGTGATAGAGACACACATATAGAAGAACTGAAAATTCTTACAATGAATATTCTCTTAGCTCTTATCCATGCTTTGGCACAGGAAAATTAGACACTGTGCCAGGATTTGCAAGCTGCAGGCTCATTACCTCATTCTAAAATGGTCAATTGCTGTCTTTCTATGTCCCAGTTTCACTGTGAGAAATGACACTAAAGATTTCTAGGAGACATGATGTGCCTATTAGATGCTAATTGTGTAACTTGCCAATGTACCTGACTCCTACTGATTCTTTACTGATCAGTGGAGTGCCATCAGGTTATTCACTGCTGACTTGGTATTTACAGTTGTATATAAACCTTGTAGGCCAAAATGACATTTTCATTTTGCTATAAATCCTTCTAAGACTATTTTGTTATTGCTATGAAAAACTTTTTAATGGCTCTTTCAGTCTTTAGTCAGATCAGTATGGGGTTTTATATCTTTGTCCTTCTGTTTCCAGCTGTTTTACAGAGCAACAGTGCAGCTCAGGAACACTATTCAAAGCAACATAACTAACTAAATTTCAATGATCTTTTTATCTCCTTTCTATTCTCTTCTCATCTTTTAAAATTTTTCCATTGGTTGCCAGTATGCTTTTTCAATGATTTTTTTCAAAACGATACGTCAGATAAGTAGAAGGCAAAAAATTTCCTGAATTTCAGGCCATTTTTGACAATTTATCATACTAAGGTGTGAATTTTCTTTTAGTGCCTTTTATACTGACCAATCAAAGAAATAATTTCACCCTTATAACATGGAGGAAGAAGAGGAAATCATTGCTTTTGCCATAAAACTCTATTAAAGATCTAAGCAAAATAATTTCTGAAGTCACTTACTGTTACAAAAATTTGCTATAAGCAAACATTTTTTGGAAGGTCTTCCATTTTCCTGTTTTGTTTTTCACAGACAAAATGTGTTTCATTGCTGTAACAAGCTTACTGCACTTAAGATTATGCACATAGCTGATTTACTAACACATAAGTTTGTATTTCAGAAAGCAGGTTTTTACTTTGTTCTTTTTTCTATTATTTGTTCTTTAATTTAATTTAATTTTTTTCAGTTAGTCTCTGGCAGAAGGTGTGAAATAATGTGGAACAATTTGTTAAGCAACCTTTCTTTATGAAGAAACAAAAGAGACCCAAAATGCAAAATGTTACAAATTTAATTTAGAGAAGGAAACAAATACAAGGTTAGTTAAGACCCTGTACTGAGGCCTAAGAATCCCCTTTACACTCAGGTGCAGTCAGACCCAAGGTACATCAGAGCAAGCCAGCAGAGAACATGCTCCTATATCATAGGGCGTTCACAAAGGTAGAAGCAATGGTTTGACACTCGTGTGAAAGAGGAACATTATCTTAAAAAAAAGACCCCAAACTATTTTAGAAATATCCATGACAATAATATTATATAAATCAAAAAGCCTGAGCCTCTGTCCTTCCAGACAGCAGAAAGATAGCTGGAATTAACCTTCTGCCTGGTCACTGGTGAAAAAACCAGTAGAATTTAGGTTCAGGAATCATATTTTTTCTCTGCACCAGTGCCTTCCAATACCTACAAGACCATGAATGTATGTGAAATGATGCCATGAGTACAGGAAAAAAGCTGCACCCACCAAAACAGTGCAGTTATAGACATGTAGCCTCTTTCCTCACGGGAGCCCAAGGACACAGCATCTGCCTCCGTGTCACAGGGTAATTCCTGAAGCTCCCTTTGGGGAAGAGAGTTCAATGCTAACACTGATGCAGGCAGTGCTACTTGCTGGGAAAGCCAGCACTGTCTTCCTGGAGCACAAGGATGGCATAATATTCTCATTTTCTGGCCTGATGAAGTCATGTGGCAATTACTTTTGAACCTGTGCCGAATCTCAGTGAAAAGCCTCTACCAAGACAAGGCAGGATGAACAGCCAAAAGACAGAGTTCATTGGGGACAGGGACCCTGTGTCTGTTACCAGTAAATTGATCACATGAGGTGGTGAGAGTGGGGAGGAAAAAGCGAAGTATGCCATAAGCAGGTTGGGTTTTTTTTTTTCCTTTCTCTTTCTTACTTCTGAATGTCAACATCTCACTGTGTTGTGGGGGGGAGTCATCACATGCAGAATTCCACTGCAACTTGGCAAAAGCCTGTCAAAAATGGGTTGATTGAATGATTGGTGTCATCTCTGTGAGAAAGTGGCCCCTGGCTCAGAGGTTGTATTGAATTCTACGCTCAGCAGGGGTTTGGTATGAAAACAAGATCTTTCTTTTTCATTTCCCTGCCTTTCCCAAAGCAAGATCATCTCATATCTTAATTTTTCCATTTCAATTAGTCAATTTCAGGTACTTATGACAAAGACTTTGAGTGTCCGTGAGTAGTAATTTCCTGTTCTTTATTGTTATGAATCTAATTTTTGTAAAATGCATTACACTGTTAAAGTACGTATGTTTTCATCTACAGCTAAAATCTATCTATTTCAAATACCAAGTTCTGATAACAAGTGTACGTGATTATGGAACACATTGCTCTTATGAAAGCAAACCTTTACTAAATATTTCAGGCTGATCCAAAGTATACGATTGTTTTACTATAAACAGCAAATTTCCCCTTGATACGTGCCTGTGTGTATTCACAACAAATTGAGTATTCAGAAAATACTGGACTGCTGGTGTCGTTTTTTTTCTCTAGTCAGGATCATATCAAGCAAAACACTGATTGTATTGTTCCATGCCTTTTCTGTATTCCCCTGTAAAAGGAGCAAGCTATTCCTTTTAAAATACAGTCTTCTCTGAAAAGAAGTCCCTGGATAACTCACATAAATTTGGATTCTACAAAAAGGATGAGAAACAAAAGAGATGAAGGGCATGAAGACATTGTCAGGTAAACTTTGCTCTATTCACACATATGGAACTATTATTGTTGCTGAATTGTAAAGCTGCTTTGCAGATGATTTCTAGATTACACTAAATTAAAGTACAGTGCTTTTTCAGGAACTGTTTTATGTTATACCTTTATCATATCACATCATCATCAGTACAGGATAAATGTAAGTAAAATAGAATGCTACAATTGCTCTGTAACACACAATCAAAATATAGTAGGAAGGCCACAGAAAGCAATCTGGATCTTTTAAAAACAGCATACAAACTACAACAATTGATTAGAGCTCTGCTCCTTATCCCGCATTCTCTTCTGTCATCTGACTTCTGAGTGACTGTATGAGCTTCTTGTAGGTGAAGGCTTGATATATGCCACCATTAAACAGCAGGATATAAATGTGAATGATTATGTGCTGCTGCTGCATTAGAATTTCTCACAATACTCGCTTGTTAGCAGAGATTCGTATCTTCTCCATTGACGGTAGTTCTTAGCATTGTTTCAAATACATCTGTCATGTCTTCCTCTACGCAGGCAAATTGAACAAATGGAGTACTGCACTTCCACAAACTGATTAGGTAGGTGCCCCAGTAAGAAAAGTCTTCATAGATGGAGTCGGACAGTTGAATGACACGTGCACAGATGGGACATGTTGAGTAGAGTGCATGGAGTAAACAGCACTGCCAATTTACAACTGCTGAGGCCTGAGTTTGTTTTCTTTGGCAATTATTATTTTTCTTTCTAGAGTTTTCCATCCTTGACAGAATGACTAATGTGGTCACAGATTTGCTGTCACTCTTGCAGTTCCTTTCAATATTCCAATTTCCATTTGGGAAAATAAAGCCAATCTTTTGTTTGAAGCACAGTTCTGTATAGCAGAATATACATCCATCTCCAGTGTTTTTCCAGCATGATTCTGTTGGGTTTTTTTAATGCATTTCCCCTTCTGTCTCTCCTAGTGTTTTCTTGCCATATAGTGGAATTTAGTAGATAAAGGGTAATAAATCATTGCTTTATTTTAAATATTTCCTCACTACAGACACTCCAGAGCATTATAAGCAGTAGTACTCTCTACAACCCCCCACCAAATCTAAGAACACAGGAAACAACAGAAGTTAATTAAAAGTGCAACAAATTAAACAAGATTTAGTTTAATTTTCAACACTGTAAAAGACACTTTATTTTGTATCCCTAAAGGAAAGTAATTTTGCAACCAAGAAGCATTGACTTTAGTATATCAGGTTAAAAGGCCCAGACCTTTTTATTTTGCTTCTACAGAACTTGCACTGAAATTTATGAAATAAAGAGAGTTGCATGAGCTTCAGACTCCACACATAAGCTGCTGTGAAATATAGAAGCTGAATTTAGAAGTTACCCAGGAACAACTGCAAATTAGGGTAAATGGTTACAGCAAGACTCCATCTTGTGAAACAAAAGGTTACTCAACCAATTAACTAAAACCAGCAAAGTATAATGGAACACATATAATTTAAATAACATATCTAACTACTGACTTTGTAAAAGCTGAAGATTATTTGTGTAATCACTGAAAGTTATGGTAAATGATTATATCATCTCACCTGGAGGTCACAACTGTTATTAATGTATATTTCTAGATAACATATTTACCTTAATATAATTTTATCTTAGGTATCCTCGTATACAACATGTCATTTGAAGGGGCACCTAGAACAAAATGACGCAAGTCCAAACAATCAAAATTATGCCAGATTTGCCCTAGATATTATTAAATATTGGTGCAATAATAAAAGATCTTTTGTCAAATACTGAATACATTTACTAGATGTTATATTGTAGCATTTCATTTTCTTTGGAGCAGATGGAGCAGAAAGCTGACAGTCTTGTATTCACTGTGAATTCACAGGTATTTTTACAGTGTACAGAGTATACAACAAAGATCAGTGTCTTTTTGCATTAGGTATCTGGAAGAAATAGAAGCAAATTCAATCCCACAAAAAGGTTATTCTCTGAGGATGAGAAAAGGACACAAAGGATGTTGCTCTGAGCTGAATTAACCAAAGCATTTTATTTTTACTTTTACTTTATTTCGTTTTACTCTTTTAAAAAAAATATCTTGAGGAGACATTACATATCTGTTGGTTGTTTAATCAAATGTGGTCAGAGGATCATTTAGTCCAGGATTGCCTGGAGTAAATATGGGGATCAAAAAAACCACAAGACCTTTTATTTAAAAATAAAATCTATCTATCTGCTTACTTTACAGGGAAGAGGACTGTGTGGGCTATGTTTTACATTTTCCTGTCCATGTTGTTTCATAGATTTCCCTTTCAGCAGTCTTCCAAATCTCTTTCTTTCAGGTACTATTACCATGTGCATCTACTGGGTGCAAACTGATCACTGCATTCATTTAGGTATATTGGATAATAATGATTTTGCTGCCAGACTTCCTCATCTGTTTGTAGCACTGGAATCATTTGCAAGCCAAATTTGACACTCTAGCTTGATGGTTGATAAGGAAGATTGATGCATCCTCTCCCAGCTGTGATGGACCAGAGCAAACCTGCAGTCTCTAGGGTTGTGAGACCTAGCTCTTCCCCACCATCACAGCAGCACTCCCTTTGCTATGCCCAGTACCTTCTGGTAAGGAAGTTTCACTGTAATTTAGAATATATAGTGTCTGTAAGGTACGAATTTGAAGAATAATCTGGATTATTTCAATATCTCTTTCCTGCTCATACCGACCTGTGTTTGCTCTTGGTCTTACATATATACAGAAAAGTTTCTCAGGCCATATGTAGTCAAATACATACTACCTAAACCATTGGAAAAATGTAGCCATCCCTGTTACGAACAGAGTTTCTCCCCCTTCCATCTTCATCCAGGCATAAGTGAAAATCTATTCATCAAATCCTATGCATGAAGCAGTAACACTGAGTTCTGGAAAATTTTGTTTCATTTGCTTCTGTCAAAAGAAGAGGCCTCATGAAAGGCTCTTTGGAACTGTATAGTTTCACCAGTTGCTGTGGTACCCAGGGGTGGCCAGTCTCATCAAAGACTATTAAAAAAAAAAAAAAGAAGAAATTAAATCTGAATCACCATAATGCACACTATTGGACTATTAGTGATCTGTTCTGAGGAGTGGATGCTGCCTAGGTATGCCAGTTATGCCACAGGGAACTATAAGCAAGGCAGGCCTCCCAGAGTACATCACAGATGGCTGTGGGGATTGGGAGTAGAGTCTATCAACATGTTATAATATTTTCACATCTCTAATAAAAGGTGTCATGCAACACAGCAAATCACTGAGCAGAAGCCATGCTGTAGACAATAAAACACTTCATTCTCCAGGGATGGCCAGATTGCAAAGAGTGTGTTCCACAAGAGTTTGCTACCTACTGAGAAACGAGCTGTGTGTGCAAAATGGGATTTTTCTTACAGGACACCAAATGATAATCCTGATAGAGTTACGGGTTAACATCACAATAGTGGTTAATCCTTCAAACCCAGGAGAAGAGGCATGGACAAGTACAGCTATGAGGTACATCTTCTGAAAAAGAAGCTCAGAGTAACAAATGAAGTATGAAAAAGTATAGTAATAAAAAAAGAAGACAACAAAGTCTCCTGCAGCTAACTTCCACTGGTAGGAAATACTTTTCCGCTCTACATTTGTAATACTGTGTCCATGAAAGAGGGCTTTCTGGCAGTCACAAGGACTGGGATCTGGAGTTTGAAGATGCATCTCACGGGTGGCATGTGTGGTCAGATAATATGCTACAAAACTCCAGTGATTCATCTCTTGTTGGGAACTGGAACAAAAAACTTCTTCAAATACCTACTTACAAAGCAGTTATTAAGCACAACCATTAAAAGAAACAATAAAGAAATCAACCACGTGGGAAGACATTCTAGAAGCCATTCCTAACCTGGCATGTCAGCCCATTATAATATACTGTCCTAGGTATTACAACTCTTGTGGCCCATGCAGGAGCTGGTGGGCTGAAGAAATAACCCTCATCTTTCCAACATAAAGGGCAATTGGCTTAAATTTATCAAGGAAGAGCAGCAGAGGGCAGCAACTCAGAGTCAAATGAATAAGCAGTCAATTTTCTAATTGAGGTGACAGCATGCTACATCAAATAAGTAGTTCTGGACTGAACCAACAAATAGCCTTAAAAAGTAGTGGCAAAAGAAAACACTTAAAGCTGCCATAATCTTGAATTACACACTAGGACTGCAAAAGACATGGCTTTATAGTAATGCCATCTTGACAATGGGACTGACATCTCATTGTAAGATTAAAATGTGGAAAGATCAGTGACTATGAACTAACATGACGGTGACAGGCTCATAATACCTTTCAGGAAGAAGGTAAGTATACATGTAAATGTACAGATAAATAAGACCCTAGAACAAGGCCTATCGTGAAATACATTATCCTTTCATTTTATATCAGTTTCCATCTTGGATGTAAGGCAGATTACTGCTGAAACTGGTATATGCTTGGGCAAACCATTTTAAAATAAACTAATGTGTCGCTGGTTGCATGTTGCTTACCTGGTACCCCAAGTGGCTCCTTTTTGTGTGCTTACTGTAACCCAGCAACTGAGTTTGTGCTCTGGTATGTATCCATACACAGAGTTTTCTCTAGGGTTATAGTTTAATTTTTAAGACTTCTTCATTTTCCACGTTTAATTGTCATTTTTGCAATCATTAAAACTCATGCTAAAAAAAAAAAAAAAAAAGAAAAGAAAAAAAAAATGCCAGACAGCACTAAACATGAGTTAGAGGAGGTGGAAGCTTTTATGCTGTCACCATGAATAATAGAAATCCAGAGTGCTTGCAGATTGCACAAATGTTCTTCCAGTAGATTTTCTAAACTGCAACCATATGCTTGCAATGCAAAAATATCACAGGGAGTACTGTCCTACTTATTACAGCAAAAACAGTGGGGTTTAGCTCTTCTCAGTTAGGCAGCAATGTAATGTAGTTAAATCAGCAAAGGATTCCCTAGAATATAAAATCCGTGTAAAATTAAATAGTTGTATTGTTCTCTGATGCCTCTGATGTATATTCTCCCCAGTAGTAGGGACCCGGAGAGGTTCCTGTGGAGAATAGTGGGGTACAGAGATAATCTGAAGTAACAGAACAATGCAAAAATATGCTTTCTCTTTGCTTGTTTTAAAGTGATGAAGAGAGAAATAATGAGCAAGAAATGATTGCATGATTTTAAATATATAAAATTATGAAAGCATTGTGTGCAGAACAAGTCAGGAGATTATCTGAGGATGGTACAGTGACAGCTGTTTCTGCTTTATTATATAGCAGAAGTAAACCTGTTGGCTTGTGAAATGCCCCTTTTGTATTTCTAGTACTAACTATCAGCAATTATGGTATGATACTAGAACATATGGCAATGTAATTGAAGGTGTGGCAAGAAATCCGATTTAGGCACTTAGGGCCATATGTTCCCCTCCACTAAGCAGAGTGAAGGGAAGCAGATGGGCACAAGTTAAAGTGAGGCACAAAGGGCTGGCATAGTTGACCCGGAAGGCAAAGACAGCTAAGTCACGCTCTGGTGTGTGTCAAAGTGGTAAGCCTTTAGGTATGAGCTGGAGTCAATGTCTTGCCTCTTAAGATCTAACTCGAATTTTGAGGTGTGTTAGCTCAGAAGAGGTGAATGAAAATGGGCAGCTGCTGTGCCACGGTGTGTTTCCAGGGACTATTCTTGTAGACCAGCACTGGGTGAATAAGCCAGGGAGCATGCTGATGAGACAGAGAGAGGCCAGGGAAGCTGTGTACAACAAGTATGGGCCATGAGTCCCTCTCCCCCTAACCTGACATCAGACTGCTATGAAGTACATTTTCCAATAGTTGTTCAGATTTGTGGTCTCTGCTCATTTATTTGTCTTCCATTCCTTTGTCTCAGGAGATATTGCATCATTGTTTAACTCCAGCCATTTTCAGGATGGTTTTGGCAGCATTTGGAAAATGAGATAAACCACAGTCTGTTCCACTTAATGATTATCTTGCTTCTTCACCATCCTTCTTGTTTCTAAAATGGACAGAAAGCCTACTTTCAAGTTAGAATGGCAGAAATTTGTACCAACCTTACATTAAAATTTTTACTAAACACATTGGTGAGAAGTGTGGGAAAGTTAAGTCATAATTATTGTATGTTTTGATTTCAGAGTGTTATTAAAGCAGAACTTAAAGAAAGAAGAAATAAAATAAACTAAAAATTAAATGTTAGCGTTTTATTACAGTATAATCCCTCTCCTTTAAGAACAGTCTTTATTTGGGAGTATTCAATGTGTAAGCAAGA
Source organism: Egretta garzetta (assembly GCF_000687185.1). Lineage (NCBI taxonomy): Eukaryota > Metazoa > Chordata > Aves > Pelecaniformes > Ardeidae > Egretta > Egretta garzetta. The sequence goes on from NW_009259860.1 coordinate 3,824,174, forward strand.
AGTCATTCTTAAGTCAGCAATTGATTTTAGATCATTATCTCTATCCAGTATCACTTTGTAAAAGCCTTCAGAAAATCAATAGCACAATAACTATCTTCAGTATATGATGCACTATCATATATGTTATGTACAGAATCCTATCCTAAGTCATTATTTTGATTAACATTGGAAAGGGTACGCTGATTTTTTCTGTAGTGAGAGCTAACCTGTTTTCTGTGGGAAAAACAAAAGGAATAGTTTTCTTATTTCACCAAATAAGATAAAATAAGAACAAGATTTCAGTGCTAAAATCTGGATTTCAACATTGCCTTGCATCATGCAGCTACAGGAGCCAGGTGATACTTTGTCATCAACCAACCCTGCAATTAAGAAGCTGGGTATTAACAAGACATTTAAGAATGCACAAGCCAAAGAAAATAATAGAATTATAAATTCATACAAACCACCGTTGACTGGTTTGGGTTTTTCATGTTTAAGTGTTATCTTCTTCCACTTAATGTTAGACATAAAAGACAGTGAACTGGTTATACTACAGCAGGGGGCAGCATGGTATGCAGTTTTTCACTCAACAGCCAGGCTTAAGGTATTAACAATGTGATTTACTAATTAGCACTGAGCTTTTCTGGTTACAGACTATTGTATAAACTCCACTCCTGTCAAAACAGGCACAGAAGTCCAAGTTCCATGGACGATCTGCAGGACTTGGCATACACACAAGACATCAGTAAAGTATCAAAGAGGGGGAAAAAAAATCACTATTGACAAAGATTATGGTATGTAGTGTAAGTTAAGACCTCATTTTGTAATCAGTGCTCAGCCATTAGTGCATAAGCACTTCAGATAATAAACATCAGATTACTGCTACTTTCCTTGATGTGTTGCAGACATGAGGCTGATACAGTGATAAAATGACATTCTCTGCTTGCAAAGCTGTTCCAGTATGTTTATATTATACAGTTTACAGCCCAAATCCTCACACTGAAATCAGTTTTGCTAAAGACCTTTACATCATTAAGACACTGAGTCTGAAGACTTGTTTTTGTGCTAGATATTGCTGAGATTGGGAAGATTTATCTTTAGTATTGGTCACTCAAAGGTCAAAAGTGAACATAATTATCTCAAAAGCCTTTTGTTTATAGATGTGCTTCTACGATCAATACAATTGTTACAAAGGTGTGCTGGGAATGAGGAGGGCACTTGCAGTATTCTGCATAATTGATTCTACAGTTGATTTAAAGTGCACTGATCCTTACTTCTTGGTTTTTTAAACTCAGTGTCATGAATGAGAAGATTGCAATTAATGCTTAAGAATCGGTTTTACCACATAATTTCCCTGCCACACTAAGTAGACTATTTTGTCCTTATTACAGTATAAATTAAGGAGAGCAGAAGGAAAATTGATTATTAATTTCCTTTAAAGCAGCAGAGCAGAATTAATGGTATCACAGCTTTCTGATGAGGATGGGTAGTTTCTTAAACCAAACAGAAAAATAGCTCTAACTGCTAATCAATTACATCTGGATTAGGAGATATTACTAGCAATTAATGGTCATGTAGCATTGAAATCAATGAGGCTTGTCAAAAGAAATAATGAGACACATAGCATTTCCACTGTTAAGCTCAAATTATTGGATGGAAAATGTAAGTCCCTCACTGGAAGTGAGAAAGACTAACTGCATGCTGAAAAATGGGTCAATGTCCAGAGGAGAGGATGGTCCAAACATTCCTGAGCTTTAAAGATTAATTAAGAATGTGCTTCTGCATAGTCTTCATAGTGCAAGGGGGGAAAACCCCCACATTTTTCTTTTGGTTAATTAATTGTTTTGAAAGTGGGTCATGTTACGATTTTGCATGATGTGAAATATGCAGATTTTTAAGGTTTCAACATTAAACAGGTGATACTCAGCAATTTTGCTGTGAGAGTCTGAGTTTGTTTGAACCTGAAACTCAAAGCAAAAACTGAGAAGGTGGGTACAAATCTTTTTGGATAAAACTGAATAAAATATTTGTGCAAAACCTACAAAGCCAAATGTAAGTTTTGCTGAGATCTAGTAACAGAAAAAAGCATAAAGTTACGCAGTTATGTTCGTGCTAAGACATCTCAAAACCAGCCTAATTTTAAGAGGGTAGAGCATCTACTGCTATTTATTTTGATGATCACTGCTCTTGAAAACAAGACTTCTTGTACAGTAATTACCTATCTAAATATGGGTTTCTTCCTTGGCTGGTGTATTTAGGTGTGCAAATGTTGTCTGTTTCCTTTTCTGAAAATGAGTGCTGTCAGGGAAGGTTTCACGTGTCACATGTCAACAAAAATGCAGATGAATTTTGTGGAAAATCACAAAGTATTTGCTGGGGTGAACGAGTATGGATTCACATGCACCAGCCTTGACAGTCCTCTAAAGCAGATATTAAAAACTGTTAAATTACATACAAATTGATCCTTCAGTACAGTATTTTCAGAAGACAACTCTCAATGTACTTAAAGATACTTAAGTACACCTAACATCACATCTGGAAGTGAGATACTTACTGTGTAGGCTGGTGCCTTTTGAGTGTCAGGAAGAAACTTCATTTGGGAAAGTCCAGAAGAATTAACCCATGGTCTGCACGTACATGGTTTATTCACCTCTACCCATAGTTCCCTGGTCATACGACAAGGGACTCAGGGAGAGCTAGAGGTTTAAGTGTAAAGCTAGGAGGAAATTGCAAAAAAAAGGTCAAGTAAATGGCACACTGAGAGTTATAAATGCTCTGGATGAAAGCCACAGCAGAGCAAGGTAGGAATCTGCAAGACTAAGATATGAGATGCTGAAACCATAATTATAGGACTTCTTTGGCCTAACACTTAGTTATTATCCAATAGACGGTATCCATTTCAGTGTCTGGATACATAAACCAGCAGTGGGTACAAATAAATGCACTGCATACCCTGGGATACAAATAGGTGAAGAAATAATAAACACTGCTTGGTGTGATTAGATGTTCTTGGGAAAGAACGCAAACTCTCCATGTTCTATGGTTATAATTCCTAACACTTAGAATACATTTTATTGTTTATCTATGTACTCATAGAACATTAAATCCAAGACTTCTTTAAAATTAATTGCATTTTTAAAACCAGTTTATAATGAAAACATATGTTATGTTGTTGCATTTTGTGATATACCAGAGAAAAGTTGAAATTGCTTTATTATTTCTCAGTGTGACAGTTCCTTTGGTCTTGTGCAGACACCAATATATTGTACTGGTCCTACTTTTTCAAAAGCTGAGAGAAAACAATATCTAGAAATCTCAGAAAATGCAAGAGTGAAATCTGACCTCTGTATGGTCACACCACCAGAGAAGCCAGGTACATGTGACAAGGAGTAACTGGAATGTCCCATATGCATCAACACTAAGAAGCTCTTTTGAAATTTCTCTGAAGTCAAAGAAACTGTAAATCACAGTGTTCCTGAATTCATTGTTATCTCAGTTCCATCTCTTCTCCCTTTACTAACAAAAATTATGGTTCTCCATATACTTTTAGTAAGCTTTTTTCAACTTGAGGTAATTATTGGGGAGAGGGGTGGAGGATAAGTATGTGTACATCTGTTATTAAAGATTTTTCTTTTTGTAGCTATTGCATTTTATTCACTTTCTTAATTCTGTGCATATGAATGGATACAGAGGTCTCATCTGGATATCAATAGTTCTGAAAGCAGAATATATCTGGCCATAATAAACATACCCTGACAATCTCCACTCAGTCCATGGTAGGCAAAAAAATAAGACTGACTTTTGTTAATTGAGTCACTTATTTTTGAGTCTGAGGTTTCTCTTGTTATTTGGCACCCCCAGTTACTCAAACTCCAGGTTAGCAAGGCTCAGGGTTAACTAAACATCAGTTAAAACCTTCAAGCATTGATGAACACTGTAAACTGGGCTTTTAGCTCAACTTTCTTTCCTTATGAGTTACTATGTCATAAATCTTAAAAAAACAGCATTTGTTCATTCATTAAGTGACAATTTTCCTTGCATTCTGCAACAGCATAGAAACCAGGTGACTGCCTTCTGGTACTCTTACTAGTAAGTACTTAGTAGCATAAAATGCTCTTGGGGGGGGCAAAATACTGCTCCTGCTCCATGTTCATCACTTCTACTGGCCAAATCCTTTTCTTCTAAATATTTGCTAAATGAAATAAGACTTTTTGAAATTACTTAAAACACACAAATTAGTCTTAATACTTATCAGAGGGAACATTGCAGCAGACCTTAAAGTCAGTGGAGCTTTTGCTTCTTTTGCAACTGCAGGACTATCTTCAAGGTTTCCCTTACAAAATAAAGTGGAAATTTATTTATGAGATACAAAATAAGTTCTCCAGCATTTTACATTTGCTGGTCAACAGAAATATGGTGCAATGTGTTTTTTTCCCTGCCTCTTCTCATCTTTTTTTTTTTATCCTGTCGTATAAATCTCTGTTTCTCAGATGTTTTCTAAGCCAGCCTGCAGGGGCTCTGGCTGATGTTACATCCAGAATTTTAAAGGGTTTATTGTTAATTTGTTTTAACTTCCTTTCATTTTCTCCTGTCTATAGCTTCAACAAAGACATGTGTCCACTGTCTAACGACATGTCGTAAAGGGGGCCAGGATAAGCAGGTAAACACAGCTGCAGGCTGAATTATCCATCACATTGTAATATACCTAGTTAGTGGCAATGCACAGCATAAAAAACGTAATGAGTTGTCTAGAACAGCAGTCCCAGGTTGCAAAATACTTTGTATTTACATCTAGTAATAGACATACATACACCATTTCATTAGGTTTCCAATCTTCTTTTCAATTTTTTTGTGCTTCAGAATAGGTCGTGAACAGACAACATTTTTTTTTCAGAGCTTGGTCTTCTGTTTGGTTTGAGGTGTCCCTTGTCTTTATCTCTGCTTTTTTTTCAGTCTTTGTTTAAAAAAAATTTAACAAGGTAGCTTAAGACATTAGGAAGTTGTTCAAAGGAATACACAGCATTCATCAAGTATGGGTGTTATGTACACCAATCTGTACAACCAAAATGCTACAGGTAGTAAAGGGTGAAAAAAGTAATTATATTGGAAACATCAATATGTTTCCATTCTGTGGCACTGAGAAAGCACATAGCTGTTTTCTTTGCAAAATACTTTCATGGTAGATTTCAATTCTTCAAGGTTTTGGAATTTCACATGTTAAAATTTGTCTCTTATTTTTTTCTTTTGTTTTGTTTGTTTGTTTTTCTTTTGCAGGCAATTAATGATCTCCTGAGCTCTTTTTCTGAAATGTTATATTTTATAACCTCCATTCTTTCCTTTTAGATCTGTAACACTCTCTAGTTTTCAGAACATCACTTTTCAGAGGCTGGGAAATTTTGAAAGTTTCTGGAGTGGAGAAACAACAAATAAAAAACACAGAAAGGATTAATGGGAGTGAAACATAGCCATCAGTGTAGGTTTCATTCTGCCAGACTTGTGGCAAAACCAAAAGAGTAGAAAAGAAAAAAAAGAACCAACCCCAGAATTTTCAAAAGTAACTGTTTTCATAAATTCTAAAAAAAAGCTCTCATTACAACAAAGAAAAAATGTCAACTTTTCCAGTGATGGTTTTTAACAGGATAGAAATCTTATGACTTGCTGAATACAACTCCCAGCTGGTAGGCCAACTTCATTATCTGTCAGGTATATAAGTATCTAAACTCTGCATTTATTGCTCTACCTCCTATCAAAACATATAGCCACTGACAACATAAATCTAACTGACCTTGCTTCCACCATACTCCAGTACTAGGTCAAAATTACACTTATTTTCATATTATCAGTAAGGCTAAAGAGTATGTTCATATAGTCTAACATTTTGCATAAAAATCCCAAGTAATGCCTGCATTGTGTCTAACAATTTTTGGTTTATAAGATCTCTTTCAGAGAAACACCCCTTCAAAGGGTTCAAGCAATGGTGATCCTACTCTTTCATGGTGAGCTATTCTAACGGCTAATTATTCTCATTGTTAAAATTTGCACTTTATTTCCACTTTGTATTGCTCAAGATTTTGCTTGTTCAACTTGTTGTTATGCCTTTGTCTGCTAGATTAAAGATTGCACGTGCTCTTTGTTGTTTGTGTGCTTGATGTGGACTGCTGAGGGTGGTATTCATAGCCTCACTGAAGTCTCGCTGCCTTGTGATCTACACCTACCGACTAAGCAAAGTCAAACTGATATTAAAATACAGGGAGAAAGAAAGAAGGAAGACATGTAATCTCAACTAAATGAGACAATTTGTTGATTTCTTATGTAGGTATTTTTTTTCTCTATTCAGTGGTCTCCCCCAGAAAGACCATTAATGTTTTCTCTTATGTTCTTCTTCCTTCCTGTATTTGAAGAATAGCCAATCTCCTTTTAGGATTATCGTAATTCTAAAAATTTAAAGAAATAGAAATCTGTTGCCTGTCAGTGTAAGTGTTGGTGTGTTCTAGTCACAAGTAAAGGAAGTTAGAGGCAGAACATATTTAATTAACAAAATAACAGAATGGCAGGCTTGTGTGATGTTTTTCAAACCTTTTGCCCAAAGCTTTTCTCACTAAAAATTATGCATACTAGATCTCTCTATGTCAGTGACTGGCAGAAATTATGATGGATGAAAGGAAATCAGAAACAAATAAAGTAAAACAAATAACCTTCATTATCTTGTTGACAGAGGATACTGTTTAAGACCAATAGAGTATTATGATGAAGTTTCCAGTAATCTTTGACACAATCCATGACACAAGTGTTCTTACAAAATCCAGAAATACCTGCTGCTGCTAGGATTTCATACTGACACTTCAAAACCAGATTTATTTCTGCTTGGTGGTATATGGTGACAGGTGGCAGATAACTATAAGGAACCAAGAAATTCAGTTAAAAACCTTTTGGTATAGGTGAAATTTTGCTATTTAAATGACTGGTCAATATGTTTACCAACAATGCAGTGCGGTAGTATATCTTCCTAACACAACACAAGTTGCACAGAGATACCCAGTGAGATAGCTTGGACACCAAAAGTGACATAACTGTTTAGGTGCATCAGTCCTTTTGTGCTAAGAAAACCTGCTTCTTGGTTCAGTACTGTGCACATGAACTCTGTGCTCCTGAAGCCTCAGAACAAATGGCTGCCTTAATATGCATTTTAAATGAGAAAGCCACACTTCTCTTATCAAATATCTCACAACTTGCTAACTGGGGCTGTACCACTGAGACAGTGAAAGAGGGTAAGACTCTGGAGAAACACATATCCCACTATAAAAAAAAAAACAAACAAGAAAACCAACTTTTTGAGAAGTAACTGCCCCTCTTATTTGAAATACAGTATTAGGCTTTGGTTTTTTCTTTTTTTTCCTTAGCCTAGTAAGCAAGTATTTCAAGGAACTTAAATGGGGCTAAATCTGAGGAACTGATTTAACTCTTCAATCAATCAATCAGTCAATAAGGAACAATACCTGTGAGCAGTGTAAACTGTGCTCTCGGTCCAAAAAACCCTGGAAGACTCTTTCCATAAAATATGTTTGACACCATTGCACAGTAGTTCAAAGGTAGCAGTGAAATTACTTAAAAGTTGAAATTCCTTTTTACCCTACATGAGAGCAATTAGAATCACCTAGCACTGAGGAGTTTTGTGTTGGGAACTCTTTCTTATTCCAAGGGATTCCAAATTTGCATCATTAGTACCATCTGGGCTTATTTAACCAATGAAACTACCCATTCAACCTTCAAGCCACCTCCTGAGCATGGTGAAGTATGTTTCCTTCATGTTTCCAAGGAGACTGTAAAATATATGGAATCCTCTGAGGCTTCTAAGTAATTTCCCTTACTTTTTCTGAGGAACTAACATTTCTTTGGAGAGAATGTTTCCCCCTAGGAAACTTTGTCCTACTTCTTGACATAATATAATGAATTGAAAGTTTTCACAAAAGAACGATCTTTTCAGAAGAAAAATGTATGGCACTGAGATGCTTTTGTGTACAGCAGGTCATTTCTTTATGCCTACATGCAAACGAAATTAAAGTGACACCACTATAGTCTACTCCAAATCATCATTTTATAAACCCCATCATTTCTATAACATCTGTAGGAAATGAATCAACTTGCAGTGATTAAGTCAATGACATCAGCTGAAATGTTACTAAATCATAGAGTCATAGAATCATTTGGTTGGGAAAGACCTCCAAGATCATCAAGTCCAACCACACCTGCCCATTACTAAATCAGGTCACTAGGCACCTCATCCACCCATCTTTTAAATACCTCCAGGGATGGGGACTAGACCACTTCCCTGGGCAGCCTGTTCCAATGCTTGACAACCCTTTTGGTGAAGAAATTATCCCTAATATCCAATCTAAACCTCTCCTGGTGCAACTTGAGGCCATTTCCCATTGTTCTATTGCCTGTTACCCGGGAGAAGAGACCAAGACCCACCTCACTACAACCTCCTTTCAGGCAGTTGTAGAGGGCGATAAGGTCTCCCCTCAGCCTCCTCTTCTCTAGCCTAAACAACCCCAGTTCCCTCAGTTGCTCCTCATAAGACTTGTCCTCCAGACCCCTCACCAGCTTTGTTGCCTTTCTCTGGACATGCTCCAGCACCTCAATGTTCTTGTAGTAAGGGGCCCAAAACTGAACACAGTATTCGAGGTGCGGCCTTACCAGTGGTAAGTACAGGAGGACGATAGCTTCCCTAGTCTTGCTGGTCACACTACCTATGCTGGCCTTCTTGACCACCTGGGCACACTGCTGGCTCATATTCAGTCAACTGTTGACCAGTACCCCTCTCTGCCAAGCAGCTTTCCAGCCACCCTTCCCCAGGCCTGTAGTATTGCATGGGGTTGTTGTGACCCAAATGCAGGACCTGGCACTTGGCCTAGTTGAACCTCATACAATTGACCACAGACCATCAATCTGTCCTGTCCAGATCCCTCTGTAAAGCCTTCCTACACTCAAGCACAACACTTCCATCCAGCTTAGTGTGATCTGCAAACTTGCTGAGGGTACACTCAATCCCCACATCCAGGTCATTGATGAAGATATTAAACAGAACTGGCCCTAACACTGAGCCCTGGGGCACACCACTTGTGACTGACTTCTAACTGGATATAGCTCCATTCATGACAACTCTTCGGGCCTGGCCATCCATCCAGTTTTTTACCTAGCAAAAAGTATGCCTGTCCAAGCCATGGACAGCCAGTTTCTCAAGCATGCTGTGGGAAACTCTGTCAAAGGCTTTACTAAAGTCCAGGTACACCACATCCACAGAATTTCCCTCGTCCACTAAGCAGGTCACCTTATCATAGAAGGAGATCAGGTTAATCAAGCAGGACCTGCCTTTCGTAAACCTGTGTTGACTGGGCCTGATCTTCTGTTTTTTTCTGGATGTGCTGTGTGATGGCACTTAAGATGATCTGCTCCATGACCTTCCCAGGCTGACAGGCCTGTAGTTCCCCAATCCTCCTTCTGGCCCTTTTTGTACATGGGTGTCACATTTTCCAACCTCCAGTCAAGTGGAACTTTCCCAGTCAGCCAGGACTGCTGATCAGTGATGGAAACAGGCTTGGTGAACACCTCTGCCAGATCCCTCAGTACCCTTGGGTGGATCTGTCCTGTCCCATAGACTTGTGTATGTCTAATTGGCTGAGCAAGTCACTAACCATTTCCTCTTGGATGATGGGACCTTTGTTCTGCTCACCGTCCCTGTCTTCTGGTTCAGGAGGCTGGGTTCTCTGAGAACAGCTGACCTGACTATTAAAGACTGAGGCAAAGAAGCTATTAAGTACCTCAGCCTTTTCTTGATCCTTTGTCACTATGGTTTCCCCTGCATCCAGTAAAGGATGGAGACTCCCCTCGGCTCTCCTTTTGTTGTTAATATATTTATAGAAATATTTTTTATTATCTTTCACAGATATGGACAATTTAAGTTCTAGCTGGGCTTTAGCCCTTCTGATTTTCTCTCTGCCTGACCTCACTTCATCCTTGTCATCCTCCTGAGATGCCTGCCCCTTCTTCCAAAGGGCATAGACTTTCCTTTTCTTTCTGAGATCCAGCCAAAGCTGTCTGTTCAACCAGGCCAGTTTTCTTCCCCACTCGTTCATCTTCAGCACATGGGGATGGCCTGCTCTTGAGCTTCCAGGATTTCATTCTTGAGGAGCATCCACCCTTCTTGGGCTCCTTTGCCCTTCAGGACTGCCTCCCAAGGGACTTTCTCAACCAGCCTTCTGAACACTCCAAGTCTGAAATATGGAAGTCCAAGGTAGCAGTTCTGCTGACCCCCTCCTTACTTCTCCAGGAATCGAGAATTCTATCATTTCATGGTCGCTGTGCCCCAAGCCTCCTTCAAGCATCACATCAGCCACAAGGTCTTCTCTGTTCACAAACAGGTCCAGCGGGGCACCTTCCCTAGTTGGTTCATCCACCAGTTGTGTCAGGAAGTTGTCTTCCACACACTTCAGGAACCTCCTAGACTGTTTCCTCTCTGCTGTATTGTACTTCCAGCATACATCTAGTAAGTTGAAGTCCCCCACGAGAACAAGGCCTAATGATCGTGAGACTTCTCCCAGTTGCTTGTAGAATATTTCATCTGTCTCTTCTTCCTGGCTGGATGGTATATAACAGAATCCCACTGTAATATCTGCCTTGTTGGCCTTTCCCCTGATTTTTACCCATAAACATTCTATTGTCACCATCATTGAGCTTAAGGCAATCGAAACACTCTCTAAGATACAGGGCTACCCCACCACCTCTCCTTCTTGCCTATCCCACCAGAAAAGTCTATAGCCATCCACAGCAGCAATCCAGTTGTGTGAGTCATCCTACCATGTTTCTGTGATAACAACTATATCATCGTTTTCCTGCTGCATGATGGGTTCTAATTCCTCCTGTTTGTTGCCCATGCTGTGTGCATTGGTATAGATGCACTTCAGTTGGGCTATTGATCTTGCCACTCTTCTGAGGGGAGAAGTCTTAATTCCTACATGACTATTTGCAGTTGTTACTAACTCACCAATAACATTTGCATCTTTGCTGCCACTTGGATTACTTTCCACTGCTTCCTCTGAGGTGACAGACCAAGGGACCTTGGTAGCACATTGTCCCTCACACATTGCCTTGCCATTCCCAGGCTTATTTCTAGAAAGTCTGGTTTCATCCCCCTCTCCCCTCAAATCTAATTTAAAGCTCTTTCAGTGAGCCCATCTAACTTCTTGGTGAGCATCCTTTTGCCCCTTGGAGACAGGTGTACCCCATGATTTCCCAGCAGGCCTGGTGTTTTGTAGGCCAAATGTTGGGTCCCACAAAAATGTTTTAACTGATGTATATAGCTGTGTGAATTTCATGATCCTAAAAAGAACTAGAAGATTATCTAGAATGAGTTCTGACCTCAGATCAAAAACTATACTGTATTTATTGTTGTGGAAGGTTTATCAGAAAATTTGGTTCATTGAAAACCAGACAATTGAAAGTTTATGTGTTTTTTGAAGAAAAAAAAAAAGAAGAAAGAATTTGATGTACTGAAAAAATATAATATGGGATGGTCGGGAGACATGTACAGAAGAGAGAATGAGCATGCTTCCCAGAATATGTTGTCTATGATATAAAGCATATTTTTAAGAAGATTTGTCAATCATATCTCTTTAGGAAGAGGAGTGAACTGACCCTGAGTTTTTCATATTAGCTAAGTGCATTTATCACCACATAAATGGGTGAGCAAGGAAACAACCTTTCTGAGTCATTTCACTTATTTTTTGGAGTCTTACCCCATCATCAAGCTGAAATGTCTTTTTTTGCATTAAAACCAACTACAGACAATGAAGGCTGTCAGAAAGTAATTTTTTTGGCAAGTACAATGTTTTAATAATTATGCCTACTGGTCACCTCATTTACGTTTACTAATTTGAGCACAAAAGGTCTAATATAGGAGTCTTTCATCTCAGTTTGCTAATACTTTATAGATAGATATGAAAACTATGCCTTCTCTTTTCCAATTTCTGAGGGGTTTTTTGTACAGGCACTGTTTGTTAGTCATTTGACTTCTGAGATTTGAACAGTATTAAAAGACATACAAGCATGACATTCTTTGCTGGTTAAGATCTTGTTTTTCTTTATTTGGTGATGTCTTAGTGAAGAACAAGAACAGTAATTTCTGAAAATATTGGAGTAGGTTTTAGATGGAATAAATGCAAAACCAACTTCTTAAATCTCCTAAATAAGGTCTCTTAAATCAAGTCTTCTGTGAAGACTAAGTTGATTGCAGTACAGACACTGCTGAATATTCATACAATGATTGCAGCAATATTCATTGCTTAAATGTTGTTATGAGTATTTTCTGATATAATTCCTTAATACATGTTGTTTATATTACAGTCTATTAATACATTATTAATTCTGTTTATTTCTGAAGGTTAGTTTAGACACAATAAAATAATGACTCCTTTCTGGCTATCTTTAAGTGCGCTTACAGATATGCTTTTCCATCAGTGTTGTGATTTGTTAGTGCATGCTGATAATACCGCAACCTAAGGAGTCTACATGAAATTTAATTAAGTTGTTTTTTATGGGAGACTATGAGAGGAGATAAATGGTTCATGATAAATGAAGTCTCAGACCACAAATTGGAGCATTTATTGATTTACTGGCCATTTATCTTGGAATTTATTCCCTAGCAAAAAGAATATTGCTATACACTTAAATAAAGGTTTTGAATATTATGCTAGCCTTTCACCAGGCAGTAATAAGTGCCCTAACCAAACTCATTCAGCTTCACTTCCCATTCATTTCACTGTCGTCATCAGCATTATCATCCTTTTCCACTACAGAGGCTCAGCAAATTATAATGGGTTTATCTGGAATATAAAGTCATGAGCTCCAACCTTCCCACATTCTTTATGTCCTCATGGTGTCTAATGGAAAATGTACAAATCTTATATTGATTCAGGTATCTCTATCAAAATGTACTTAAATGAGGACCCCATTTCAGGGGGAAAAGCTACTATCCATTGGACTTTCTGGAGAATTGGTTATAGTGTATGATGTGATATCTGATTCAGTTTTAATATTTAATGCATAGGCTGATTAAATATTAGTTCCCTGTATAACTTCTAACACATATATACACAGTTAATACCCAGCATTTATGTTTATAAAATAGTCGAGACATTAGGGATTGTTTAACTCTACTTTTTTTTCAATGCCTTTGGCTAGTCTAGATGTATTTAATTATAAGGTTTCAATTCACTTGGGTTTTGTAAACCATTTAGGCACAAAAAGCAGAATAGTCACAGTAAGGATTCCATTTAGAGTATATCTTAATTGAGGATAGCATTTCTTTTTTTTTCTTTCTTCTTCTTTTTTAAGCTTTCCCCACCCCCAACCCCCAAACCCCCAGCTTTTTCTAGAATTATGAACTGAATTGCCTGAGAGAGGTTCTATTTTTAAAAAGGAAAAAAACCCATGGAAATATTTAGCATTGGATAATACCTCAGCTTTAACCAGTGCCTCCTTTAGCATGGATTCATGTGGGAGATGCATATGAAGATCAAACATCATGTTTCAGACAGCAGGGAACAAAGGGTTGGCTCTCAGAGAATGCTGACATTAGGGTGAAAGGGTGACATCCGACATGTGGTTCCTGGAATGGAGGTCAGTAGGCAGCCTATTTCTATAGCACGGGTTGTGCTGATGAGTCTTGCTCATATTTGTTCACTGATAGCCACCCTTAGACACTAGTTTTAGTTGTTCAAGATTTTCAAGAATGCTCTATATGGTCCTGTATGGTGTAGCAGAAACTAAAGTAGGGGATAGAAAAGAAGACTGAGTTGGCTGATTTGGAAATTTCGGGGTTAGAAGGACAAGAAGGAGGAGGCACAATGGGTCTCTAATAGTCCCTCTGAAATGGAACAATATTCACAGCTCCGAATGGCTGCAGAAAAACTGTCATTAATGTCAGAGGACAAAGACATCTGAGAGATGTTAAAGGCCCAAAGCTTCCCTGAAGAGTTTTATGCAGAGGAAAAACTCAGCCTTAAACATGATAAAGTTTTCTCTAGAAAAATTCTCTCACATACTCTCTGTTCTAGTAATTTACAATTGCTTTGCCCTGAAACAAGTCTTACTTTCCTGGACAGCTGGCCTAGGACCTCCTTCCAGAGAAACAGAGAATACCAGTATCAGCTGTGCTCCAGTACAGCTAATAAAAGCTGTAATAAACCACATTGCTCTGAAAGACTTATTTGTTTTTTTGCTACTTCTTTTTTTAGTACTTCTTTTGCTACTTTTCCTTCCAGTTGTAGAGAATTATAGTGAACTGAGAGAGGAAGTACATTTTATTTAAGACGAGTTTAAGAAAAATCAAGATTTAAAAAAATGATGACTTTTTTTTTCTAGAAATGGCATGTAAGTCCTGTGTGTTATACTTGTAAAGATTTTAAGGCACCCCTAGGAAGTTAGAATTAAAGTTGTGGACAACTACATGAATAAATCATTCATTTAAACAGGTATTCATGTTTCAGATCCCACTCCAACAAAAAATATTCATTCAGTTATGGAATGTTGCCTTGGTCTCTATCTCCATTCCTTCCACAGAATGTTTAATAGCAGAACGTTGGTCTTACTGATTCAGTGACTATATCACTCATTGAAATGAAAACAGTTTCATCAAACTGGTGCCGATGAATGCTTGTGCCACAGTGGTGTAAAAATGGTGATTGCAACATGCTGGTGGGAAACTGAGGGTTTTACAGCCTTGCAGATAGAACTCTTTCTGAAAGTAAAAGGATTCATTGATGCTTTCTCATCTATGTTTTTAAGTAGGTCAGTTGTGCTATTGATGCTACCCAGATCAGGCTCTCAGGCATGTCAGACAGAAAAAAATAGTTTATATTGAATGCTGAGGTTGGAGATACCAAACTACAGTAGATCTAGAAATACCCTGAATTTTTTTTTTTACTCCCAGAATTTTAATATTGGATATGTTAGCATACAGGGATTATTATGTTAATAAACAGCAATTTAAAAACCTTTGATTGACCAACAGCTTTGAAGGTAATCCTGAGATGGTAATTAGATGCATCTGTACTTTCAACATGCAGAATCAATAGACTTAGATAGTAAGGAAGAACTCATACAAAATCAAACTATATTTTCATTGTGTAGCCATATGTGGTTAAAACCAAAACAAAACAAAAAACCCGCACCAAAACAGGAAAAAAACCTGCCACACAAATCTATCCTTATAAATGACATTTTATATCTAATCTTGCCAGGGACAGTACCATATAGGTTGTTTATCTGCAACATAATTGCCAATGATAAAGTATAATTGGTTGAATTAACTTCTGTAACTAAATTGAAGCACTATGTATATTTGGTGTTCTAATATATGTATAATTTACTAATTTTTGTGAGTGACAGGCTTTGCATATTTTTTGAATGATATGATGTACTTTTCAGAGTAGATGTCAGCTGAACAGAACAGAGAAGTAAAAGTAAATTTATATTCCTAAAATTTATACTTAACCAATCAATTTTCTTAATAAAAAAAACCAAAACTCTGAGACGTTAAAAAGGTATGAAAGCAAAACTCAATGAAAAGCTGAGACTAAAACATAAAAAACCCCAGGAAAACAATAACAAACAAGAAACCCAAACAAAATTCTCTAGTTAGGTAAACTCCTCACCTAATTCTTTAATTAAAGTCCTGACTCTTTAAAGTCTTTCCACTGAAATTCCTTTTGGAGTCTGCAAAATTCTTCTGAATTAAACAGTCAGCAGAATATACTTACAGAATGCCATAAAAAAAAGCACAAGAGAAACAGTATTTAGACGAGTACCTACTGAAAATCTCCGTACTTTAGAGAGACAAGAAAATCAGAGTACTTAAAAAGCTCATGTTCCAGAGGCAGAATGCCTCAGGAACAATTATTTAAGTGATTTGCTTATTCTGAACAGTACCTGAGCCTACAAATTCCTTTGTGATGTGGTCAGGACTATTACCTCACTGTCTCCTGTAGTAACTAACTTCTGTACTAATTAAATTAATGTAAGGATGCCCTGAGATACACAGCCAAATTTCTTGTGTTGCTACAACATTCTGTCATGCATTAACAGAAGCTTTTTGCCTGTGCTCTTTGACTAAAGCTAAGGATCAAAGTATAATTTCAACTAAAAATGTGGGGGTTTGTTAAGAAAAATACTCTCAGACAGATAATTGGAGATTATTCTTTATATATTTTGGGGACACTGCTGTTATACATTCCCTTTTCTCTCCTAGGAAGCTAATGAAAGATTGTGGAGATAAGCATAAGATAAAGTGAATCTTTCAGCTATCTCTATGTAAATCTTACTTTCTTTACACTTAGAAAGAAATTTGTTAATATTACAATAGGGTTTCTTCATCAAATATAGGTTTCCATATCAGCTCACAGGCTTCTATTTACCTTTGATAACCTTGTAATTGTGTGGGTAGCTGCAGTACACTTCAGTGAAAACTGCATAATCAACAAGAATCCTACCATTTACAAGACACAGGCACAGCCACCTGAAGAAAGGAGAATGATGTTGTGATCGGAAAGCCAGTTAGCACAAAACCTGTCACTCAGGTTAATGAACTGTTAGAGAGCAGTTGGCCACCCTCCCATCATATTAAAGTAGATACACACTGAAAGAACTAGAAACATAATATACAGTTGCAAGAGAACAGAACTACTAGGAGTGGGAGGGACTGTAGTTTTTGAAATCTGAAGAGCTATCTCTGACTATGGCATTAGGCATGTCTAGAAGAGACATTTTGTACATGAGATGAATTAAGCTGATCAGGGACAACGTATCCCAGAACCACAACTTCTGAGTGCAGAGGACTAAGAAGGAAATCACGTACTAGTTATCTTTATGAAAACAGATAATCAGGTAGAATAAGTTGAAAAGAAAGGCCAGCTTAATTTCTGGAAAGTGAAAGATTTAAGTTTCTGTCATCTTTTATACATAAACTTGTGCTTAATGTTATAGTAGTTCCTGTTTGACTGATTGGACTTTTCTGGTCTAGGGTCTTCTCAGTGACTAAGTATAACACTATGCCTTCTGAGTCCATAGAACAGAGCCAAGGCCTATCAACACTAACTACAAGATTTTATCTTCTTTAGCTTTTCCAATTTATTGCAGATACATACCACCTCTTTGATAGGAAAGCAAGTTACCATGCATGAGACTGTACTAGGGCTGGTCACTTTTGACCTGATCTAGTTGTGATAAACACCTATGTGCTGTAATTTTAGTAGCTGCTTGTATTCTGACAACATCCAGAGACCGTAATCTGTATCAGGGCCCCACAACGTGATGAATTTTGAAAACATAAGAAGAGTACATCCTTTCTCCAAGAATCTTGTAGTCTAATTTTAGGC
Organism: Egretta garzetta; assembly: GCF_000687185.1. Lineage (NCBI taxonomy): Eukaryota > Metazoa > Chordata > Aves > Pelecaniformes > Ardeidae > Egretta > Egretta garzetta. The sequence continues at coordinate 3,841,585 of NW_009259860.1, forward strand.
AAGACATAACAAAGGGTTGTAAGGACGGGGAAGGGGACAGGGATGGGGATGGGGGACGACACCAAAAAACAGAGAAGAGAAGAGTGGGAACAAGGATAATAGTCACAAGAACAGCTGTTGGAATCCCTTAATGTTACACTTTACTTGCTGGTAATTAGATCCTCAGAAGCTACAGAAAAAGAAGAAAACATCCGACTATGCTGTAATTCTTTATATCACCACCATTTAGGCCATAAGAACGAATTAATGCTCTGCCATTTCTTTTTGACTGATACTCTTTCACATGAGACTAAGATGTCATAATGTGAATAACTCATGTATTCAAGCTGTAACGCTGAAATGCTCTTTCACTTTGACCTTTAGATTGATAGTCTGCCTGAGAGTGTTCGGTCCCTGTACTCTTTTCCTGTTTACAGGCTGTCTGGGTAATAGAGCATGGAATTTGAAAGTTTGCCAATCAAAGTATAAAATACTAAAGGGCTGAAGTTAGAAAGCTGTATAGAAAGACTAAAAACTATGGTAACTTATTCTCAATAAACCGTATACAATGGTAACAAAAAACTAAAGCACTTTAAGTCAAAGTTTGAAACAGGAATGGAAAAACTGCCAGTCTGGAACACAGTGAATTTGAATATTCACTGTTTGCATCTTGTACAGATTTTGAATTGTCTTCAGGGTTTTCCCTTCTTTTTATTTCACCATAAGTATGTTTGAATTGTCTTGCAAAAAGAAAGAAAAAAATTAAGGCAGAGAATGGTAGACCAGTTTTAGAGTCTTGAAACAGACAATAAAATACAATGCTGAGGTTTTCTTTATGGAGCAGGTAAGTGATTAACAGTTTAGTTTCAAAATTTCAAGGCATTTTTCCATGGATTGGGGATTTTAACTGTTGCTGAGTGACTTGGATATGTGTAGCTTCAGTGGCAAATAATGGAAAAATAACTCTAAAACCTTAAATGTTAATAATAGCATATCTGAAAGGGTAAGAAATTCTGTATGAGTGATACTTTGTCTTTCCTTAAAAAAAACAGCTTTGAAATAAGACCACCAACATCTGAATCACATAATCACGGACTGGTTGAAGTTGGAAGTGACTTCTGGAAGTCATCTTGTTCAACCCTCCTGCTCAAGCAGGATGACCTAGAGCTGATTGCCCAGGACTGTGTCCAGAAGGCATTTGAATATTTCCAAGGATGGAGACCCCACAATTTCTTTGGGCAATCTGTGCCTATCAGTCACCCTCATCTTAAAAAAATGCATTTTGTTATGTTCGTATGGACCCTCCTGTGTTTCAGTCTGTGCCCATTGCTTCTTGTCCTGTCACTGGGCAGCACTGAAAAGAGCCTGGCTCTGTCTTCCTTGCACCCTCCCTTCAGATATTTGTACACTTTGATGAGATTTCCTCTCAGCCATCTCTTCTCCAGGTTAAACAGTCCCTCAGGCTTTCCTCATATGTGAGATGTCCCAATCTCTTAGTCACCTTGGTGGCTCTTTGCTGATCTCTTTCCAGTAGCTCCGTACCTCTTTTGTACTAGGGAGTGCAGAACAGGACACAGTACTCTAGTAATCCAGCATTCTCACCAGTGCTCAATAAAGGGGAAGGATCATTTCCCTTGACCTGCTGGCAATAGTTTGTCTGATGCAGCCTAGAATGCTATTGGCTTTCTTTGTCACAAGGGCACACTTCTGGCTTATGTTCAATATAGGGTCCACCAGGACCTCCAGGGCCTTTTCTGCAAAGCTGCTTTCCATCTGGTCAGCCATGATATGGCATGTACTGGTGCATGGGGTTATTCTTCTCCAGCTGCAGTCTCTGCACTTCCCCTTGTTGAACTTCATGAGGTTCCTGACAGCCTGTTTCTCTGGTCTGTCAAGGTCCCTCTGAATGGCAGCACAACCTTCTGGCATATCAGCCACTCCCAGCTTTGTGTCATATGCAAACCTGTTGAGGGTACAGTCTACCCATCACGCAAATCATTAATGGGGCTGTTAAATAGTGTTAGACCTAGTATTAACCTCTGAGATATACTACTAGTTACTGGTCTCCAACTAGACTTTGTTCCACCAATCAGAGCTCTCTGGCCTTGGTCATTCAATGTGTTTTCAGTTCACCCCTGTGAACTGTGAGCTCATCGGAGACATCAAGATCAGAGGCAGCCTGGGCTGCAGTGACCACACGCTGGTGGAGCTCATGCTCCTGAGAGAAATGGGAATAATGAAGAGTATAGTCAGTTATCTCTCCTGAAGTCCAATGTTGCGATCCTACTTATTGATCTGCTTCCACCAGTCAGAATCTGGAACTCCACTATCTCATGGTTGCTGCAGCCAAGGCTGACCCTTACCTTTACAACCTCAAACAGTCCTCCTCTATTTGTCAGCACAAGGTTCAGTAGCACTCCTCTCCTCATTGGCTCCTCCACCACCTGTGTCAAAAAGTTATAATCAATTCTGCAGGAACCTCCTGGACTGTGTGTGCCTTGCTGTGTGGTCCCTCCAACAGATATCAGGGTAGCTGAAGTCCCCCATGAGAACCAGGGCCTGTGATTGTGAGGCTACTTTCAGCTGTCTGCAGAAGGCCTCATCTACTTCCTTTTCCTGCTCAGGTGACCTGTAGCAAACACACACCACAGTGTCACCTATATTGGCCTGTCCCTTAATTTTTACCCTTAAGCTCTCAACTCGTTCTTCACCCACCCCCGGACAGAGCTCTATACATTCCGGTTGCTCCCTCACATAAAGAGCAACTCCACCACCGCCTCATTGGCCTATCTTTCCTGAAAAGTACGTAGCTATCAATGACAGCATCCCAGTCATGCAAGTTGTCCCACTATGCCTCTGTAATTGCAGTGAGATCATTGTCTTGTGACCACACACAGAACTATAGTTCTTCCTGTTTATTCCCCATGCTGAGTGCATTGGTGTAGAGGCATTTCAGTGAGGTAATCGAGTGTGCATGTTTCCCTGGAGGGATGGAAGAGGACCTGCCACAGCCATTCCCACCCGTAAGGCAGTTGGTCTTCTGTTCTCAGATTGGGAGGCAGCTAAGGCACATTTGTTGCTGTTCTGGTTGGCCACACTTATTCCCTTGTTGGCTGCAATGGCTTGAGTATTGTGCCTTTGCACCCCACCCCCCGAGTCCTTCAGTTTAAAGCCTGCCACACCAAGTTGGCCAGCCTACTGCCAAAGATTCCCTTGCCTCTCCTAGAGAGGTGGATCCCATCCCTCCCTAACAGGTTATAGTCCTTGAAGAATGTCCCATTGTCATAAAAACCAAAACCCTGTCAATGGCACCAGCCACAAAGCCAGGAGTTGATATGTATTTTGTGTCTATATCTGGCTTCCCCTTTCCTTCAACTGCCAAAATGGAGGAAAAGATAGGTTGGGTACCAGTGCTCTTTGCTTGTAGCCCCAAGATTTTGAAGTCTTTCTTAATTCTTCTCAGGTTCCGGCTCTTGGTGTCATTCATACACGCATGGAAGAGTAGAACTGGATAGTGGTCAGTGCTCTTTACAAGTTGCGGCACCCTCTCAGTGACACCCCGGACCTTAGCTCCAACACACCAAAATTAAGTGAATGGATGGTGATGAGTTAATACCCAAGGGGAAAGGCTACAAAGTATGGGAAGGAAGAGAAAGTTGGGAGGCCTAACATGCTAGAGATGTTAGGATGAGGATATGGGGAGTAAAAGAAGTGCTTAATACCATTACCTACCCATATTTTATCTATTAACAGAGTTCAAAACCTGTGGCGGCATACTGTTTTCTGAAATACCTCTCATGATAACACTGGAGGGTGTATAAAATTAGTATAACATTCTTCTCAGTGTTTGCCTGCCAATCTGGAAGAACCACTCAGAAAAACAAAATGTTCATTGAGGAACTGTGCCATGATTTTATTTTGAGCTTTTTGACACAAATATTTGTTCCCTGGCATGCATCTCTGGCTTTTCCACATGACATTCCCACAAACAGTTTAAACGATTGCAAAGTAATGCTTAGTCTGTATGAATGCTTACTAAGAATTTGCCCTATACACAGGAAGTGGTGAGTTATACAGCAAAGGTGTTGAAAATGCTCCTGTTCTGGTGATGGTATCAAATGAAAAATTAACACTTTTACTTTTGAAATAGTTTTAAATAATTCATCCTAATTTGTTTTGTTTTGGTTTGGTTTGGTTGGTTGGGGTTTGGTTTTGTTTTGTTTTTGTTCAAAGAAGCCATAGCAGACAAGGTATAGTATTACTTAGTAGGAATATTCATGACTAAAATATCTGCCCCATATAATTACTGAAAGTTATTATTTTGGTTTTTTTTTTTTTTATTGTGTAGATTGCCATAATTTTGCATGAATGCACTATCTAACCTCCATAAACTAGAAAACAATCAAGGATGAGTAAAATAATTTTTTAAACAAAATTATTATATTGAGATTTAGTTTAGGCTCCATAGACCCTCCCCCACCCCCAAACTTGTTATATGAAATAAACAGTCAGTAGGCAAGAATGTAAATCCACAATCAGTTTAACATGCAATGTGAAGACTAAATGTTACTTACAATGAGAAAATGTACATTGGGAAAAGAGAACTGTTACCAGAATATTTATTTTTTCTTTCATTTTCTGATAGATGGTTCTTGATAGCAAAGATATTAGATGAATGTTTTCTTTTAGAATTCATGTATCCAGTCCTTTGGTTTTATAAAAACTGATGTAAGCTACTGTTATGTTTTTTAGCTTAGTAAACAGTTCATCAGTTCTGCAGTTTCATTACACATCAGGTAACTTCTGGGCATAGTAATGTGAAACATTAAGATGTGATAGTTTGGCTCAGATAGAAAACTAAAATCCTAAATCACTGAAGATAAATTTTGGACTATTTCCCAGTGTAAGCAGGGGAAATGCTATTTTTTGGTGATGGCTAGGAAAAGTAATTGGGAATAATTCATAGGGAAGGAATAATACTTAAGACATAACCCCCTAGATCTCTAAGTGACTATTTACCAGTTGCCCATCTGTATGTTTTATTCTCATTATAGCCATAATCAGAGGAGTTTTAGGGGCTCCACCCAACTCTGTAGTCAGTGAGCCTGTAATTTAGTCTTCTTGATGTGATCATTACAATCACAAAATTCATCTGCATTAGAAGTGATCAAATAGTGTTTTTTCTATAAATTATTGCTTAATTTGCTTCATCCACATCCGCTATCTGTTTTACCATCATTAATGTTTAGAAAGCTGCAGATTCATTCACACAAGTTGGTAGTCTCAAGCTTGCCCAGCTTTTTTGATTTAGATTTACTGTATCTGTCTGTTCATTTTAAGCAGGAGGATGTTGATGTTGAAGACAGGGGAAAATTAACCCTAAAATCTAAGATACGAGACTTCAATAAAGCAAGAAGCAAAGCAAAGTCCTACATTATGTTCCTCAGGTTCTACTCATTTGCTTGATCAGCAAGTTCTCAGAAACAACATACATCAGAGGTGACATCACCTTCTGGACTGTCAGTGGGTGAAATTTTGCAATGCCAAACTGGAACCTTGTGCAACAGTAACAAGGGAGTTAACAGCAGCCTTACACAAGGGTTAAAGAGACAATGTGGAGGAAACAGTTACTGGCTAAAGCTCCTAACACAAAATAATTAAACCAAATAGAAATGTGAAAATAGTACTGTTAAAAGCCCTGGTTTTGTTAACAGTGTCACCTTAGGGTTTTTTGGAAAAAAACAAAAACTCTCAGACAACAAAAAAGATGGCATCTTTGTCCTTAGAGCACCATTAATGATATCTACTAAGGCAAAGGTAAGTACTGCTGGAGAGCAGCATCCTGATATACTTCAGGTTTATCTGTTGTGGTTTTGTTCTTTAGGTTACTCATTTCTCATTAGTCAGAGCTTCTGAGAAGATCCCATTTTGTAAAGAAGACTAGAAAGAGAGTCAGGAAAGTGGCATCTTATTAGCACACTGCTCTCAGAATACATTTATTCCCTTAAACTACACTATCCTTGCTGGGTTTTAAAGCTCCATGTCCCATTTTATTACTAAGAACAAGAAATGAAGAAATCCATATGAGTCTTTGGCTTCTAGGTATACTTTGTAAAATACAATTACCAGCTTCTTAATTTTTTTTTACAGTATTAACAAGGCTAGAAAGATGGGATTAGACAGTTACTCACATGTAACTTGGATAAGATGAAATGCACATCAATCTAATTATCTACTGTGAGCTCAGACTAAAACATGCTTTTTTGACTTGTTGATCTCTCTTTAGTTCCGCATGATAAGTCTTTTGACTGGAAGTATCCAGACTGATCAGTTTCATACCAGCCCTTTAAAAAATCAATAGCATTTTTGAATTTCATATTGCCAGATTCCTTCATTCTGCATGTACTTAAAAAAGGAACCCCAAATCAAGAATCAAACAATAAAAACAAAACTCCAGAAAATGAACCCCAAACTCTGCTGGGCTTCATTCTTTGTTGGTGGTTTATTTCCCTGTTTTCCTTCAGCCCCAGATATAGGGCCTTGTGGCAGGGCAGACTGGAGCTCTGATGGACAGAGCCCTAATGTGCCAGAAAGGACACCCTTACAGTTGTATTTCACCCCCGTATTGTCTTGGAAGATAGCACTGAGCAGGTACACGTATAGGATTAAAAAAATAAAAGTAAGTTCTCTGCCTCTGTATGAGGTCACCTTATGCAGTTAGATCATCCTTCCTTTCCCAAGCACCCGTGGAAAAAATCCACAGGAAAAGCATCAGATTACTTCAGGAGTTAGTATTTTCCATAGATTTTACTGAGAGAAAGCTCCTTTTTTCCTCTTTTTTTTTTTTCCAACCCCATGATCACACATACAATATAGGTAAACATGTCTCAAGGTGTATGCTTTAAAACATGCAATAAACTTTTCATCATATAATTATAATTATTGCAGGTTATGTCACAATCATTTCATAGCTTTAATCTTGGGTTGAGGTAATGTCTTATGTGTGTGTCTACAGCCAAATATATTACTGAAAGATGAGTACTTTAAGAGGCTAAGGAAATACTGTCCCTTCCTCTGTAACATCAGAGACCCCAGATCCTGAGGGAGAAGGTACTTCTGCAGAAAGGGGTTTCAGCAATATTTGGGACTTCTTGCTGGGGCCAGGGAAAATGATCTTGGCACCTGAAGGAAGTATTCACTGGTGAAGGGTCTATGCCACTGGGTAATAGAGCTGTGAGAGAAGGTGAGCAGACTATGTAACATCAGGGATGCTGAAAAGGAAATAGACAAGATGCCCCACCTGAACCCTCACTGCACCAAGGAGAAGCAGGCAGAGCATTAACTTGTCAGGCTGGGCATGGCGATACTGAGTCTAGTGAAAACTGGGAGCCTGGGAGCTCTGGCTCCAGGAGGATGGTTCCTGCTCTGCTTACAGCTCTGATCTACAGAGCAGGTTCTGAGCCCTGGAAGCAAGCAAAGACAGGGAGCTCTGTCCAATGAAGCCTCCGAGCTGGCTGCGTCCAAGTCCTACTGCAGTGCAGGCAGGATGGGGCAAAGAACAATGGTGGGTCCTGGATACCATGAACAGGCTGTTATGGAGGCTGGTTGTAGTCTGTCCCTCAGACTACTACCCTCAGCTGCTTTTCCATATGAGCACCACAGATATGGCCAGGGGAGATGAGGAGCTTATCAAACGTTACTACATGGGTCAGAGGGTGTTGACCAATGCCTGCTAGGGAGCTGGTGTCTCCTTTTTCTTGCTGATGAAGGGGAAGGCCTGGAGGAGTCAATGAATCCCACAGAACAACAAATTGTTATGCAGCTGGTGTCGACAACAGGGTCTTAGCCTTTACAACTATAGGACCTTCTCTACATTTCAAGAACTGCTAGGACAAGAAGGGATCCACTGATCATGTGGGGCAAAAGCATCTTTGCCAACAGGCTAGTCAACCTGCTAAGGGGAGGCTTAGACTAGGAACAATGGAGGAGGAATATGGTGACTTATGATCAATTGAGGCAGTTGTGGTCAGAGTACACAAGCAAAGGATGCATGGTGATGTGGACAAGAGGACCCTTATAATCAACGAAACAGGGCTGAAGTATGGCCACCTCAAGTATATGCACATAAATAAGGAATTGTAAGCAGAAGAGGAGGATGTGGCAAGTTCACACCCATTTTTCAGGGAAATCAGCAAAACTGTGTGTCCATCTGAAGTACCTGTATACCACTAATGCATGCAGCACATGGAACCAAATATGAGGAACTGGAGGTCTATGTGTAATTCTGGGGCCAGGATCATACTGGGATCATGGAGACATGATGGAATAGCTCATATGATTGGATGCTGCCAGGGGTGGATACAGGTTCTTTAGGAAGAACGGTCTGAGACTGTGAGGAGGGGGGATTTATTCTTCATGTGAGAAAATGGTAGGGATACATGGAGCTCTGCCTGGGGATGGATAATGAGCCAGCTGAGGTCAGACAGCTGTGTGGAATGTTGTGTTTCCTGAAGACTAATTGGTCAGAAAAAATAAGCAGATGAAGCCTTCTTCAAAAGCAGGGAGAAACCTCACTTACACAAACCCTTGTGCTAATGGGGGACATTGAATGGCCTTGGTACCTGTTGGAGGGATGACACAGGAGTGCACAAGAAATGTAGGAGGTTTCTGGAGTGCTTTTATGGTAATTTCCTGACACAGGTCATTGAGGAGCCAATGAGTAGAGGTGCTCTGCTTGACCTAATACTTACAAACAAGGATGAACTGGCTGAGGATGTAATGGCTGGGGGTAACCTTGGCTGTGATAACCTTGAGATGATGGATTTTAGGATGCTGAGGAGGGAACAAGCCTAAAAGCAGAGTCACAGCCTTGGACTTCAGGAGAGAAAACTTTGGCTTCTTCAGAGACCTCCTTGGAGGAATCCCATGGGATACAGTCCTGAAGAGAGAGCTGGTTCATATTCAGGGATTACCTCCTCCAGGCTCAGGCACGGTCTCTCCTGATGAGCAGGAAGTCAAGCAAAGGTGGAAGAGGCTTTCATCGATGAATATGGAGCTCCTGACTGAACTCAAACAGAACAAAAGAAACATAGAGGAAGTGGAAACAGGGAGAGGAGACCTAAGGGAAGTATAGAGGCACTTGTCCAAGCATGCAAAGATGGGGTAAGCCAAAAGGCATGTAGGGTTGAATCTGGTGAGGGGTGTGAAGCACAAGAAAGCAGAGGAAAATGAGGGCCTGCTGCTGAATGGGTCAAAGGCCCTGATGACAAAGGACATAGAAAAGACAAATGGACTCTGTGCCTTCTTCACCTCTCTCTTCACTTGTAAGACCTACTTTCAGGTCTGGTCCCTCAGTGTCTGAGACCTGTGGAGAAGCCAGGAACAAGGAAGACTGTTTTCTACTTCATTGCCTAAAGAGACCGTAATAGAGGGAAGGGAAGAGAAGGGAAGGGAGGGGAAGATGAATCATCTCTGTGTGTAGAAATACCTGACGGGAAGGGATGAAGAAGAGAGAGTCAAACGTCTCTCCGAGGTGTCCAGTGACAGGACAACAGGCAAGGTACACAAAATGAAACAAAGGAAATTCTATTTAGACTTAAGAGGAAACCAAACCAGAAGAAAATAAAACTTTTTTTGGTGTGAGGATTGTCAAACACTGGCACAGGCTACCCAGAGAGACTTTGGAGTCTCCATCTTAGGAGATTCTCAAACCCACCTGGGCACAACCCTGAGTGACCTGCTGTTGCTAACCCTGTTCTGAGCAGGTTTTGGACTGAAAGATCTCCAGAAGTGCTGCTAATCCTCAGCCACTCCATGATTTTGTGATTTCTGTAGCAACTTTGATAATAAACTTGATATATATCAGAACTTCAAGAACTTTTTGTTGTGTCCTCCTCTTGTTTTCTTTTTTTAATATGATGAATATTGGTAAAGTTATATGAGCCTCACCATACTTACTATGAAGCCAGTGGTTTAAAATCTGCATACTAATATATTTGATTATCAGGTCTTGCTGGTCTATTTTTGATAGTTTTCAACAAAATGTTTTCAAACATTTAAATGTAGTAGTATATTTTCTTCTTTTCTGTGTCATACTGGTTTACCCCCTGGGTTCTGTAAATTTTCTTGCTTGTTACTTCCTTTTCTGATTCTCTTGTTGCTGTTCCAATGTCAGCTGAACCTTATTCACCTCCTGAAGCCAATGTGATTTGTTGCAAATGTGACAGCAGGCCCCAATTCTGTAACTGCAAATTTCCTTTTGCTCCTATAGTACAGTTTGCTTCATTCTAATTTCAACCTTTCTATGCAAAATGTTCTGTCTTAACAAATAAACACAACCTGTTGGATTTCATGTGGAGATAAGACAGAAAGTTGATACGGTAGTCATGATGTAATATACATTAATGATAAAACAATAATAGTTTTCAAAATTGTGCCTTTGCTTGCTCATTGTCACAAACCACCATCATACAAATGTGAACTGTTATAGATGAAATGGGATGCAAAGCTCATTGATTTTCTCTATTTATAACATGTAGCCAGAGAACAGGTAGGAATTAGTCCCAGCTTTGACTTTGTAAATAGCCATTTATTTGTTGGCTTACCACCTCTGTGGCAAGAGAAGTAATTACTTGATATCATATACACCAGTAGACAATCCATGCCCTCAGTGCCAAAACAAATTGAGAAGGAATTGTGTCTCAGAAAGGGAATTAGTGCAACTCATTGTTTTGCACAGTTGCTTCTAGCAATGCTCTTAACTTGTTTCTCTTTTTAAGTCTGAACTTTTTTACAGAACACCCCTGTGAGGAACATGTACCCAGCTGCTTCCCTGTAAGGTAAACATTACTATCTCACTTGTTGCTTCTTGCCTTTTCATAATGACTCTTATTACCTGTTCATGTTCTCATGCAGTATTCATTATACGTGAGAAGAACTTGGTGAGCCGCATCGATGATTGAATATATCAAATATTTAGTGATAGTTGTGTATGATTGAATAATTCATGACTAAATAATTGCTGTGTTCTGTGGACGTTCCAGAAGGGGTTACACAATGTCCATAATGCATCAGTTCTCTAAGGTTAACACTACATTTTTAGACCCGAGCCACCCTGACTTCTTGGGTTCTCTTGAATGTGCTGGACACGTTCTGATTTATACTGCAGCAAGACACAGAGCCACCTGCATAGACACTTCCAGAGACCCTCATCTGCTGGGAAATCTGCACACGTAGGTGAGATGGGATCCAACTGACTCAGAAGCCTTGAACCCTGCACAGGGTGCATAAATGCAAGCACAGAGTGAAAGTGAGATGCAACTTCATGGTCTTTACTTGCTCCTGAGCACCAGCCACATGAATATATATATGCTGCAATCAAGTTACATTAAAGGAAAATTTGGTTTTGTTAGGATTGGTTTTCCCACATACTTACAGTCTCCAAAGTCTGCATAGGAACAGTTGCTTTTTTTTTACTGCCAGTGAATTTTCAGCAAAGCATTAGCTTATTGGATCAGTACTCTTAAATTAAAGTTGGTAAGGAAATCTTTGATTAATCGCTTTTTAAATCAAAAAGACTTTCCAGTTAATCATGATACATGTTATGAAACAGTCAAAAGTTCCACAATGTTTTGGTTTATAGAAACATTAAATTATTTCCAAACATTTCAAATTTCAAAATTCTACAAACCCCCAAAATAATATTGTAGACAATGTTTAAAAATCAGAGATTAAATTATTTCCTTACCTATGCTTCCAATTCACAGATTTTTGTCTTGTTTTCTTCAATTCCTTCCTCCTCCCCCACCAAGATTGCAATTCAGGTGAGGTGCTCTACTTCCATTCATAAATCACTTGAAGACTGCTCTTGTGTCAGCAGAACTCTTCAATTGAATTACGTGCTTCTACTCAATCAAGGATCATTTATATCACATTATAAGGTGACAGAACTTGCTATGTGATAAGGCTGAACAGTGAGATCTACATAGCATTGCTTTTCAGAAGCTTGTGTCTCAATAACTGCAGCTTGCATTTAGTTCAAATTTGGCATAGTTGATTATTAGTGGTACCTCCATACCAATGTCTGCTTCACTCGTAAAATAAATCACTCTTCGTGTACATCCACCCTTAAGGATTTGTTTCTCCTGGAGCATCAATGTTAATTTGGGACTAGCTTAGATGCTCAGAAGCATCTAGTCCCTATCCTGAGTGACCAAAAATTTTCAAAACATCTGGTTAGTTTATTAATGAAGAATAAACGAGCTGTGAGAATCAACTCAGTATATAGTGTAATGATACTGTTGTTGATAATGTTAGACCTCCTTGCAAAAATATTATTGACATCTCTCACTGAGTTTGTATTTTATCCCTGTCTCCGTCATATCTTCCAGTTCTCAGTTACTTTAAATTTACAATATTTTAAGTTTGAAATATATGGATTCTGATATAAACAAATTGCAAGGCTAAACAGATAAGCTGGTTTTATATGGATCAAAAAAATTCTGAAAAAAACCCCTATGTTGTAGTTACGAGACTTAGTTGGCAATTTTTTTAAATTTAAGATTTCTGTCCTTCTAGTAAAGTGTAGCCTGATGAAGTGTTCAGACAACACCAAACTGAGTGGCTAAGTAGACACTCTGGAAGGGAGAGCCACCCTGCAGGAAGATTTGGATAGGCTGGAAGAGTGGGCTAACAAGAACCTTATGAAGTTCAACACGGACAAGTGTAAGGTCTTGCATCTGGGAAAACACAATCCAGGACTGCAGCACAGACTGAGATCTACCCAGCTGGGGGGCAGACGTGTGGAAAGGGGCATGGGGGTCAGGGTGGCGTCTGCTGCGGCCAAGGTGGCCAATAGGATGCTGGGTTGCATCAAAAAGGGCATCACCAGCAGAGATAAAGAAGTCATTATCCCACTCAGTGCTTGTCAGGCCACACCTGGAAAACTGTGCACAGTTCTGGTCCCCACTATACAAAAAAGATGTGGACACACTGGAGGAGGTCCAGAGAAAGGCCACCAGGATGATCAAAGGACTGTGAAGCCTGGCGTATGAGGATAGGCTGAGAGAACTGGGTTTGTTCAGTCTAGAGAAAAGGAAGCTTAGAAGGAATCTCATCACCATGTACCAGTACCTAAGGTGTAGCTACAAAGAACATGGAGACTCCCTTTTTACAAGGAGTCACATGGAGAGGACAAAGGGGAATGGATACTCTTGGGGAAATTCTGATCAGACATGAGAGGGAATTTTTTCACAATGAGAACAGTCAACTATTGGAATAATCTCTCCAGGGAAGTGGTTGACTCTGCCACACTGGACACTTTTAAGACACAGCTGGAGAGGGTGCTGGGCCATCTTGTCTAGACTGTGCTCTTACCTAGAAAATTAGACTAGGTGATCCTTGAGATCCCTTCCAACCTATGATTCTATGGTACCTCTAATACAGGGTTAACCATGTACTCACTTTAACAGGCAGTTTAAACAATAAAAGTTTCCAAATTTAAACTAAATGCAAGGCTTAAAATGAGTAAATCTGTCTACTCACACCCTCTAAAAGATTTCACATTGAATTATCAAACACCTTTAACCTGTCCAAACCCTTCACTATTCTCATTTTCTTAAACATATATTTTCTCTCCTTACACTCCAAATGCTATAGCTGTACTTTAACATTTCAAGAAAGTTTACTCCTACATGAAAGGCAGTTAACTAATAAGCTTGCAATTGTTGTAGGTTAAGAATTGAACAGGTGAAATTCCCACAGACAGATGGATAGCTCAGAAATTCAGAGTGGGAAGGAGGGAGAAATAAGAGACCAGGGAAAAAGTCCCACATTCCTTAGTATCCTGAGTAGCATTTTAGACTGCTTATGACTACAGTCAAATCTGCTCCTCAGACAAATGTCTTAAAAAAATCTAAAAGCTAATTGTGTTGAACTCATAGTACAGCCCAAAAGCTGTCATAGTCTGAATGGTGTTCATTAGGTAAGGCATGGGGTTAAACAACAAAACCAGAGTAAATATATAAGTAGCTGCTTGGTAATTAGTACTCTGTGCCTTAGACACTGAAGTCCTCTGGTGAAAATGCTATATTACAGTTAGAGTTTCTCATTAAATATATATGCGCAGAAGAGCTAAAAAAGCAAATCTGAAATCCAGCTTTTGAACTTTGGAGTTCCTGATCTAAGAGCTTCAAGACTGTTTTATTATATGCCGTAGATTCATAGAATCATAGACTATCTTGAGTTGGAAGGGAACCACAAAGATCATTGAGTCCAACTCACTGATACTCACAGGACTACCTAAACCGAAACCATATGACTAAGACCATCGTCTAGCTACAAATGTCTGCATTTAAAATTATAGAAAAGAATTTCAAATAACGTAATAAAAAGAGAAAAGCAAAATGCCTAGCAGAACTTGGGAAATTAATCCTACTGCTTACTAATACTTAGGTTGAACTCCAGTTGAGGAAAATACTCTTGGTAATGAAAAACACCAAGAAGGCAAAAATTAAGTAAGCCATTTTGTTCTGTTGACACTGTATAAAGGAAAGCCATAGTTACCCTGAGACTAATGATTGATATATGCAGACAACTGAACTGCATAGCAAACTAGAAGTCCAACTAGTAAACTACTAGTGTCAGGTACACTTCATATTTAAAGCTATCTATAGTCTGGACTTAAAAGCATTGAAACAGTAACCAAAATACAGTTTAGTTATTACTTTATTCTGATGGATTCTTTCTGGTGAGTTGATTGTTTTTGCCTTCAAAAAAGAGTTTTAGAGACAAGATAGTATCTTGTTGGTCTAGCTTACTGTATGTGTCTTCGTAAGATCCTCCTTCACCACAGTATTCACAAAAGATACCCTAACCTCCTGATGGGAACCTCTTGACTTAGTGAAGAACGGTAAAAGGTACAGGATTTTACAGAGGAAATGTGATTTTGTGTTAGTGTTCTCTCTTTCCAGCCTGAAATGGGCCAAACAACCAACATTTGTGGATGACACCAAAGATATTATGCAGACTTCAGGGGCCATTGTAAGAAATTCTTTTCCTTCAGAACACTATGGAAGGATGTAGAATAGGAAAGACTATTAAGCTGCTCTGAAATTTACTCAAACTCTCACTAACTCCATGCCCCAGATATTAATAGACATGAAGGAGGACTCAGGAAGAAAAGTTCTCATCCACTAGTACAGGTTTTGTCCTTGAGTAAGTATTTTCATCTGCCTTTATTTGCCCAGATGAAAAAGTGAACATAATGAGGATCAGCTTCTTCATAAAATACTTCAAGGTCTGCAAATGAAAAAGGCTGTATAAGATTTATTGACTTTTTCAGGAAACAATAAAAGTGGCCTGCTCCAGAAGAGGTGAAACAGAAGCCCCAGTGACAACATTTGAGTACGCCACAGTACTTGAATAAAATGAGCAGAACTAGCTGCACAGACAAATCACATTGAATGGTTGGCTTGGAGCACATGCAGCAAAAACCCTACAAAGAGGGTTTCCACTTGGTTTCACTGTCAGCACTGACACATCTAGGAAAAGTTTAGTCTCTACCATTTTGTAATTACAGATTCTTGGTTAATTGCTTGTCACCTGAGTAGACTTTTCTTAACAGTAATGTTCAACATTTTTTATAAGATTATCAATATGTTTTTAATACTGAGAATCTATTACAACTATTATCTATCTATATCTATATCTATATCTATCTATCTATCTGGGAATCATTACTAGACAAATGAAGATTTTCTGAAGCAGAGAACCCATTTCTACAAGAATAAGAAAATACCATAATTTTGCAAGAAAAACCAACGTTTCACAGGTGATATAAGACAACAGCACTGAGCTTTCACCACATGATGTGGCTGATTTCTTAAGGTTATTATGAAGTCCAGGAGGAAATGGACAAAATAGAGAAGAGAAAGTCATATCTTGGAATGAAAAATCTGTCCATTTTACTGCCTGGGTGCTATGTTTTTGCTTCCTGCTTGGATACTTTAATGAAGTTTCACTGCATGGGGACAGACTTGCTGTGGCTTTGCTGATCAAAATTCGTTTCGTTAAATTAATGCTGTCTCTCTATATGTCACTTGCAGCTGGTATGTATTGATTATACTGACAATGGTAATAAAGATCGAATTGCATTATGTATCAGATGAAAATGTGTATGATTGATCATCCATGATATGATTGTAATGTGTTCTATTGTGTTTCCCCATGGCCTTTCCTGGTGGCAGGGAAATTCATAACCTTACACACATATATATATATAATGGTATGTATAGATACGTGTGTATGTACACACATACATAGATGTACATATACTTGTATACACTTATGTATGAACATAAACATATATATATGGGGAAGGGAAGGGAAGGGAAGGGAAGGGAAGGGAAGGGAAGGGAAGGGAAGGGAAGGGAAGGGAAGGGAAGGGCATTTTGCTCAAACATATTTTAAATCCTGCTGTATTATGCATAATGAAAAACCTATTTTGGACCAAAATTTCAAGTAATTTAATATTCTTCATTTTAGTTCTGTATAAGGTCTTCCTGCAAGAATAACAACAACAAATGAAATCTATTATCCCGGTTACTGAAGGAAATATTTTATGTCAGACCTGTTCTGAAAGTACTGAGTTACCAAGTATTTTTCAGGAAGAAAACTTCCTGCCCTTCCCCCCCCCCACCCCCCCAATTCTTACAGTTAGTTGTGCAACATAAGCCACAGTTCCATTAAACTCTGGTTTCAGAATCTCTAAATGTCAGCTTTACATGAATACAGATTTGTAGTACTGACAAAAATATTGCCTTCTGTGATTTATTTAAATAAAGATATTTCTGAAATCTGATGATGGCAACTTTGTTGACACATTGCTAGTTGTTAACAATTACATCATCAGTGTTCAGGTAAAGTGCTTAAATCCCTTTTGTGCTGAGAAAATATCTTTAGAGTATGCAGTTCTCCACTCATGTTTAGATTTTCAGTTACTTGTAGCAAAATGTCCCCATTAAAAAAAAAAAAAGGAATCTGTAATATATTTAAGTTTTCAAAAGAGATTCTTGCCATGCTTCTTCTGGAACATGGATCCCAAACTTTTGTTACAATTACCAAGAAAACAGAACGAGTGGTCCTCTTGCTACGGTAGAAAGCTATAGTAAGAAATGTGGCACTGCTTGTTAAGCATGCTGCACAGTATAATCATAATGATAGATATAGCCAAGAGCACAAATCAGGCCAGGGTAGCTCTAGGGGATGAATTTCAATATTAAGATAAAATGCAGACATTTACACTAAATTAAATATTGGCTCATTTGAAAAAAAAAAACCCAAAACAACCAACCAGCAGGTATTAATTGATGATGAATATTATTAACAAAGGGAAATTATCTGCCCAGAAGATCTGCATAAATTAATTTGATTTGGGTATATAGATTTCATGGAACATATAATAGTTGGAGATCTATTAATGCTCTTTCATTGTTCTGCTGTGCACCATACATAACATTGAAACAACCCCTGGCTCTGGTGCACTATGGGAGATACAGTTTGTTTTGAGAATTCAGTATGGTGAAGTGAGAATGAATAATATGCACTTGATATTATTCAGGAAAGTTGGACAGAGTGAAACATAGAATCATAGAAAGATTTGGGTTGGAAGGGACCTTTAGAGGTCATCTAGTCCAACCCCTCTGCAATGAGCAGGGATATCTTTAACTAGATCGGTGAAAACCAATTCTATCTCAAAAATTATATAAATGTTAGAGCAAAACATAACTTTCACCAAACGTCAGAATGAAACAGATCTCCATTGGATGCCACATCTATAATACTCATTATTTCTGATGAAAATATGAAATATTTCCGAATTAGCAGAATTGTTTTTAAGGGTAGCTTTGAAAGTGTACTGTAAGAAAAGATACCATGAGAAGATTCTTATTTCTATTTATATTATTAAGGATTTATTTATTATTAAAAAATATATGGCTAAAGAAGGTGGAAAAAGAAGTACCAACCCAATTTTCTCAGGAATCAAGACAGAAATTACTCTTTCTGTAACAGATTGTCTGATGGTGGTGTTTTTTGTGTTGTCTTGCACTGTGTCAATTGTCAGAAGCATCTCACAGAATTACACATTCCACCTTTACATACTTGAATCTTTGTTCTACTGTTTGGCCTTGTGTAGTTATGGTTTCCAACGCCTTTTCAAACATTAAAATGAAAAGATTTTATTTGAAAGAGCCTCTTCAGGTATTTGGGACAGAACGATGTGTCTTCTTTCTCTGTCCTTTTTCATTCCCTGCTGCTTTCATTACTAGAACCTTTTGAAGAAGACCTGTAGGCCTGTCCTGAGTCTGTGTGAAGATTTATTTTATTTAGTTTAGATGACAAATCACCAGAGATGCTGTGCAGTATATAAGCCATAAGGCTACTGAAAAAAAGTACAAGAGTATTTAAATAAGCAAAGCATATAATTATGAATACTCTGAATAATTTTTACTAATCTAATCAAACTGTTAAGTAATTTAGTGTAATTTAAGGAGAAATGGAAGTAAGAATGTTTCCATATCCAGTAGCACAAGTTTTATCCTCATAGCAGCAATATTTTCCGTCAAAATATTATTTCCCATCTGCCATTTGTGACATTTATGGGTCTCAGAAAATTGCAGGTCCACAAAATATCAAAAAAGTTTTACATAATCAGCCTCAAAATGTAACTTAAAATCAGCTGCCTAAAATGAAGCTGCTTGAAGTAACAGGATTGATTAGGAAAAAGCTAACTGGAATGAGGCTTCTGACTTCCCAGACACCTTGAGAATTGACTCAGTAAATTATACCAGCCCATGTACTCTCTTTCATTATTGTATTCCAGGCTTAGACTCAGCATAATTGTGTGAAAAATAAGGTAAGAATATTTGAACTTTAACTTGAAATAAAGAGGATTTAGACAGTGTACATGTCTCTGAATGCGTTTATGTCTCCTTTCCTCCTTCTAATTAGTTATGTATAGACTGACTGCTCTAATATTCCTAGAAATAGTTTGTTGAAGGCTTTTTTTCCACATTGATTTTTGTATACCATGCTGCGTTCATGTAGGATAGCATGATTTTGAGACCCCAGAAGAGCTCAGCATTGTGGGATGGAACACGAAATCTACATTCAATCTTTTAAAAGTCTTTGGGGAATTTCTAGTCTTTACATCTAAATGGGGTTCAAGTACAGATCTTTTAAAACATGAGAGCAGTTATCCTGGTCACATCCATTTTTCAAGGAACAGAAGCTACCGCTTGGTCTACAAATATAAAGGCCTTAAAAGAATGACCCCAGAGAAATTAAGTCATAACCTGGTTATCAGAAGATTTGCTAAATACAGGACTGTACCATAATTTACTTTTCCTTCCCCCCACTCCATTGTTCCTGCTCTATTAAAATTCCATAATGGAATTTTAAGTTTCCTAAGAATGTTGTCTCTCTAATAAAATTCTAATTGCTGGAGAGCTGCTACACTCTTGATGTGATGATGTTCATGCACTGGAACTTATCGTTGTGATTCTTGGAGGAATTGCAGTTGTAAATAGATTTTTTTCCAGCTGAATAGGCATTCATACATGAAAGTTAGAGCTGTAACCTGCTTTATAAATGACTAAAATATCCTGAGGCTGAAAATAAGTCAGGAAAAAAAGATACAGTAATCATTGTTTATACTAATAGATATTTATAGAAAACACATTTTTTAAACCACTTAGTGGCTTAGTTAATACAATAACTCACTTTCTGTAGATTTTTCTCAGAGTGTATGTCTTTACTACATAGTTAATACTAGCTCTTATTTATCTATTACTCCTTTTCGCCCAAACAAAACTCTGAGCAGGATTTAAAAGTGCTTTAAATCTTGTCCAGTTTAGCAAGATGAAGAGCTAAGTTGGAACATAAGCTCTATTAAGACTCAAGATGGTACATCGTGACGAAGATGTAATTGAAGTAACTTGTATGTTGAATATTCTCCAGTTTCTTTTTCACTATTTTCTGTGAAGAACAGACAAAATCTCTCCTAGAAAATTGGGGAAGAGTCCTAGACCCTCCCCGTAAAAAAGACCCATAGCTGCTCTACCTCCCCAGACATAGAAAGAAATAGTAGCTCATATATGCCCAAGAAATACTTGCACTGATGTTATGATAATGTGAGCATTCAGACTTGAGTGACAATCTAAGATACACTGACTACCAGTGTGGTGATACTGTGAAAGTTGGAAACACTGGGAAACACAAGCACAAATAAACTTTTTTCTCTGTCTTTCTTTGCACTTTTTGGATTTTAGCAACTTTGTCCAACCCTCAAAGGAGCAGTGTTCCACCACAATATGTTACTGTACTTACTAGAAGAGAAGAGCAATTGCAGTGATAGCACTCAGCAACTGTGCAGCTTTTTTTTAGCTGTCTGTCAAACTTATGTAAGGGTCAATATCAGTTATGACCATGGAAACGACTGTACGAATCCAATGACAGCATGTTAGTATGATACAAGACTGCTGTTGCCCGAGCTAAGACTACAGAGTCTGCTACGTGCCTAGTAAGAATTGGGTATTTCTAGAAGCACAGGCAGGCTCATGCCTAGCGGACTGTTCACACTATGAGTAGGCAACATTATTTTCCCTCTTCATGGAACTTTTCAGTATGACAGCATATTGTCTGTTATAACTATTAGAGACTAGAATGCATTCCTCTTTCTGCGTTAGCATTACAGTCTGAATCTGGCATATGCTGTGTGAAGCACAGTGCAGCAAAACTGCTTGTGTTCACTGCTTCTCTGCTACAGAAAAGCTGTCTGAACATATGCAAGTGACTCCTGCACCTGTGCTCCATTCCACTTTGAGTTCAGTGCTGAATTTCAGCATCAAAATTCAGAAATTTACTTGTCTGTGATCGCTCGTGTTCATGCGCAGTGCACAAGTACGCATCCAAACACTTGAAAAGGTACAGCATGACTTTCAAAACAGGTATGAAGACCATGATATAGGGAGGGTCTTCTAAATATGCATGTAACATTTATTCTCAATTTCAAATACTGCAGGAGAATAAATAGGAGCTCTGAACTGCAGAAGACAGAAAATGGAAAAGCGTATTCTGCATGCCCTGTGAAATAAATTGGCACTAACTTTCTAAAATAGGTGGTAACAGATGAACACAATTTATTGATGTAAATAGTCTGTTACTCTCTTGTACATGTTTATTTCTCTCATAACCTTATTTTTTCATTTATTCCAGTAGCTAACAAGGTAATATAAAGTTAATGTGGTATTATTATTATTATTATTTAGCTAAGCTTTGAATATTTTTTAGAAATATAAAAAAAATGAAAAAAGATATATAAAATAGAAGGCATTTGTTTTTATGCATGCATTCATAGAAAGCTGAGATATCAAACATGGGAGGATGACATTTTTAATTATATCCTATTACATAGATAGGCAAGTTTTTGCCCCGCTGTCAGAAAGTGACTATACAGGGACACTGTGACTTATTCTTTTATAAATGTGAGACTCTTGAACTCTGGACTATGGCCTGCAGCATAAAATCTATTCTAAGAAGGCCAACTGTTCTGATCCCAGTAAATATAGCTTTAAAAAAAGGTTGAAAGCTCAGATGACTCAGGAGATTGGAAATAGACTGTAGAGTCTTTTCACTTCTAAGTCATTAGTTCAAGTGCAGCCATGACTGGCTGAGTTTGAATCACTGCTCTTTGGTGACAGTTAGAAAGACTGTATGAAGAAAATTCTGTAGTTTTTGTTCCCGTTATGTTTCACAGAGCATCTGTGTTACAAAATCCTCATTATTAAACAACACACAATAGAAGCCTAGTAAACTAAATGGATGCTCTGTTTCAAGCCCTGGCTGTAGGTTGGGAAACAAGCTTTCTCACTCTATTATGAGATTTTTCACCCTGAATCCCCATGTCAAAGGCAGCAGCATTTGGGTGCAGAATAGACAAACGTCGGCAAATCTCTCTGCTCTGGTTTACTGACTGTAAAATTGGGATAATGCTTCCATTGTCTCCATTATTTGACTTCTCTGTTCATTTACAATCTAAACTCATGAGGACAGAGAATGCTTTTCCTGGTGCTATAAATGTATCAGAGCAGGGAATGTTTACCTATGTTTAGTATTTTTGGCAGTGGGAATCTTAGTTATCATAGTTGCATTCTTCTGTAATGCAAAAAGAAAAAATTCTTAAAGAAGGGTACAGGCTACATTTTAAATCCAATTATATGAGTCTTTCTTAGTAAATCTGTGAAAAGGGATTAAATTACTTGACCAGCTGCTTACTTTGTGTATACAAATTTGTGTCCTCTTTGTATTTTGTTCTTAAATGTGAAGATAGAAGGAAAAGATTATATTTTTTCAACTCCCTTGTTTTTCTTAGCTCTGTTGTGTCAGTGCATATTTTACTTAACACATACGTCTATGTTCCTGTCACAAGTATTTACCTAGTACAGCCTAAGTGTCATTTTTTTTCAAATTTGTACCTGTCTGGAAAGCTTGTAGGTGTTACCTGTTCTTTCTATTTCTTGAATAAATGTAAAAAATCAAGTATGGCGTATCTCACAATTTTCTTGAGTACAAATTGTTTAAAATATATGTACATTTAAAAAAACCCCAACAAACCAAACTAAAAGTCCCTTTCTAATGTTACCTGTGGAAGTATCTGTGGGGAAAAAAAAAAAAAAAAAAAAAAAAAAAAAAAAAAAAAAAAAGAAAAAATCAACAGAAAAATGTATGGTCCAGTATCTTGACAATGAATATTAGATTTATGTAAAGTTGCAGGCTAGATAAAATGTCACTGCAGTAGGTAAGAGTAACCGTCACCCTTCCTTGAAGATAGCTGTAACAAGCCACTTACGAATTCCTCTACAAAAAGTAGCAGCCATCACTGAAGGCACAGGTACATGTCACTTTCTAAAATAAAGGTATAAGTGGGTGATAAGACTTTGCTAGTCTTTGGGGATTTTTTGTTGGTTTTGGTTTGGTTTGGTTTTAGCTGTGCGTTTTTTTTGTTGTTTGGGTTTTTTTTTGGGTTTGGGTTTTTTTTTTCGGTAGAGAGGTGTATGTGTGTGTGTGAGAAAGAGACAGGAAGTATGGAAGCACAATTGAAAAAACTGGAGAAGAAACAGAAAGCCGAGCACCTCCCAAACAGGCACTGAGAACATAACTCTGAAGAAAATTCAGAGCCAGGGAACTTTCTGGAAAAGTTCTGAAAAGATGTGGAGCTTTAAGCAAGGGAACTTACTTCTTGTTTGACTCAACAACATTCAAGCGATAGAATATTTGTGCATTGTAACTTACTCTTTTACCAATTATTCCTCACGAAATAGACAAATTATTGAGGAAAGCCTCCATTTTCTTCGTGTCAAAGAGGGCAATGTTTATTTGGTCATAATTTTGAAAGAAAGCTCTGATTCCTGAGATTCAAGAGGCATTGCTTTATTATTCTGTCTTCACATGATTTTGAATCACAGGATGATGAAGGCAGAGGGAAACATTTACATGAATTTTTGGCTAAAAAAAGTTCTTTATGAATGGTTTTGGTTACTGAATGATTGAATTTTACGGTACTGAAGGAGCTGTGAAGTAAAGTCATTAAGTGTTCTCTGTGCAGCTGTTAATGCTATTTCTTTTTCATAATGACATCACACACAAAAAAGATAAATCAAACTATTTCTGAGTTTGTCACATATCACAAAATGAAACACTGTTCTCATTTCAGCCACATACTCTTTAAATTGTTTAAAGAGAAGGGGAGTTGGCCTTGGTATGAGCCAGCTGAATAAGGCACAGAAACAGAGAAAAAGCTGAACTGACACTGGCATATTTTTAAATAAAATAAAAATAAAAATAATAGAATCAACCAACCAACCAAACAAACAAAAAAAAAAGGAAACTAAAACAGGAAGAAAAAGACATCTAAAATGTCAACATGTTTTATTTGAGAAGAATAACAACGGATGACTTTATGGTTGAGCTCAGTGATTCTTTTGGTGGTAAGGCCATCACTCTCTCTGTCCATATTCTGGATCCCATTTGAACATTTTGTATGAAAAAGGAAAAATCTAAACTTTGTCTATCGCAGCTACTTACACCCAGCCAGAAGAGTATTACAGGGTATACTTTCCAAATGAGGATAGCTAACAATAAGGAAGTTTGGCCAAAGGGAATGATTCAAGGCTGCCAGGGATTGGAAACAAAAGATGATGAGAACTACAAATGCATCACAGTGTAAACAGAATAAATTATGATGAAAGGGTAGTATTTGGTTCAACATATGATTTAGGAAAGACATGTGAGACAAGGAGTTCTGAAATAATTTTCTTCTTTGCTATTCTTTTATTATAATGAAATTTCAACAGTTTTGGAAATACATCACAGAATCACAGAATCATAAGGGTTGGAAGGGACCTCAGGAGATCATCTAGTCCAACCCCCCTGCTAAAGCAGGCTCACCTAGAGCATGCTACACAGGACTTCATCCAGGCGGGCTTTGAATATCTCCAGAGAAGGAGACTCCACAACCTCCCTGGGCAGCCTGTTCCAGTGCTCTGCCACCCTCAGAGTGAAGAAGTTCTTCCTCATATTCAACTGAAACCTCTCGTGTTTCAGTTTGCATCCATTGCCCCTAGTCCTGTCGTTGGACACCACTGCAAACAGACTGCTTCCGTCCTCTTGACTTCCGCCCTTAAGATATTTGTATGCATTGATGAGATCCCCTCTCAGTCTTCTCTTCTTCAGGCTGAACAAGCCCAACTCTCTCAGCCTTTCCTCGTAGGGGAGATGCGCCAGTCCCTTTATCATTCTGGTAGCTCTCCTCTGGACTCTTTCTAGGAGTTCCTCGTCTTTCTTGAACTGGGGAGCCCAGAACTGGACACAGTACTCCAGGTGGGGTCTCACCAGGGCAGAGTAG
Source organism: Egretta garzetta (assembly GCF_000687185.1). NCBI lineage: Eukaryota > Metazoa > Chordata > Aves > Pelecaniformes > Ardeidae > Egretta > Egretta garzetta. The sequence goes on from NW_009259860.1 coordinate 3,866,525, forward strand.
AGGGGGAGGAGAACCTCCCTCGACCTGCTGGCCACACTCCTCTTAATACACCCCAGGATACCATTGGCCTTCTTGGCAACAAGGGCACATTGCTGGCTCATGGTCAGCTTATTGTCCACCAGGACTCCCAGGTCCCTCTCAGCAGAGGTGGCATTGCTCAAGGAACAACGTCAGGGCCGATCCTGTTCAGCATCAGCATCATCAGTTACCAGCACAAGGGGCGGAAGGCACGTCAGCAAGTCGGCGGGTAATGGTAACCCAGAGGGGGGGGAAGCAGTTCACGGCCTTGATGGCAGGATTAGTCTTCAGAGGTACCCTGGATGAGACAGAGGAACGGGCCAAGAGGAACCTCCTGAAGTTCAGCAAACACAAAGACACTGTCCTGTCCCTGAGCTGGAATAGGC
>NW_009259860.1:3867013-3932688 GCF_000687185.1 Egretta garzetta
GAGCCCTGGGGAACTCCACTAGCTACCGGCCTCCATCTGGACTCTGCCCCGCCGATCAGAACTCTCTGGGCCCTGTCATTCAGCCAGTTCCGAATCCACCTCACTGTCCACTCATCCAACCCATACTTCGTGAGCTTCCTTATGAGGATGTTATGGGAAACAGTATCAAAAGCCTTGCTGAAGTCAAGGTAGACAACATCCACCGCTCTCCCTTTGTCTACCCAGCCGGTCATGCCATCATAGAAGGCTATCAGATTGGTCAGGCATGATTTCCCCTTGGTGAATCCGTGCTGGGTACTCCTGATGATCTTTTTGTCGTCCACTTGCTTGGAGAGGTCACTTAGAATGAGTTGTTCCATCACCTTTCCAGGGACAGAGGTGAGACTAACCGGCCTGTAGTTCCCTGGGTCCTCCTTCTTGCCCTTTTTGAAGACTGGAGTGACATTGGCTATCTTCCAGTCATCAGGCACCTCTCCTGTTCTCCACGACCTTTCATAGATGATGGAGAGTGGCTCCGCAATGACGTCTGACAGTTCCTTCAGCACTCGCGGGTGCATTCCGTCGGGGCCCATGGACTTGTGGGGGTCCAGGTTCCTTAAAAGATCCCTAACCTGATCCACATCAACAGAAGGAAGGTCTTCCTTTCTCCAAGCTAGCTCGCTTACCAGCCAGGACTGGGGAGCCTGAGGGCCAGCCTCGACAGTGAAGACTGAAGCAAAGAAGGCATTCAGTAGCTCTGCCTTCTCTGTATCTTCTGTCACCAGGGCACCCGTTTCATTCAGCAGCGGTCCCACATTACCCCTGGTCTTACGCTTACTGCTGACATACTTGAAGAAGCCCTTCTTGTTGTTCTTGATGTCCTTTGCCAAACTCAGTTCCAGGTGAGCCTTGGCCTTTCTGGTGGCTTCCCTACATGATCTGGCAGCTTTCCTGTATGCCTCCCAAGTGGCCTGACCCTCCTTCCACATTCCATGGAGCTTACCCTTTTCTTTGAGTTTCACTAGAAGCTCCTTGTTCATCCATGCAGGCCTCTTACCTCGTTTACTTGATTTCCTGCTCACAGGGATGCACTGATCCTGAGCACGGAGGAAGAGCTGCTTAAACAGCAGCCAGCTCTCCTGGACTTCCCTACCTTCAAGAGCCATAGCCCACGGAATTCTTCCAAGCAGGTCCCTGAAGAGGCCAAAGTTAGCTCTCCTGAAGTCCAATGTGGTAGTCCTGCTTGTTGTTCTGCATCCCCCTCTCAGAATCCGGAACTCGACCATCTCATGGTCACTGCAGCCAAGTCTGCCCCCTACCTTCACATCCTCAACTAGTTCTTCTTTATTTGCGAGCACAAGGTCCAGTAGCACTCCACTTCTAGTTGGCTCCTCCACCACCTGGATCAAAAAGTTATCGTCAATGTTCTGGAGGAACCTCCTGGACTGTGCGCATCTTGCCGTGTGGTCCTTCCAGTTGATATCCGGATAGTTGAAGTCTCCCATGAGGACCACAGCCTGCGATTGTGAGGCTACATTTAGCTGCCTATAGAAGGCCTCATCAACTTCCTCATCTTGATTGGGTGGCCTATAGTAAACACCCACCACAGTGTCACCCATGTTGGCCTGCCCCTTAATTTTCACCCATAAACTTTCAACTTGTTCTTCATCCGCTCCCAGGTAGAGTTCTATACATTCCAGTTGCTCTTTTACATAAAGAGCAACTCCACCACCTCGTCTCATAGGCCTGTCTTTCCTGAAGAGCACATAGCCATCAATGGCAGCGTTCCAGTCATGCGTGTTGTCCCACCATGTCTCTGTAATCGCAATGAGATCATGGCCCCGCAACCACATACAGAACTCTAGCTCTTCCTGCTTGTTCCCCATGCTGCGTGCGTTGGTATAAAGGCATTTCAGTGAGGCAGCTGAGCACCTAGGCTTCCCTGGAGGGATGAAAGAAGATCTGCCACAGCCAAACCCCCGTTTAGGGCAGTTGGTCTTCTGGTTTTTGAGATGGGAAGTAGCCACATCACGTATATTGCTGCACTGAACAGACACACTTGTTCCCCCATCAGATGTGACTGCGATCTGACCCCGCACCCCACCCCCCAAGTCCTTTAGTTTAAAGCCCTCCGTACCAAGTTGGCCAACCTACTGCCTAGGATTCCCCTGCCCCGCCTAGAGAGGTGGACCCCATCTCTCCCTAACAGGTTGCAGTCGCCAAAGAACGTCCCATTGTCATAAAAGCCGAAACCCTCACGACGGCACCAGTCACGTAGCCATGAGTTTATGTACATGATGCGCCTGTATCTGTTGCTAAACTAGGAGGAGCTGTGGAGTCCTGAAAAAGCTGAAAGAGCCAACCGTGTCCTGGGGTGCATTAAGCACAGCATCTCTAGCCAGTCGAGGGACATGACTATCCCACTCTACACTGCACTGATGAAGCCACACCTCAAGTACTGTGTGCAGTTTTGGGCACCTCAATCAAAGAAGGACATCAAACTATTAGAGTGTGTCCAGAGAATGGTGACCAAGTTGGTGAAAGGTCTCGAGGGTAAGACTGAGGAGGAACGGCTGAGGTGACTTGGCCTGTTCACCTTGGAGATGAGAAGGCTGAGGGGTGACCTCATCCCAGTCTACAACTTCCTCATGGGGGCCAGCAGGGGGGGGGTGTGCTGATCTCCTCTCTCTGGTGACCAGCAATAGGACACGAGGAAATGGAATGAAGCTGCATCAGGGAAAGTGGACATTGGGAAAAGGTTCTTCACTGGGAGAGTTGTTTGTCACGGGAACAGGCTTCCCAGGCAAGTGATCAAGGCACCAAGCCTGTCAGAGTTCAAGGAGCGTGTGGATGACACTTTTAGTTATACAGTTTAGTTTTAGGTAGTCCTGTGAGAAGCAGGGAGTTGGACTTGATCCTTATGTGCCCCTTCCATCTTGAGATATTCTATGATTCTGTAATTCTATATTGAGTGGACTTAAGAGTCCCATTGCCTATTCTTTATTTATTCTGTTAATTTTGTGGTAGTATTTGGATAGAACTTTACTCCAGTGCCTGAAAAAGAGCCCATTATCTTGATAATAGACTGACAGGAATATGTTCAGTGATAAAGCTTTAAGTTACTGTATTTACCTCAAGACTTCAGGGCTCCTTCAGGCAAGAGTGCATAAGCAGTGCAGAATAAAATTCAGATGACGTCAACAGAACCCCATGTGCACCAAGAAAAAAATGTTCTCTGCTGTCCTATTTCTGTCAAGCATTGCAGAGCTAATGGGAAGGCACTCACTTGATCTATTTGCTTTTCCTAGTGATTGATTTAAATTCCCCAGATTTTGTAGGGGTATAAAACACATTTCATTATTCCAGCTAGGCAATTTATAATTTAAACTTTATATTTCTGAAAGTGTATTTACCATGATCTAAAACACCAGAATAACTCTCAGTGCTCAGACCTGTAATGTTACTCACAACAGGCACACATATCCTTTGCATTTTTCGTTTCACAACAAATACAGGTTCTGCATGTGAATAGGACCATTTTATATGTTGCATTTGTAACAATGTGGCCTCATTTTGCTCTTCTATATGTTGATTTTGCTCAGAATTCAATGAAGGTTACTCTTGATTTACATCACCATAAGGGAGAAGCATTGACCCTGTGCTCCTCCAGCTCCTGAACAGGGTGTCACATAAAATATGCTAATTGAAAACTACTTCAGTTATAAATATTTTGTAACATATCTGCACAAGATTTATGAACAGCCTTGCTTCCATGCATTGCTAGTAATCTATAGCAACATTACTTTTCCACAGCCAGACAGTGAATCCTTTATCCCCATTAGTAGGCACTCAGTTATGTATTCAGGAGTATCCCTGTGATTAACAACTCACCAGTGGAATGGAGGGGTCAATATTCTCAGTGTTTCCTCAAAACACATGTAATAAAGACATATACCATTTCTATAATGAAGTAGATGTTACCAGTGAGATGGTTTTTACATGTCTCAGAGCTATGAAATGAATCATACAGAAAAAAAAACCCAATCCAAACCAAACCAAAACCCGCAAAACCAAGGGAGTACTATTAAATTTGATTTCTTCAGGAGCACTTGGACTTAAACATGAGGGAGGAAAGCAATACGCAGAGGTGAAACTGTATTTACAGGGGGGAGAAAATCCATAAAGAGAAGGATCATCTTTTCTGCTGCACTAACTGAAGTTTGTGCTCTTAGCCTTTCAATATACGTGCATCCTGATTTTCATATAACCAAATAAAAATATGTGGTGTGTAAGTGAAGAAATATTATTTTGCTGTGACAGTGCCTGCTTATTGCCATGGTAAGTGGATATCCTGTCTTTCAGTTCACACTGTTATGAGTGGTTCACTGTTTCATCACACTGCTGTATTTGGAAGGAATACTGTCAACATCAACCCTGTTTCTTTTTAAAAGAAGGGCGGGGGGGGGGGGGCTTGAAAGCACGCAAGAAAAAGCATCTAAGTACGTAGATTTTCTATCTCTTTGTCTGACTTCTCTGCTTAGGCTGCTAGGCTTTCTAGAGCAGCAACTGCATCTTCTTTGTGCTTGTACATTCTTAGCACAATTCAATTTCCATCTTGGTTGGAGATTGTAAGCTGTGCTGTAGCACAAATTAAAAATAAAACATGATCTCATTATCTGAAAATGACAAGTTTTTCGTTTGGCAGTGTTCTTTACTTTCCTTGTTGTAATTGCTTCTAACAGTGACCAGTAAAGGGCATCCTATTAATGTTGTTTAGCAGAATGAAATAAAGATAGTGGCAGCTAGATAAAATATTTTTGTCTCCAGTTTTAAGATCTTTCCGTTTGGTATTTAAAATAAAAAACATTTTTCAAAATCCACTGCTTCAAAATTCATTTAAAGGAATTTTTTAATGCCTACACATAGTTTCTCTTATAACTTCATGTGGGTAGTCTATGATAATTTAAAACAAGAATTTGAAAGTAAGCCCAAGAACTCTTATAATATGGTTTAACCTAAATACAAATTTAGCACTGTGTGTAATTAATCTTATTTCATTTACTCTGAAAAAGTGTGAATGACATAGTAGATATTGTTTCATGTCAGTATCATGCAAAATGATATGTGCATACATTACATATGTAACCTAGGAATACATGTGACTGTAGATTTAAGGCAACAAGGATTATTTGAAACTCAGCTATAACAACAGAAATGATTGCACGTACCCTAATGGTCACTAGATGATAATAAAAGGATGTGTTTGACTAAAGTCAGACAAGAGAGCTAGACTTGTGTTAACTCATTAAATGACAGGATTTACATAAGTTTAAGTCATTACTATGATAAAAATTTAATTTGGCTCATTTCCTAAAAGTGTCTAGATACTCATACAAATAATTTTAAAGGTTTCTTTTTTACTTTGGGTGGGGATTAGATATTAGCAAAAAGCTGTTTTGTCTTGTGTTTTATTTTGTTTCCAGGCCAATAGAAAAGTACATTTGTAACTTAATGCTGAGAGTAATTAGCTTATGTTAAAGTATTGATTCTACATTAAGCAAGATAAATGTTAAAATATTGACAATGGAATGTACTACTTATTAAGATTGTCACTTTAGAGATGAAAGGATACTGTATTCTAGACAACCTTACCTGTAGTCTCAATTTGTAAATTACTTAGTATTACAATAGGCAGGACTGTTTAGTTAAGCCTGGAGAACTTTCAGCATCCTGGTGCTAAAGGTCCAGGTCAAAATGCTTATTTGAATTAAATAAACCAAGGACCCATGTTAATGTATGAATCGCTTCAAATCATACTTCCTCATTTTAACAGAAAACCAATCATGGGGAAAAGTGTGTAGACATTTTCATGAGGCACAACAAAACCTTCCACTAAACTTTGCAAACTTACTGCCACTCTGGTGACCATAGCTAGAATTTTTTTCTTGGTTCTTTTTGAATTCTCTTTGGAGATGCAGAAAAATCTGATATGCTGTTGATCCAATAAAATGGGTTAACCAAATTCCTTTAGCTTTAAGGTAACCTGTGTTCTCTTGACTAAGTGGAACTATACCCAGGGAATGTGATGAGGAAAAAAGGCATTCATCATGTTATTTGTGGCATTTTTTTTTTCCATGAGAGCACCCACATATTTTTGTAAGCAGAATTAATTTTACTGGTCTCCTTGAAATACATAATGGCTGTTTCTCAACTATTATTTTACACAGGCTAGGCTTTACTGTGGGAGTAACAAATAATCAGTCTTGGCAATGGAGTTAAACTTGCATTTCTGTGTGACAGTGTTACTGATACTGCTCATGTAGGTCACTAATACAGGAAAGTTGTCAGCTCAGAGAATAGGGTAGAAATATATATACTTAGAAAATTTTTAGGGGCAATGGTCTATTTCAAGTGCGGGTAGGACCCTAATAGGCAGAGCTTTGCAGTATCTTTGTTTGTACCTTTTCCTGAAAATGAGCACTTCAAAAGCACAGAAATGGCTTTCAGGCCTTGAAGATATGCATTATTATGACAAAAGCAAGAACAGGACAACCTTTCAAACAAGACAATAAGATTTACTGGCTGACATATATGAAAATAAAAAAAAAGAGATCATAAAAATCTGCCCTTGCGAAATCTGTCTGGGGTTGGTCTTTCCCTCCAGTCATGCTTTCCAGTCCAACAACTTCTAGCATCTTCATGAGTTAAAGCGAAGTCCTCAGGAAAAAATCCTTCTTCTGTCACTTTGGGTGCATAGTGGGTTTCACTGTCTTTAATCATGCCTGAAGCTCCTTCCCACTTTCCCTTCCTTCTCCTCTGCTGCCCTCACTCTCCTGCCTGAAAAGATGGAGCCTTTACTTCCTGGCAGGTACTTCCACCTAATTCAGTGAGCAGTACCTAATGCTAGGGCAAAAGATTTTCCTTTTCCCAAACACATCATGTAGTCTGCAGACAGTAAAATGTAAGCAAATGTCATATGCAGTTTCTGTAACATTCACTTGGTGTTAGCACTTAGGCAGGAGGCCAGTTTCCATACCTGCTTGGTAAATACAGGCACCGCTGGAGGGACACTTAAAGACAACAAAACATTTTTGTGTGTGTGTGGTCTGGGTCCCTGTGTTCTTTCTATTGGGTTTGGTGGAAGGCAACAGGTACAGAAAGGACTGTGAAGGTCACCCTTTGTTTGAACCTAGATATGTTTCTTGTAGGCTTCTGAGGAACTTAGAAACAGGAGAGGTTTTGAAAGATATTTATAATCTCTTATATAAGAGAAATGACTGTTAAAAAAAATTGTTCCACTAGCATGCAGTAGCAGATGAGCTGCAGTAGAAATTTCAGTTGGTATTTGTCGTGCCGAGTAAGCAGAATCATGTTCCTCTTTAGGAGGTTACTTTAGGCTCTGCTCCCTCAGAAATTACAGCAGAATTATACCTTAGGTGCAATGCTTCTAGGTGTGGTGAGAAAGCATAAACACTTCTTCCACGCAGTTCAGCTCATACCATCTGTCTCCCTTGAAAAGGCATCTTCTGACAAAGAGGATGACTTTTATACCAGGGGGAGTGTAGAGAGTATCATTGCCCTAGATCCTATTTAAAAATGAGATTGGGCCTGTTTAAACCCACACCCACATCCTCTTTACAGAACCAGGTACAAATATACTGTCATTCTCAAAATAAAAATATATATTAAAATAAAATTACTTCCCCTCTTGTTTCACTGTGTCCCACACAGATTTTACTTCTAAAATGGGACAAGAAAAAAAGAAAGAAGAAACAAATACTTCTATACAAACCCAGAGATACTGTGACCTGAGAACACACACTTTTATAGAGCACACCATATTTCCTGCTCATTCTCTTTCTCCTCCATTTCACCTCTGTGGTTCATTGTGTTCAAACGCAGCTATTCTAAAGCTAAAATAACCATTAAAGTCTTTTCATTCTGGGCTAGACAGTGAATGCTTCACAAAGCATTTTTCAAAAATGAACTTATTCTATCCTTGTGAGATACAACAATATGGATGAAGAGTTGTAAGACTGAAGTCAGTGAAAAAAAACCCTAAGATTATAACAAAAGAATGTAATTTACAATCTTAGATTCTGGCAGTTACATATTAGCTCTTCTTCCTGCTCTGAACCAAAACCACACATCCTCTTATTATGAACTGAAATAAAAATGTCATATTTAATGAGTATTAAACTATTGGGGCACAGAATGTTTTATTCTTTTTCACAGTATCCTGTATTTTCTGAAAGATGCCTAAAGACCTATCTTTACAGAAACAAAGAAAGAAATGGGAAATAAAAAAGAAGTACAGTATCAGTAACAAGGTCAAAAAAAAAGTGGATGAAATATAAATGCACACACACATATGTTTATATTTAGCAAACATGAATAGTCTCTAAAGGTATAATTAGTGGAGAAGAAGACAGGAATTTTACACTACGCAAGAAATAGGTCAATTCAGCTGAGCTTCCCTACTGTACTGACAGCTGGCTGAGTCTTCATATATGTTAGATGTATAGGTACCAGTGATTTATTGGTCTTTCTTTCTCTAGCACCTATTGTATAATGAAGGAGAAGAAACTTTATAATGACCTCCAAATTGGATTTTTTCTTGTCTGTTTGATTTTTGCTTGTTTGTTTTTTGTTTTATGTGAGGTAGGGTAGATATTTATATGATACTACATCTGGGAAATTAGTGTAATCCTAAAATAACTTATTCCAAATGAAGAGCAAAAGGAAGCACTGCTAGTTAGCTTCAAGTACAGTGAAAGCATGACTGTGAAGAAGAAAACTATACTGATAAATTAGCACTATGTCATGGTTTATCTCAGGTCAAAAAAATGAATTAAAGATGTTCTTCATTTGCAAGTATACCCTTTTTATTTAATAAATAATTCCATAGTACAAAAAGATCAGAAAATATTAAACATTAGTGACATACACTTGGCAAATTGAATTTAGTCTTACCTACACCTTCAGATAAGTGCTTTTTAATATTCTGTTAAATTACGTTCTCTCCTAAATTAGTTGTGACCTGCATTTCTTCATTTCTGTATCTGTTCTGTGTCTCTGCATTGTTGTCAAAGACTGTTGTTCATTTACAGTGTCATCAGAGTTGTACAAAGAATTGGTTGGTCTTCATTCCTGTTTACCATCGCACCTGTTTCAAAATTAGCTGATGACTCAGTCTGCACATATTCAAGTTCTTTTGCTATGGCTTTGGTGAAAAAATATTAAGTAGAATTAGATTAGGAATAGAAATGGTTTTGAATCTACTCAGTGATGGTTTATTTTCATCTAGTTTTTCAAATTAACAGATTAAAACCTTTTATTCAGCTTAATCTAATATCTTGATTTTTGTTTACTATGAGCATTTTGAAGGACAACATTGGATGAAAGAAGTTAAGTATTTTTGAAGAGACTAAGCATATTTTATCTATAGGTGACTCTGTAAATCAGAGTGGTAGTCTCAACAGAAGTTTATTTGAGGAGGGCTATTAGCCATAAAAGGTCTTGTATAAATTGAGTTCTGCTAAATTCCAGCACTGCCTCCATATGGGAGTGCCCACAGTTGTGAGGCGGGTATTTATTTTCCATTTAATGGTCCACTGTAATTCAGGATTAAGCAGTCTGTGTCAGATAAACAGCCTCATGAGCATGCAGCGAGACAGAAAGACATCACTGTGATTATAATCTGTTGAATTAACTACTCAGCTGGACTTGAAAATTTAGAGCTCTGGTCCCAGGCCCCAAAACTGGAACTTTGCTCCAGGGTAGGGGTTGATATGAACTACACAAACCTTCCAGGGATCAGCCTCAAAAACCTCTGTCCTCTCCTTTCCCCAACTCCATGCCAGGTACAGAAGTTCACTAGGCTATGGAGACGGTGTCTCTCACACTGACTGACCAATTACTTTTTTTGCATTAACTCAAAAGAAAGTTCAACACTTTCTTCAGAAGGATCAAATAGCTACCACTTTTCCTCTCCTTGTACTCCACAATTTCACAATTATAAAATTAAATGTGTTAATTTAATCATATCAGATCTGGGCCCTTGCTGATTGCCATTCACTATACAATTATTTCTTCATTATTTCTCTTATGTACAGATGCCATATTGAACCAGCTTTTCAGGGTTTATCCCAAAAGAAGGCTAAGAAATAAATAAGAAACTTCCTCATGATCTCATCTACTATAACAGTTTTGTGCCATTTCACTCAGCTTCCCACAGAGAGCTCTGTGCTGCCCTAAATGTACTAAGTCATTCTTGGGTTAGTTTCTTCTCTTCTCACAGCTAAGTGGCCCCTATAGCAAATTCCTTTTTTGTTCTGTTTTCTCTTCAATGTCCTTAATCAGGCATCTGTGCTGATTGTGACCTTCTGGATTTTTAAAATTAAAAATCATGTAATTTATTTTTTCTCCAGGAGTGTCAATATTTTCTCTCTCACACTGATTTTTCCACCCATTTCTGTTATTATAAGTAGGCCTATTTTCCTCTTCTTGCGATGACTGAAGTTACCATTGCAATATGTAATCACCACACATGTAGCAAAAGACACTTTTTATCTTTATTGTTAACTATGAATTTTGAACACTGTTTTCACTGGTGGATTGAAACACACAAATACATACTATGATTGGACAATATGTTTCCTTGAAGACTCATAATTCTTTATATATGTTGATTGACTGTGGGTCAGTGGGCTATATTAGATTCTTCCTAGAGAGGACTCTGGCATAAGACATCTTTCCTAGGTAATTGATTTAAGTATCAAATACCAAATTTTTATCAGCAATTACAGTGGTGACACCCATTATTTTTCTGGCTGTAACAACACGGCATGCAATTTTGCATGCCCTATCATACTCGCCCACAGTAACTGGAAGTGACAACTTGTCTGGCCTCAAAGAGATTGCTTTATCTCCCAATAAAGTGAAAAATAACAACAACAAATCAGGTAACACACCACAATGAATTCCTTTTTCCCAATTAGATAGACTGAAGAGAGAGGTAGTACCCGCTAATCTACTGAAGTAATCACACTAATTAAAAAAATCTGTTGCATTTACATAAGAACAATGCTTATAATACATAACTCTAAAATAATGGAGTGGTTTCTTCTTTACATAAAGTAATAATTTTTCATCCTCTCAAATACGTGGGAAATGATGGTATTCAGAAGCAAACAAACAAACAAGCAAATAAAAAAAAACATTTCAACAATACATGTGATAAAATGGTGAGGAACACAGGAAATATGAGTATCAGATTGGAAATAAAATGTTAAAACATGGATTTGTGTAACACTTCAGTAGGTACAAGAATAAGGTGAAAGACACTTTTCCTGTATTATGCAACTAATATCTTATATTTCAAGTCGTACTTCAGTTTAAAGCACCCGAAGTCTGTTGCAAAAGTACACAGAAGATCACTTAATCAATTACAGAAGCAAAGCAATTTCTGGCAAGAAGTGTGAGAAGAACTGCTTATTTGATGAAATGGAATGCTTTATTGCACCAAATGGTGGTAGGTAAAGTGCATTCATCTGACAATGAAGAACATTCAGTAAAGCTGACTTTAGGCTATTCGGTAATGTATAAACTTTTAAAGAATTTTTTGGCTTCAAATTTCTTGACCTCTATTTATAAATCAAGTTTATTTGCACATCTACTGATGTATAGGGATATTAAAGTATATGAGGACTATCAGAAATTAATACTGTGCCCACTCAAGGTTTATTTGATAGTATTAGGTATTAAGAATTCCAAGTTACATTGTCAAGTACTCTCTGTTGAAGTGCAGCCTGACCAGTATTGAGTACACGGGGACAATCACTTCCCTAGCACTGCTGGCCACACTGTTTCTGGTACAAGCCAGGATGCTGTTGACCACTTTGGCCACCTGGGCACACTGCCAGCTCATATTCAGCTGCCTGTTGACCAACATCCCCAGGTCTTTTTCCCCCAGGCTGCTTTCCAGCCACTCTTCCTCAGGCCTGCAGCCTTGCATGGGGTTGTTGTGACCCAAGTGCAGGACCTGGCCTTGTTGAACCTCACACAACTGGCCTCATCCCATTAATCCAGCCTGTCCAGATCCCTCTGCAGAACACTCCTCCCCTTGAGCAGATTTGGTGTCATCAGCAAACTTACTGAGGGTGCACTCAACTGCCTCACCCAGATCATTGATAAAGATGTTGAACAAGACTGGCCCCAGAACTGAACCCTGTGGAACATTGCTTGTGACCAGCCGCCAACTGGATTTAGCTTTGTTCACCACAACTCTCTGGGCTCAGACATCCAGACAGTTTTTTTACCCAGCAAAGAGTAGACCTGTCTAAGCCATGAGCTGCCAGCTTCTCTAGGAGAATGCTCTGGGAGACAACGTCAAAGGCTTTGCTAAAGTCCAGGTGGACAACACACAGAGCCTTTCACTAACCCACTAGGTGGGTTACCTAGTCACAGAGGGAGATCAGGTTGGTCAGGACACAGCTTTTGCTTTTACATTGAAGAAAGCTAGAACCAGATGTTAGACAAAGTTTAGAAAGGGCTATGAATGTAGCTGACAGCTGAGGATCACATAGAAGCATAATGTAAGTACCTAGACACCACAGAGGATATGTAGGCTAGTACTATTTCTGTTGTGGAAGAAAAATGTGTCCTCTTATCTATTCCTTAAGAGTTATAGCATTATACAGGTGGCAGACAAAAAGTACCATCAAATGAGTATAAAGGCATTGGTGATGTCCACGTAGCATGGACTATTAACTTCTGGAAACAGAATGCAAGGAAAGAACTTTTCTTGTTTCTCTGTTCAAAATTCATGCTCCAGTTAACAGGCAGGAAATAAGGAGGTCATTGTAATAATGCAATAGTGTTTTGCCATACTGCTAGTTTTGGAGACACAAGCTTTATTAAGGTACTATAGCATTCTTTTCTAGGGACTGACTTCCCATGCTCAACAGAGGTAAACAGTTGGGACTTCTATTTGTTTGGTTTCCTTTGGTCTTCAGTTAGGGCACCACAGGATTCTGTCTTTAATTCAGAAAAAAAAAAAAAAAGCAAATCTGAGAACAAGATATTCCAGAATAACTCAGTTTCAGGAGACAACAACATGTTTAGTTTTTTGTTGTTTTTTGTTTTTTGTTTTTTTTAAGCTCTGGCTATTCGAAGTTGCTCTGCATTGGTTAAATTCAAGTCTGTGGGACTTAGTGACTGCAAAGGGCATCTCAAATTTGAAGCAACCTACAGAAAGTTGTGGTCAGACTGTCAGATCCCAAGAATTAAACCCTACAATGCCTCTGATTACAAATGAAATCTATTCTAGCCTTATCTCCTCTATTTGCTGTGAGCAGCCCAGGAAGATTAGGATATTATAAAATACGTAGTATCGCATAGAAAAAAAAAAATTGTATTTGCCAGTGATTGGGTCCAGAGAAAGAAGAGAATAACGCAAAGAAGTTTTCTGATTCTAAAGTTTTTCTTAATTTTCAGAGGTGAATCTCTGCACCCACCATCTCAGAGAAAAGTCAATGGATGAGTCGCAAAGCATTAGCAACCTCTTCCCTCTCCCCGCCCCCAAAACATCTTCCTCAATTATTTTCCAGGTCTTTTTCTCATTTTCTGACATATTGGCATTACTTTTAGGGTTCCTTACGAATTAAAACTTAAGTTGATATGCCTGGGGTCTGTTTCTTATTTATACTATGATCCATTTACTCTTTTGGTAAATGCTGTGGAGCTTTAGAAGGATATAAAAATTGCAAAAACAATGTAATTTTTGTTTTCAATTATTGTATAAGATTTTCACATATGGTTTACTACTTGTTTCTTTCAGGGGCTTCTTAAACTGGAAGGACAGGAGAAAAGAAAGACTATAAATTACTATTCACTATTACATACTTTAAATTCTGCAGGAGGTCATCTCACATTGCACTGCATTGGGAACTTTTATATGTCATACTGCTTCTGAACCTCAGCTAATCCATCACCTGGTGGCAGGCTGCACACAGTTAGCATTAAAAGAGAACTTCATCTGTCAGATTCAGATAAGAATCTATATCCATTTGTTCATTTTATGAAGCTTTAGAAACAGGTATAAGCAACTACTACAAGACATCACTGTAAGGACCAATGTTATTTGTCAGTGTACTATAGGGGATACCAATCCAGACTGACCACATCATTAGGTGTTATTGAACTGTTCCAGCACTTGGTATGTCAAAATATGGTCTCACTTGCCACAAAAAGTGTAGACATGCCTTTTCTCCCTATACTGATAATATCTGAATTCAGTGATAGTGCCACAGAGAGCCCTATAAAATTAATTATACCAGATAGCTTGAATGTTGCTGTCAAAATCCATGAAAGTTCTGAATATGAGAAATTAAGATCCTTTTCCTTTTTCATTAAAAGACAGTTAAATACCTGATAGGAAAGCATTATTCAACACACTGATATTCTAAACTGTTAGCTTAGACAGTTCACAGGAACTAAACAATTGATTTGTGATACAATACTTAGAGACATCAAAGATTTTCTGCAGTGATAGCAGCTCCCATCTTTAGTGGTCAAAACCCATATTCACTAAAAATGGTCAGTTCTGTAGTCTCAACATACTCCTCAGAAGTCCCCCAAACTGCTGAAAATGTAGTCTAAATGGGTTTTGATATAAAATTTCATCTCTTTGGAGGTAAAACCTCATAAGAACTCAGGGTCAAATCCACATTATCCTTGATTCATTCCTAAACTCCAAATCTGATCTGTTTTCTAAATCCTTGATCTTCATCATTCCTGTGGTAGTGAAACAAAATAAGAAAAATGCTCTGTATCAGAGCGTTTTCATCCTTGTTTCTTTAAATATGCAGGATATTGATATGCAGGAGATTACATCTGTTAGTTTCTTTATATTATATTTCACAAAATATTGCAGACGAAATGTCAAATCATTGTGAAACCATCTCAATGAAAATAAGATAAATAAATTTCCTACAAGATTGATCATTGTTCTATTATTTCCCAGAAAACTTCTGATTCTTTAAACATTCAAGTATATCTTAATTTTGTTTTTATACCTGGTTTAAATGCCAGGTCTTAAATATCATGAAATTTAAATGTTTAAATATAATGAATTTTAACATGGTATTTAAATGATTTAAATACCATGAAAAAAAAGAAACAGCAAAGGCTCTTCTTAATTAGTGTATTCTACACTTTTGATCTGTGGGCTAGGACTGATTAGTGGTAAAGGACTTCCTGTAACTCCATCTCCATCTACCTCTTCAGTATGGCTGTATATTCTGTGTAAGCTAAAAGAAAAATGTTTCTGAACACAGTATTTGGGTGCTGGATACTGTGTATTTGGGCAGGAATTTTGATTTATAACACGTCCATTTGATTGTGGGGACCTACTAGTTGGAATTATGTAAACACTATCAAACCAACACCAGCTTGCCAACTGATTTTAGTGTGGAGGATCAGGCTCTTAGATTCTACTGGTTACACATATACGTCTAGTTTTGGTAGAAAAGGCACTTTTATAGGCAAGTTCTTAGGTAAAGACTTTGAATCCTCATTAAGGACATTCTGAAAAAGATAAAACACAAACTATTTCTGTTGAAGCTGAAGGCTCAAAGTTCTGAAGAGTGTACATAAATCAAAGCATTATTTTGCATATTTGAGGAATATGCCTGATATAATTTACATATTTTGGTCTTTTTTCTTTTGTTTTTTTAAATTAGCACATCCTTTCCACAGCTTTCTCTGAGAGTCTTCTCTGAGTGTGTATGTTAAAATTATGAAATCTTCAACTTCATGACAACTTGAAATGAAAATGTTTAATAACACCGCTGTGTGGTCATTCTCTCCTTGATACACTAGGAAATAAGTAACATTCCTAGATAATGCACCTGTCTTAACATCTGTGTGAATATGACGCTGGAATTATAGCTGCTAACAGGTGGACATTGACAAGCATGTAATGTAACATTAAATATGATTATGAAAGGTATCAAGGAGAAGAAATAAGTAATGTACTTGAAAATTTTAGTAGCTACCATTCATTGTCATATATATAGCTGAAGTGAGGAAAAATTTGTCAAAGTACAATAATTTTGCATGGCCATGTATATGCAAATATATTAGCTTAAATGGATGTACTATATAGAGGACATACTCTGACACTGCAGAACAAGGTAGACAAAGAGTAGTAGGATGGCCTTCTTTCCTAAAAATAGTAGCACAACTGCGTGTTAGACTGTGACATGATAGATTTCATAGACTACCTATTTCATGGAAAAAATGACAGAGGAAAATATTCAGGTCTACTCTGCACCTCAAAGCAGCTCTAACTGAACCCTGCCTGTAAATTATTTACCTGCAATAGATATTGCATTATGTAACCATTTAATAATTCTTGGTGCTAATCTTGTTTGGCAGTAAGGTCACCCTTTCTCTATCAACTAATTGTGTTTGGATATCTTTTACTATGTGTAGGAACTCCGAAGTCAGTGTGCACTCAGGAGTACACTTTTTTTTTTTTTTTTTTAATTGCTAGCAAGGTCTGATTTACTATTGGATTAAGCTTTAGATAGCTTACAACTCATCATGTAGACACTCAGTGACATGACCTGACGATCAGGAATCTCCAAGTCAGCTGGAGAACTTATGACCTTTTGATGACAAAATGAGCTCTATCCCTACCTTGCTCTTTTTCTGTTTTTCAGCTTTGCATATTTCTGGGCTTTCTACCTTTTCATGTCAGATTCCTTCTCTTTAATCTTGGAGCTGCTGCTTACAGCTGACTCATCAGTGCCAGTTCTTTGTTTTCTTCATTCCTGATGTTGCATGATCTTAGCTCTGAGACTTGCCCAAAGCTCACCAAAGTTTTCTTAAAGTAAAGCTAAACTGAGGTGTCATGGCTGTGTTTTGCAAAACTAGATTTTAGACCCTGGCATCTGAACTCTGGGGTCATGGACTCTAAGGAAAATCAAATGTGAGAAAGCAATCAAATATATGAGTTGGCTGCAATCAGCTAGACTTTCCAGGGATGTATTCTAGATGGAACAAAGGGAATGTAACGCTCTCTGCAGATCTTAATCCTCAGGCCTTAGGCTGTTCCCTTTGCTCTCACCTTTCAATGATCCACAGTTCTGCCTCCAAAACCTGCTGCTTCTTAGAGTATTTCTAGACAAGAATTTATAAAGTTGTTTCATTGATTATATAATTGCATGGTAGCAACACCTTGCTTCATCTCATTACACATATGAATGATGACTCGGGTAGTATATGTCACCAAATTCACTGCTACATACAAACTTCTCTTTTATTTGCAGTTCACTGCTTATGCCAAAGACAGTGTTAGGATATTTAAATATACTTTAAGGTCCTTCTACTGCCAAGTCAGCTGGCCTTTACATTGCTGTGGGTTTTGATTCATGAACAGCAATAGAGATAACTTCTGGCCTCTCTCCTCCTTCTGATTTTAAATAATTCACATATATACTCTTCTACCCTTTCTTGAATTACATGTTGATAATATGCCTAGTAGTTTTAAGCAGTCTGTATACTGATTTTGTAGCATTTTGCGTCTTTCTGTGTCTATGAATCACAGGACATCACTGAGATCACAAAACAGAATGGGTTGGATTTCATCCACAATTAACTTCAGAAAAAAAGAAAAAAGTCACAGTCAGCATTTCATGCAGAGGCACACAATATTTTCTTCTGCCAACTTTGATGTTAACACTGCAAGGAAGCATAAAGGTCTGGTTTTATAACCATTAATTACATGCTAAAAGTTTTCAGAGAATCTTATTTTACCCAAATATTTTATTTGATTTGATTAAAGTGTCACTTTGAAGGAAATGTTCTAAGAAACTTCGGGACCATATTCTTCCCCTTCTGCTGCTGTTCCCTGCACCCCTGCCCTTCCCTCCCCCCCCCCCCCCAAAAAAAAAAAACACCCCAAAACAACAACAAAAAAAACCAAAGCAAAAAACCTCAGCAAAAAATTCATGGGCTTAAAATAGCTGGTTGATCTGAAAACAAATGTGTCAATTTGTTTTGTTCTTCTTTTTAGCATCAGATGTGTTGTGTGTTATTTCTAAATAAATGGTGCCATAAGACAAGCATATGTTGTTCTATATCATGCACTGAAGGTGCTGCAGTACAGGCTTGCATAATGTGCCACCTGAAACTCAGAGAAGCAATTTTCTTTAAAAGGCCAGATTGTGGAGCCCTAGCTCATGCTGATAAGCATTTACTGACGCAAGCAGTTCCATGAAAGCCCCTCCTTTCAAGTAAGAGCTAACTTACATAAATAAGTTTTATAAGCCAGCTCTTCGCTTCCAGTGTATTTTGGCATTAGCAATCACATACTGACTCATACACTTTTAGATCCTCTATACATATAAATGTAGAATATGGAAGGTATTGGCAAGTATTTAGGATTTAAAATCTGTATCATATTACACAATTCATTAGATTAAATCTTCTAGGTGTTAAATGCAATAGACCCCTGTTGTTAAGTGTAGATTTTTACTTATAACAATATCTATGTCAGTATTTGCGTAAGCATATGATCACTAGGGGAAGAATTTCATACAGACTGTACTATAGTCCAACTTAATGCAGACCAAATATTATACGCATTACCTTGAGCAACATTATCTGGCTTCTTGGATGATAATTGCAGGGCTGGCATACTCAGCTAGATTTTGACAATAGATGTAAAAAGGCACGTTTTGTCAAGTAAGGATTGAGTCATGTGGTGTAGGGTAAAATCTATGGAGCTTCTGACATTTCAGTAGGATTTCTCTTAAAAGAATCTTCTGTCTCAACTGTTCTCTCATATGATTGTGTCCACAGATGTGTACAAAAAACCTTACACACATGCATGCATATTTATATACAGACAAAACACACAGCATCTGTGTAATATGTGCACTGTGTATATATACTATATAGACATATTTGCATACATGTATGTGTATGTATATATACATACATAACTATAAATATACATACATATATTATATATAGAAGTTACAACACTTAAGTGAACCCTGACTATGCATTGAGTTGAACCACAAGCAAACATGCTAAAATTACTAACTACATGCTTATTGCCTAAGACAACATTTTGTTGGTGGGTGATGTGATAAAAATAGGCACATCCTATTCTAATTTTCTATTCTTAAATTAATTTTTTTCTACAAAATCAATTGGGGTGTCATCATCAACATCATCCCTGATACTGCATTTGGTTCCTAACAGATGCACTACTATTTCTGTACTTTTTGGCTTCATCTTTTTGCTTATTAAATAACCCAAATTTATGGACACTTTTGCATCTGAAGGATCATGTAGGTGATGCAATAATTTGATACCTAGTGGTACCACATATGCTATTTCCCATAGCCAGTTTGAATGTCTATGCTCAACTTTTTATCCATCCAATTTTTACTAACCTAGATGTTAAGACAGTTTAAGTGAGAAAAAGGAGCTTGTGCTGCTGTTCTAATGAATTCTTTTACAAAGGAAATGTGAGTATTTAAGAGTATGTTCTCTCATTTCTTTCTATAATTCTGTGTCTTCTTCATCAAAAGGACCTTTTTTTTAATTTTCAACATTTTTAGAAATGAAGATTTGGGGTCCTTCAGGAAAAAAATGGATTCTTTTTTCTCTATATTATAAATTCAGGTAGCCTGTGACATTATGGAAAGAAAGCTTCTTCTGTAATTTGAATGTAACACTGTTGTAGGTGTGTGTCACAGCGGGGTGTCCTGACTCTTCGAATGTCTGGTGTGCATGACTCCTTCCATCTGCAATATGCAGTCAAATCCTCTTTCCATGAAAATCACAGCCTTTGAAACAGGTCAGTGTATACCCTTACTTCGTCCTAATATGACATTATGATACGACGATCTCATTTGCATCCAAAGCTCCTCAGTGCAACTACAGTTTCTGGTTTACATATAGCCACACTGGCACTTGTGGAACTAGGGGCACTGTAAGGCTCGTGCTAGTCAAGGATTTTGGCAATGGAAGATCTGATGTAACTCTTGTTGAAAATAAATCTATCTGAAAATTCTTCATCTGCTGTAAACAAATGTAAATTCAAAACTTTGGTCAGTCATATCATGTCTATGTAATATTCTACCAATAGGCTCTGCATGCCTGTGGTTTTTGTTAGGACTTGACAAATCTGACATACACATATACGCACACAGACTGATCAACATAGCCAAAAACCACAGCATTCTTGCAGACAGACATACAGACAGCACTTATGGCCTCATCTTATTTCCCTTTCTGGCTGGTCAGGATGAGGGTCAATTAGTTGGAATACATACACGTACATATAAAGAACAATGTGGATGCCTCCAGGAGCAGGCCTTAGACACTCATTCTGCCCTGTAGCTGCCCCTGGATCCCATTCTCCCCAGCTGCTGGTTCCTGGACATGCAAACACCAAGGACAAGAGACCCACCTTTGCCACTGGTACAGAGCCTCCTGAACAGACACACACGCGCACACACACAAGTGTGATCCCCTGGCAGATGGGCTGAGACACACATTCTATCCAATAGTTTCCCCTGGATCCTCCTGACCCCAGTGGTCCCTCTCTCTTATACATGCATGCACACATCCATGCACAGACACCCTCAACACGCACCCAGCAGAAGGTCTCTCAGTGACCCCCATCACCATGGTTCTTCCAGCACAAGGTTTGGACCCTGGTTCCTTTGAGAGCCAACCCCTCCTGGTGCCTCACCCTCAGCAGCACCCACAGCCTGGTCCTGGGCTGTTCGCCCCAATCCCTGTCTGGTGGGGCTCCACATTCGCTGGTGATCACACACCAGCACAGGCAGCCAGGACCCACAGTCCCCTCCTACAGACACCACTCACCCCTCCACACACACATGGGACAGGGACCCTCAGCTGGGAAACAGAAACAGGGATCAGAGAAAAGACAGAGCAGACCACAGCCATCAGGCACAGGGAATGGCCCCAGGACCACGTTGGCGAGCCCCTGCTCACAGTTCTCCAGCCCCTTGTATCCCTTTTCCCTTCTGTTTTCCCATGCTTGCCCCTCCTCAAACCACCCTGATCCCCACCTCTCCTGCCTTTGGTTCCTCCCCTACACATCCTACAATAAGCGTTATGCCACACCTGCACCCCACAAAGTGTCCTGCACATCTGGGTAGTGACCCTTTAGTTTGTGATGAGACCTGGAGATCCCCCCCAGACTCACATTGTTGGGTGTCGAGGCTCCCTGGGACACCCTAGAGAGGGACCAGGGAGGGGCTCGGGCTTCTGGATGGGGTATTGACACCACCCCCATGGTGTCTCTGGGGTTCTTCATGGGGGTGGTGGTGTTATCTGCATTCCCTGACCTCTCTTTTTTCCTCTGTGCTCTTTTCTTTTTGTGAAAATAGGCTGGTTTACCACATAACCTAACAGTTCTACCATGATAAAACAGAAATATTCAATATATGTTGTGTCCCTATGCAATAATATTTAATTAAAATGCAAAGTGCTTTGTGGTTCCTAGCTCAAAATGACATTTGAAGATACCAATTTGGGATTTTTACAATAAGTGTGCATTGCATATGGCTTCACTTGGAATAACAAAGTATGCTTGTCATCTATCTTGTAAAGATGTTTTGGAATTATTAATACCTGTACTGCACCAAAATTAAGACTAACTTTTGCTTTGGCTAGGAGTGTAATGGGTTGACTTCTGACCCTTTTCATCTCTAAAAAATCTATGGAAAGTAGAATATGTCCAAATAATATTGAAAAGCAGGTTATTGTTTGAGGTCCATTGAAGTCAACGTTCAAAAGGATCTCATCTGTGATTAATCACCACAGGTCAATTAAGTTTCTGCGCTAGAATGATGACCTGCTGCTTTAAAGCTTCTCTGTTACTACAGTAGTCTTCCACAATAGCAAATTACAGTAAAATGAAACTTAATTAATTCAAATGAGCTTTACTTCCAAATACTCCTTGGTGGGCGGCTGAGATTCACTGCCTCCTTTGCAAAAGTCAGAAGCCCACGTCAGACCCTCAAAGATGCCCAGGCCTCAGCTGTAGGTGTGAGTTATTCCACCCTGTCTGCAGCTCAAGGTTCTTCCTGGTTCCTCTGAGTGACAGCTCCTAGCCCCATGCTGGCAGGAGTGAGAGAAGAGTGTCACGTATTTCTTCTAAGCTTATTTATGCTAATGCACAGATTATGGTTACTTACCCTCCCCCCAACACTTATTTGCACATGCACATTCCCCATGGTCTTCTCACTTTCTTCCAACACTTATTGAAGGAACAACCTCTCAGTGCTGTGGAGAATTAGGTGAGACATCAAAATTCAGAAGCTGAGAAACCTGCTTTATCCTCCTGTGTGTTGGTGTGTTTCTGTGATTGAAGTAAACATAATCAAACCATATGAACATAAAAGGTCAACATTTTACCACGACTTATGCTTGTTGAAATTTAAGGCGCAATTGACATAACCTTCTTAAACATTCTGAGGCAACATTCTTTGTATGGGATGGTTAACAGCTATGTAAGCCAAACGGGGACTAGTTGGAAGGAAATATTATTGGTGGGCTAAGCCGTCAATAGATCGGCTCACTGGCTAGCTTTGGCACACCCCAGGCAGATCTAGAGAAAGGTAGTTTACTTCCAGAAATATTTCTCAGCAGTTAACTTTTGGGGCTGTAATCTTACTTCATAGTAAAGTGTTTACTGTAATATACATATTTTTTTTCCCTTCTAATTGCATGATGAGGAATACAAATTTGCAAAGATGAATGTTAAAATTAATCCTTGTAAATAATCAGTCTGGGCTGGGCTAGGCATGAAATGGACAGGAACTATAATATATTATTTCAAGAGTATTATTCT
This sequence comes from Egretta garzetta, assembly GCF_000687185.1. Classification (NCBI taxonomy): domain Eukaryota; kingdom Metazoa; phylum Chordata; class Aves; order Pelecaniformes; family Ardeidae; genus Egretta; species Egretta garzetta. The sequence goes on from NW_009259860.1 coordinate 3,889,902, forward strand.
GTCTTTTTTAGCTACAATAATTCAACAGAAGTTTATGGTGCATGCTCTATTTGGGTGGAAGCTAAAACATTTATCATGACAAAAAGACAGATTTGATAAAAACAGCAGTAACCAACAAATGATTACACCTTCAGCTTGTTCTCCTATAGCTCATGTTTAAATGTTGAAAAAATGATAGATCTAACACTAACATCAGTTTTGCACACAGCCATTTTAGCTGTTTATATTAACTGTGTTTTCAGTCCAATCATATCTTGTTTTCTTCAACATAGTGTGCAAAGGAGCCAGTGTATTCATTCTTATTAATGAAGCTGTTATTAGGTGTTACAGTCATATGTTTCTGAGGAAATGTCTTTGTAATGTTTGCATGTAGACTCATAAATGTGCATGCGTATAAATACAAAAGTTGCTTCTGTGGCTAAAAGTGGTTGTGGCTGGTATAGACCTATTCTTGGTTGCTGACGTGGAGGAAAGGCCTGACAGGAAAATAACATATCCGAGCTAGAAATTTTTAGATGTGTTGTATTACAGCACCAAAGCTCTCAACAGTATATCTACACTTATGTCAATGCATAAAATGCTGTGAAAAAATGCTGTGAATTCTCAGTAAATACTGTGAATGCCACTCAGGTATAGTTAAGAATTTGTACTGAAATCTTGTGTTAATAGCTTTTTGTATTAAGCATTTATAAGCCACCCTCTTATCAGATCAAAAGCCATTCATTAAGATGCACTCTTGGTTGAAGATTTTTTTGCATTATAATTGAGCCTATCATGCCTTCAGAAAAATACAAGGCAGTATCCATTGGTTCTGCTTTATTGTGACAGTGAAAATCACCTAATAATTATGAGTTTAGTATTTGTTTCCTACATGTCTTCTCTCATTTGTATTGCTAATGTGTAAATATATTTTCAGCTGATACTCTCTGAGTGTATGTACATAAAGACTTTTTTTTTTTTACTTTGATTAACATGCTGCAGTTTATTAAATTTGTCTAGGCTTAAGATACTCAGTGTGACAATTAAGCATTTATGAAAAGGGTTTTGTTACATCTAACTGTAGATGTTCACTGTGTCTTGTAATTTCTTCTTCATAAATTTCATCTTCAGGTTGCTTACCAAAGTGACCCTAAGCTATAACTTGTCTAACCTACTTTCGTAGCTATGCCAGATATTTTGGTATTGGATGTGGAAAATGCCATTGTGACTGTCAAGGGACAATACATGGGGATCACTGAAATAATTTTTTGCATAAGAAAAGTGAATCTTCTGGAAAAATGGACTAAGCTTTAGGAAAATAAGGTGAAAAAAGACCAATGCATTAAGATATTTTATTTAATTTCATAAAATTTCTTGCAGATATAGCTTTCCCTAATAAACTACTGTTTGAATATATAAAGTCGTATTTTTTTCCATTTTTATTTCTTAGCAGTGTTTTAAGTCTTCAAAGATATCTATCAGGTGGAGAAATAGGGCAATTATTCTCCTGCCATAGTCTATGAATAAAAGTAGTGTAAGTATCCCAGAGAGAGCAGAGGAGACAACTCCAAAACATAGGCAGTTCCTAAGAAGACTACAGGGATGTTTTGATATTGTCTGTGTCAAGGCCTTGTTTACACCAACAACCACCACAATGCCCTTCATACCCCGAGGATATAACTACCTAAACTGAAGGTCAGCTCTGATACAGGGAAGCTGGGTTTATTTTGGATGAGACTTCTGTCAAACCAGCAAAGTTGTGAGACAAAGCTGTATGAGAAGCCTTCTCTGAGCTTGATGGGTCTTCAGAGATGCTTTTTGGCTCAGCCCCTTCCCTGGTGTCCTGGCCTGAGCTGTGCTGCAGCTGTTAGCAAGCCATTGTCCACCCATGCACCAGGCACCCTGGCCAGGTTTTGGACTCGCCTAGTGGGTGTGGGCTGGTCTGGTCCTGCTTGCTATGGGGGCAGCCCTCAGCAGGCCTGTCCTCGTGCCTCGTTGAAGCAGGTGGTCTGAGGCTGTGCTCCCATTTCCAATGCCATCTTGAAAGCAGTAATTATGGCTGAAAAACCTTAGTCTGGATGAAGAAAACTTAGAAAAAACTGCTTAGAAGAAAGACTTTCTAATGGGTATATAGTGGAAAACGTGGAAAATTCAGGAAGAGTTGTTACAAATGCCAATGATAACAAAAAAAAGAAGGTTATTTCTCTCTGGCACTGGATGGTGCTGTTTTCTAACATGAGACCACAACCAAACATCCACATTTGAAACTATTACTGCCCTAGTTCTTCTTCAGGGTCTGGCCACTGTCCTGCTAGTAGAAGTTGCCTTGTCTTCCAATCTGCCTGTCTGTGCTGCTTATATATCACTTACTAACCCGTGCCTGTCAAAGCAACTGGCTTAACCTAAAAATTTGAAATAGCAGAACTTCAATAATGAAGCCCATTTTCATGGGAACAGCACAGGGAGCACTCACAGGAAAGGCTGAACTGGCTCATCAGAGGCTGTTAAAGTATTGTGTCCCTAAACCAAAATGGCTTTAACAGAGTTAGCATTTTACCCAAGTAGCCAATGCAAATTTGATAGCTCCAATAGAGAAACGAAGTACAGGAAGTGAATAGAAATACAAAAGGAGAGGAAACAGAGAAATGTGTATGCTGCAAATTATGAACTGGGAAATTTTGGGTGCATTCAGGAACAACATTCAATAGATGTCATTGTTTTCTGGTACTGTAATCATCTTCTCTTGAAAGCACAAAAAACCTCAATGGATTGTGACTACTCAAGGGTACAGGAAAGAGATACTGAAAATTAAAAGGCCATATTCTAATCTATGAGAAAATACTCTTTAAAAAAAAAGCTGAAGGGCAAAGCAGAAAACCTCAGACACTGTGGAAATAGCCTGCAGGCTATTCCTGGACACCCTGCTCAGGAAATGAGCGGTTTGCATACCAGTGAAAAGAAAATGTTGAAATAAAATAGTGTTTTCAAAACCTCCGTGACTTAGGGAAAGACAGTAAAGGTATTGTTAAACAGAAAAAACACCCTTTGAAAAGTGTCCTGAAGAAATTGGAAGGCAGACTATGCAAGCTAACATTGAATTCTGAAATATAACAGGAAAATATGGTAAAAAGAATAATTTGAAATTTAAGATTAATCATTGAAATAGAGTTAGTTTCAGAAATTTAATGTGTTGATGAGTTCTGAAATGTTCTGTTGTTCTAAAATGAATCTGTCCGGTTTTCTGCTCTGTCATCATTCTACCTCAAAACCTTTTTTACCCTAAAAAAAGAATGTGGAAAATATCCACTCATCAGAGGATTCTTATTTGAACTTAATAAGCAATTTTTATAGAAACTGAAATTTTCACAGGGAAAACTTTAGGGTAGTTTGAAATGACTACAGAAAAGTGTTGTTGTCATCTTTTAAGTCAAAAAATCAGGCTAGTTTCACTACCTATGTGAAATTTAATCACATTTTGTACTTCAATGGCAACTATGAAGGGTTGACTATGGTAGGTAAATTGATACCAGAAAAGAAATACAAGAGCTAGCTAAATCAGGGTATGCTCATGCAAGAAAACTATCATATGATGCAGTTTTATTTCTATACTTGAGATGTCTCTGCCAAGGAAATTAAACCACACTGATTCAATCAGCAAGTTTATGTTTTGTTTCTATCTTTAGTAGAAATCAATTAACCACAAAAGCTGAATACAATTTCACAGAGAGAATCATGGTGGAATAATGCTCAAGGGAAATGGTCTTCAGTAGAGAACTGTTCTCATCGTGATACTTGGCAATCAGCATATTTAGTATTTTAATAGTCTTTAAAAACTCCTTATATTGAAAAACATTAATGAGCATTTTCCATTTTTTCTCTACCAAGCACAATATCCCAAAAGAAAATGCCTTCTATGAAACAAGAGAAACTGTAATTTGTGTGTTAGTGGAAGAATTTTCTACTATGATTTATAAAACTGAAAGGGGTTGATCTCTCCTAAAATTCAAAATCTATAAATTTGATACCCACATCTGAAAGCATTACCTCTTTATAGCCAGTATAGAGTAACAGAACTCTCAGTATAGAGTAACACACTTTGAGGAAGTAATTTGTCTTTGTCGGGTATCTACATCAGGATCAAATTAATTGCGGTCCTGAAGTGCCTATTTCTCTCTATTTGTAATAAATGGACTCTAGGCCACTAACTAGAAACCTCAATGTAAAACAGAGCAAATGGGAAGCCCATTTTTCTCTATTGATTTTAAACAGATGACTGTTTTCTTCAAAAATGTGAAATTTTAAGTTACTAAACCCAAGGAATTGTAAATGACACACAGTCAGTATTAATTCCATCAGACTGGAGTTTAAAAATCTCTTGGCAAAAAAATCTAATATTAATCCCTGGAATACACCTAGTCAGTTATGCAAGTCTATCCAAAATTGAAATTTCCTTATTTTTCTTTTTTGAAACATGAAATTACATGTTTTACTTAATTGTTGTCTCAGCAGACAGGTCATTCAAGCCATGGAGAATTCTTCAGGATTGTTTGGTTAGTAGAACTTCAGGTGTGTTACTATTGTCTTTTTCTAAAAACTCTTCTGGGAAAGAAGATATGAAAGGAAAGCTATTTATTAGATGTTTTAAGTAAATGTTTAAGTAAAAGGAAGAATCAAAGAGAAACAAAGAGTCAAAGAATGACAGAAGGCACAAAGACTCACAAAAAAGTTTCCCTTGTGGCAGGTCCCATAAAGAAGCGTATTTTTCAGCTTCCTAAATTGTGTATTTGCACAAAGCAGGCAGAACAGGAACCTCTTCTTTTTAGTGCCTTTGGGTACTCAAATGGTGGAAGAACAATGAAGTGCACACCACATCTTTTACCTTCGTTTTCCTCACTGATGTCATCTGTCTTTTTCCTTCTCATTTTCAATTTGAAGAAAAAAATTCTGCTAGTAAATGACACCTTGAAGCCTAGAGGGACTTGTTAGCTCAAGCTCTCTGGTGACATAAACAGCATGCTGCAGCTCGTATATTTTTTCCAATTCAAAAGTGCCTGAACACCTAGCTCTCAGATGACTTGCAACATGATGTTTAAGAATGGATAGTCTCACTCAGCTCATATCCTTTGTTTCATCACATTTCATATGAGGAAGAAAAAAATTCCATCTGTGCCTTTTTGCAGGATGTGTCCACAATTTATTCTACAACTCTTCCTTTCATTATGTTAATAATGGTTTCGTGCATATGGACTTTGGCAAACTGTATACACAATTTACTTCTCTTTTGGATCTTTCCCCCTTGCAAATTTAAATAATTTCAAGCACAGCTCAGCAGATGAATGGCCAGGTCTGATTTCCTCAAAATCTCCATGAAAACTAAACTCGTTAACTGAAAGAAACTGAATCAGCTCTGCTGCTTTTTTGATGTAGCACCTGGTCTTGTTTAATTGAATTTAATTTAATAGAAATGATCCAATCATTTTCCCACCTCCTGTTCACTCTTGTACCTCTCCCTGTAAAGCCACAACTCACAGGAAATATGTACTATCTACACATCAAAGCCTCCCCCTTTTTTCTCCTTTCATTGTACCTTGTAAATCATTAAAAATACACAGCATTTACCATAATACTTTTTGATCATATGAGGTGAGTCATGTGGACAATGAACTTAAATACAAGAGATGAAGTACAGGAAAAAAGTTTTTAAGAATGAGACTTTGAATCCAAAACCAACCACATATCTGTCAGCCTCTATGTGTGGGGACTGGGAAGGGAATGGGCAGAGCTTTGGCTACTGCTCTCCACTTTCCAAGTTGCTTTTTAACCTCTGTGTTAATATTTTTTTGAAGGACAGCAATTTATTTGTGGCATGGACCATAGATGGTACAGCAATCCATTTCTACTTCCTGCAAATGAAGAGGAAATCAAGAAATGAAGGTGACTGTAAGGTGTGCCTGAGTTGCTGTGTCTGCTTGGAAAGCCCCTATACTTTATGAGCACTTTATGAGCAAATCCTTGCTCAAGGCTTTACATAACCTAGAAATTTAACCAGGAAGCCTTACTGAAGAATTTTAAATCAAAAACTATGGAGGTTCTCAGGTACTTCTGAACTTTTTATGAATATCCTTACTGTTTACTGAAAATCCAGAAAAACTATCATATTGTCACAACTGTAATAAATGCATTTGAGAGTATATATTCAATCTACATGTTCAGTGGGGTTTTTTTTGCTTGTTTTGAAAACAGTAAAACTTTCAAATTCATTTGGAAGGTACCTGTTCTGAAGTAAGAAAATAAGAACAGGTTAAATAAAAAGGGTAATATTTTAAGATGTTGTAATCACTGCAGAATTTTTACTTAACACAGTTAATCTCTTGTCAGTAAAAACAATAAAGCCACATAAAGAAAATGTCAGACATTAAATTTTAAAGCAATATCTAAAATTATTTGTCCAGTTTTTCATGCCTTTAAACTACTATCTTTCTCTAACAGCTGAGTTCTGATATCCATGCATACAATGAGTTCTTACCTGTTTGATTCCACATTGCATTTCTCTCACTTGTGTAGAAGACAGTTCTTAAGATAGTCACAAATAAAATCAAGAGATTTTTTTATTTAAAGAAAAACTAGTAACTTGATAAAAGTTTGTACTTGGTTGTGTTCCCTTTATAAAGAATGAAAGCCAATCTACTGAAAACACTGAAAGAAAAGTCTTTTACTTTGGTCATGCATCTTGGGTGCGTCCAGAACTAAATTAATTCAGAGTTTCACAAGATAGACCTCACAAGTTTTATTCTAAAAGTCTAGTCAGGAAACTTTAGATAATCTGAAAAGAATTTTCATAACGGTCAAGCATGATACAAAGCTATTTTATTCTTTAATCCAGGCAACTTTGTGTGGAAATTAAAGTGATGAGCATTTTCCAAAGAGGAGGAGGTAGCAGAAAACATACATAAGTGCAGGATATATGACAAAAACCAACCATGCTAGAGTACATTGAGACAGAGCAGCTGTGAATATTGTTGTACATCCCAGGATACCACGAGCATCTTTGAGATTCTGACTGAAAATTCCCAATTTAAACTGATAATCTCTCAAAGACTCTGTCCAAAATTCTCTGCAGCTCCAACTGGTTTATTTGCACTAGGTGTATAAGCAGGCAGGAATATGTATGTGTTTTGATAGGGGAGAGCACTCCAATAGCCAGCAGTACTTTCTCAGGAAGAGGTGTCTTAGCCACCATTTTAAAGATGCTTAGTGTCATGCAATGACCTGTATGTAAACAGAGTCTTTGAAGTTTCACTGACAGTAAACCTATAAGGAATTCAGTTTATATGACCCAATGGCATAATCCTTTCTTTAGAAGTAACATTGGACTTTAGAAAGGACCATGCTCTCTTTCTCTTTATATAGAGCATGAAACTTGAAAAGAAATAATAGTGCTGTGACACACAAGTTTGCTGACATCTGATAAAATTATTCAGAAAACTCTAAAAATATATAATCTGAGACAAAATAAACACTTTAGCACAAGAAAACTATCTCTAAAATGTATGGTAAAATTGCCTAATGTGTTCCATGATAAATCCTGTTTCTAACTGTTCCCAATTTTTCAAAGCTTTAATCACTTGATGTGAAAATTTTTCTGCTTCTTGCCTGCTTCAGGCTGAGCTATTTGGGAAAATAAGCCAGAAAAACTAGCTGGTTCTAGTTCCAAGTTAGAGACATATTGACAGTTTTGTCAAAGTTTAAAATATTCTGACTCTTTTTTTTTTTTTTTTTTTTTTAATTCCTGTTGGGGATTGGAGGGGAGGGCAGGTAATGGGAGGGGGAAAGGGATACTATGTCAAATACCAGAGGGTTCTGAAGCAGAAACTTGACCTTTTGCAAATGCACACAAGCAGTCAATACTGGTTGTATTAATAGTTTTCATTTGAAAATAATTTATGTGGAAAGTTCCTAGTTAATTTTTGCTGCTTCTTTCTTTTGAAAATTAGAAATTTCTGATTTCAGCTGTTGGATAGGTTAATGCACAAAGATTATTTTTGCATACAATGAACTGTTTCTGAACAAAATAATACATGGGGCACTTGGAATATGAAAGAAAAAATATCATCTTGGTATATCTTCTGGAAATTTTAAGTGTTTAGATCTTTTAAATTTGCTGGAGTCACTGCTGCATAGTATAGAGAGATTAATTCACTCAGCAAGCACTCACAAAGAAAACACTTGTGTTCTAATGCGTTTAAACCTTATGCCAGGCCAACTGTAATTGATCCAGCTTGTTAGGAGAAATCCTTTTCTTAATGATCCCTTAAGCAGCTTAATAGACATAAGAAAATTTACCTTGTAGTCTTTCAGGTATGAGTTCTTGATGGAGACTAAATGAGTGACTTTCCGCTGTTTCTGTCTTGAGTTTATCACAAGCTTAACATGCCTATAAAGTTAACAAGATGTTGGACAAAATACAACCTGTTGCTTTGTTTAGCATCATTTAATTGGTAATTTTTTTTGTAATATTGATCTTAAAACTCAAAGAGAAAATTGGTATGTCTTCTGGCACTAGTGGTAAGTACTACTGTCTCAGCAGCTGGCTTTTGGAAATACATTGGAATTAATGTCTGTCACTAACGCAACTTCTTTTCCAGCTTCAGGTAGATGGGACAAAGGGAAAGTTGAGAAAGTTTTTAGAAACCAAAGGGGGTTTGAGTTACAGTAAAAGAGAAGCCAGCAAAACATCCAACTCCATAAAATCTGCATTTTGATTAAAAGTTGCAGAGAGACCAGATATGCAGGAAGATGCATTTTTTTTGTTATTGTTTTTTCTTTTCTATATTATAGAGAAAAGACCTGATCAACAAAGGAAAGGCCATGCTTGATGTTTGGATAACACATTCAGAGTACTGCCAGGTAGTATTCATAGGAGGCATTGTTTCTCAAAGGTGAAATAAAAAAACCTGCTACAGAAGGAACAGTAGTTATTCCTATGCTTGAGAAAATGCAGTTTATTTTGTTCAGTGTCTGGAAAATTTGCTGTGGAAAAACAGCATTAAAAACACCCACTTTACTTCTTGCAACTTCATTATCAGACTTCTACATACAGAGAAGAGTCTCCACCAGGCCCAAATTTAGGATGCAGTTACCCATAGGTACCTGCTTATTACACGGACATATATTCAGTAGAATTGGATGTAAAGGATGAAATACCTTATTTCCTACCATGTAAGAACAGTCAGAGTATAATCTAAATCTAAATCTGGACTGGAATCTAGGTATACTGAATGGATAGAAATTAATCTAGCCACTAAGCACTTAAAAGTGAAGGAAGATCTGTATACTCTACTATGTAAAAACAAATAAACAAGCAAACAAAACGCACACACGAAAAACAAAGGAACTTAATATAAGAAATAACAGAGGACTCATACATACATATATGTGTAATCATAGACAGACAATATTCCTTTAATGACTTTCAGATTATTTTATTTATCCTCCAGTCTGTTATCCAAAGCCTGAGAAGAAGAAAATATGGTCATCTCAATGATCAGTTCAGGTTGGATTTCTCTAAAAATAGTCTGGGAGGAAGCAGGAACAAGCTAATGTGTGAACTGGACATTTAGATAGCTCACATTATCAGTGTGGAAATATAAGAATTTAAAATTTATGGATTAAATAGCAAATGCACAAGTAGGTATTGGAAAGCTGGAAAAACATGAAAATCCAAAACACCAGATCTTGAGGCTCTTCAGAAGTAGAATATATTGTATATATTCTGTTAACTGGGGACTCAGTCTTTCTCCCAGAATAAAGACAGTGCTTTCCAAGCAGCCTGTACCAAAAAAAAAAAACAAATGGAATGAATGTATTAACTTAAATTAAAGGTAGATCACAAAACCCACACAGTTACATAATTGTTCTAAAACAAAATTAAACCCAGTAAGAACAAAATGAAACAAACAAAGCAATAAAACCCCAAACCATCCAACCAAACAGAACTATGGTACTATGGAAAATGAGGGCTGGGTCCTTATGTATATAAAGATAAAGTCTATGTGGTAAAAAATGAAAGAAATAAAGAAATTATAAATGTCTTAGCATGAAAAAGGGGAGAATTAAGGCAATGTGTGTGTCTATACATACACACATATCCTATATGTATACATGCACATATATGCATATATATGTATTGTTTATATGGGCACATAAATATGTCTATGTTGATTTTAATACATACATACATATATATTTTATATATATAAAGTATATGTAAGCATATGGGCATGTATGTGTATGTATTTATTATTTAGGTTCCACGTAGCAGTAGGTATATATTTACCGGTAGGTATGTATACATATAAATACTTTCCCCTCTTTCTTTCCCTTAATGAGAAACTGTTTACTGAGCTTTATTTCTTTTTTCAGGCTAGTCACAACGGAAACATTCCCTTTCTCATTGCATAGCTAAGTTATACCCAGTCTTTTTGGTGTAATTTCCAGAGTCATGATCATAAGAATTTATGTTTCCTTCATGAGTCAAAGAATAAAGGATCTACCTTTAGAGCTGTGTTTCCTGGTTACCATTTTTCAGCGTGACCAAAATATATATTTCCCTATTAACAGTTTTAGAATTATTCTTCCTCTCAAATATGTGATTATCTAGCTCATTTATCAAGGAGATAAACTGTGAATTATTTTGGATTTATAGAATTTTAATAGATGCATGATATCTTAATTTTTAACCTCTTATCAAGAATGCCAAAATTTAATATGAGTATTGGGCATGCTACTGATGCTATCTATTTGGAAAATTGCGGATATTTAATATTATTCTTTGAGGTTTTGGTATGCTTTAAGTAAGGAAGGCTTATAAATGTGTGTCTTCGGCCTTATGTACAGATGTTACCTCACTTTAGTACCACACTAAATCATGGAAATCATGCCACTGAAGTGTACTAGAGTTCACTCTCTTCTATAAAGCTTTGAAGTTTTGCACAAACCAGCAAATGGATTCCAGGCAAATTAGATGGCAATTTCCTTTGGTCTTTAGTAGCACCAGAGAATTTAACCATAGCAGATTTTTTTTTTAAACTATATTAATGCTCCAGTTCAGAATTTTCATGTGAGTAGGTTCATTAAAATAATAAGATGGTTAATAGTCTAGTGTTCTGATTCAGGAGCAGATTTTAATTTAAGAAGGTTTCCTGAAGTAAATTACATTTTCTACAAAATATTGGGTTTTTTTAGGGGGAAATACCACTATTTAACACAAAACCAAAAAGTAGTGTAATTACCTGTTAGCTGTCTGTATAAGTGCAAAGAGAAAATATTTTTTAACAGTAAAGATTATTATCTCCTATAAGCACCTAGACTAGAGTATGGAGCTAATATTTCAGGAAAAAGAAGTTTTAGCTCATTTCTCTTCCTAAATAATTAAATAACTAAGGTAAGGGGCATCCAATTCAAGACAGTACTGAATAATACTGTGCTAATCCTGCCTTTCTGCTACTTTTTCTGCTGTGCTATTTACCTTTCCCAGTGTTGCTGCTTCTTCCCTGTCACTTTATAAACTTTTGTTAATGAGCTAACAAATAACTGCCAGACTACAGTTCTACATCCACACAATTCAATGTCAAATCCAATTTTATTCAGACATATTACTACTACAGCTGTCATAAAACAGCTAGACTTGTACACAAGGTATTAATAATAAAATCACCTAAGGAGAGATATGGAGGATGTATTATTCATTTGTAAACATCATATATTTAAGTGTGCCCCATTACACAAGGCAAAATGATGTTAATATCAAACATATCAAATGCAGCTTAAGTTGTAAGTCTTAAAGTAATCCTCTTTCCTGCTACCCATTACACTAAAACAATATTGTCTAGGTCTGCAGATCTACTATGTTATACATAGATTTTATATACATTTCTTATAATCATCAGCCCACTTAGAGGTTACATTTATTTTCACTTTCCAATAGCACAGGAAAATACATGTCATATTTTAGGAACAGAGAAAGGCTGTCTGAATATTAGTGTTTAAAATCTAGTTCTTTCCAAGGTAAATGGGAGTTTTGCCATTGGATTCAACAATATCGTTACTGCACACCAGAGAATTAATTTGTTTTGAAGCTGATTATGATGAATCAACACAGCAGCTGGTGATATCCATATCTGGAACATAAATGGAAACTCTTGGCCTTATGGATAACTTTTTAAAGGGGAATATGTGACGAGCATGTATAATTTTGAAACATCATTTTGGCACACAAAAATCAGTGGCCCAGTCCATCTAGGTGACCCATGAGGTCAATGGGATCCGGGAGTATTCAATATTAGGAAGATTGTTTTGGAGAGTTGTTCACTCCAGGTCTATGGGAAAGGTTGGGGAAACCTTTAATGAGATTATTATAAGGGCAAAAAATTAGTCAAGAATTTTTAGAGGTAGAACATCATCTATGGTGACACCTTCACTACTGACCTCTGTTTAGGACTCTTTTTAGAACTCTGAAGTTCCTGTCTCATGAAAACTTTTTAACAAGAATTTTTGCTTTTTTTCTTAAGTGCTTGCTTTCTTCTTTTTCTTCTCCTCCTCTTCTTCCTCTCCTCCTTCTCCTTCTCCTTCTTCTTCTTCTCCTTCCTCTTTCCCTTCCCATTCACCTTCTCCGTCTCCTCCTTATACTGCTTCTGCCTCTTTTGCTTCTCCTGTTTTTTCTTCATCTTCATTTTGATAGATCTTCATTTGTTGGTATGTTGGTTTTGATTTTAAGAGAGCTTCATACCTTGAATTTCCATTACCTCACTGCTGTCAACGTGTTTTTATTTTCAGTTCCCACTACAAGGGTAAGAGGGACTCAAGGAGACATCAAAAGTTCTGACAAAGAGGGGTTGCTGGTGACAGTTGATGCTTGCAGCTTCACAGAGTAGATTAAACAGACACCTTTTTTGCAGCCTGAAAAGTCCTTTCCTCATTTACTTTGCAAGCTGACTCTTAGCATAAACTTTAAATCACAGCCATGTGGCCAAGATTCATGGACCTTTTTAATTAACAGTCATCCCACACACCAGTCAAAGAATAAATTAGATGCACAATCTTAAAATACCTTGACCATGAAGAAGTCTGTGTTTAAATTTCATTCATGTCTTTAAGCATAGGTCATGTTTAAAACAGGACTATTCTAATTTACTCCAGGTCAAATCTTACCACTGTGAGCAAATGACAACCAAATCAATCTTAATTATCTTTGTGGGGCATAAGCTATTGTCCTGGTTTCAGCTGGGACTAAGGCAACTATGTAAGTCTACTGAGCCCATATTATTAACACTAAATTGCATTAATACCTTCAGATGATTAATTAATATAATAATTATATTAATTATAGATTTTTATATTTAAAGAAAGAAGACATCACCTTATTTAAAAGAAGTCACCACCTTTTTTATGTTATACTGTGCTGCTCTAAACCTACAGCATTTACATAGACACGGTATGCAAATAATCTAAGTACAGAATGTGAATAGTTCATGATTTAGGATCCAAGTCCCATATAATTAGTATAACACTTCAAATCCCTCTAACTTCAAGATCTGCATATGCATACATTAGCATGAGTTAATGTGAAATTATTGCCTAGACAAGATTACATGTAGGTTACGGAAAATTTAGATAGCTAAGATTATGCAAAGAGACAGTAACACACTGTGAGTTACAAACAGAAAGAAATTACACACAAACAAAAGGGAAGTACCCAGTGAATCTGATCGTCACCTGTTAGATTAAGGAGAATTTTACTATAAATTGGTAGAAAGGTATTTGAGTCAGTGCACTTTGAAAAATCATGGTCAGACTTTCTTTTTTAATGTTTTGTGTCTGTGTGTGTTTTTAACACATGTTTTGAGATGATTTTTTCTTGCTTTTATTTTGGTTGTACATGAAACAAGTTAGGCTAAATTGTTAGCTACGCATAGGATATGCACAGTAAAAAGTTATCCAGAAAGAGCAACAGTTCTTTAAATACGTAGCTGCTAATAGTCTGAGGATTCTATTCCCAACTTTATTTTGGGTTAAAGGTATAAATACTCAGACCTCAATGCTTCAAAGGAACTGCAAAATTTCTGGACTGTGCAAAATTTTTGGCAGTAACTCTGGTCTCATAACCAAACAAAAAAGAAAAGCAAGAGTTTATTTATTTATTTATTTATAATTTTTCTTTGATTATCATTTTTAAGTTCTTTGGGTTTCTGGTGGTTTTGGTGGGGTGTTTTTAAGACATGCAGGCTGACATGACAATCTTATATAAGATTGACATTTTGTCCATGTGGGAGACTGAATAGCCAGCTCACTGTCTCAAAGCTTGCTCCTTTGCATGGGGATCTTTGAAGATCAACATTGCCGCAGGCAAGGTAGCTTACAGGCTTGCTGAAGCAGTGGACACCCAGGCGGGGCCACCTGCCCACCAAGGCTTGCAGTTTTCTACCACTTAAAGCACGCAAACAGAACCCTGCTGCTGCCCAGCAACAAGAAAGCGCATGAAGAGGGCCTGCCAAAAGCAAAGCACGCAAAACGTATGCACATGTGCTGGACTGTGCGTTATAAAAAAGCCTGTGCAACAACCGACCTTGTGGGAGACCACCGAAGGCTCCGTGTGAGATCACTGAAGGTCGGGGGTGCGATCACTGAAGACCACCAAAGACCCTGTGTGATCACTGACGCCGTGGGTGATCACCCACCACTGCAGACCCCAGAAGCATGGACAGCAGATCCCTGGTGGTGACTGTCTGCACTCTTCTTTCTGGAACTCTCGCTTAATTTCCTATCTTTCCTTCCTTCCTTTCCTATTGCTGCTTTCTCTCTTTCCCCCAAATAGTTAATAAGTGGGTGGACTTACAACATCTCATTTGTCTCTTAATCTTGCTCAAAGGGATTGAATCTGAGAAGTTGGTCTAGCCTCCCTTAGTCTCCCAGACTTGTCTGAGGTCAGCTAAAAAGCAAGAGGACCTTCCTCTCATCCAAAAAAATTGGATCCTAACAGTCCATCAGGCAGTAATTGAGAAGTATATAGTAAGATTCTGAATTAAATTCCAGTCAACAAAATAATGCCAATTTATCTCAAGACAAAATTCACTCTCTGATGTTAATCTGTAATAACTAACAATTTATCTGGAACAGAAATGTTAAATAAATCCAAGATCTAGGAACTGTCAATATACACTAAAGTAAAACAAAAATTGTCATAAGCTTTTTTACGTGAAAACTGTTCACTGAGGAACACTGGTGCAGATAAAGGGGATGGTAACAGAGACCCTAAAAGTACAAGGACAAGATGAAAACGAAGGCTTTGGAAATGCAAAGAGAAACAGCAGGCTTATAAGCATTGAGTCACAGATGGTTGATTACTGATTTATTAAAAGAAAGTAACCTTTGGATCTGTGCACAACCAACTTAAAATGTACGAAAGAAAACAAAGAATAAATCTCCTTTACAGGTAAAATCACATAGAGTAAATTTGGATATTATGTGGAACTGGAAAGAGCTGGTAAGCAGACTGTTATATGAAAGGGATCACAGAAAGAGGAGGAAAAAGACACACCATCAGCATCATACTCCCCTAACAGAGAACTTGCATTTCTAAAAACTCATCAAAATTACCTTCTGCATCCCCATCTTCTTCCTTAAAAAGACTGATACCACTGACATTAAGACCTGAAGCAAGAGTATAAAGTATAATTGAGACCATATAATTTGAAAATGTAGACTAACTCTTGGTATTGCTACTGAACAAATAATTCTTAGCTTGTTAGGACTATGGTTTGACTCACAATAAAGTATTGTCTTCTCATTTAAAGTGTATTTCCTTAATCCAGAAAAATTGAACAGAATAACTTGATGCTCCCATTCTCAAGGATTAGTTGTTGGAATTTAAATGGAGCAACTTGGGAGAATGCAGGCAATCTAGGTGATAATTTGCCAAGTAACATGGAAGTGTAAGATTTTATCTTCTAAATGCATTATCCAGTTGCTCTCATGTACCATGTTCTGTTTTGCATTGTGAAGTGCTCTTAGAGTGCATGACTGAAATACTTTTGGATGAAAATACACCAGAAGATACGCTCCAGGAGTGTGTGCATACAGTGAACTCCAGCTGCTGTCAGGAACTCAGGCCATGGGGCCATGGTACAGCTCGAGTTAAACCCCTCAGAATTGGTGTCAGGAAGACACCACATCCTCAGCAGCCAGAAGTTTACCCCACAGGTCAGGCCTCATCATGTTATAGTAATTACTAAGGTAGACACAATCAATGAATTCAGAGGTATTTTCTCTTTTCTACTGTCTCAACAAAATTAGAAAAACCCCAAACCCACTGTAGTCTTTCAGATTATCATCTTTGCAGTGCTGTTCTGATTACTGAAATTCCTTTCAAAATACCATGGCAACAAATAGATTCAAAACCATTTGTATTTTCAGAATTAATCTCTTTTTTATGCCTTGGTTTACTAAAAATAACTGAGAGTTTAATGGGAAAAAAACAGTTATTTGTCTTTTGCCCTAGAAATTATGTGGCATTTCCAATTAGCTTGAGGGGCAACACATGTAAAGGGAAATTTCTGGTAATGTAGTCCCAGAAAGTTAGTTGCACCAATCTGGAATGATGTCCAGTTTTTCAGCTAGAGACAATCTTAATTTTACTACAAGAATACCGATTACTCTTTTACAGGAACAAGGTTATACATAGAATTATTGGAAAAAGTATCCTAGTTTAGTTCTTATTTGACAAACTCTATGCCTTTTACTGTGAATTGCCACTAGCACAGGACAGAGATACTCAATATATTATTTCAACAGTGACATAAGTGACACAACCTTTGTTTGATGACTGACCCTGTTCCCCAAACTCCCTCTTGCACTGAAAGCTATGACAAAATTATGTTTTCATTCCCTTAAACCTAGAGAGCTATACACTACCATAAGTTCTGCACAGCAACACAAAATTCCTTACTCAGGCAAGGACATTTCATTTTAGGAACCAATTAGTATAGCATCCCTTTTGATGTGTTTAAACCAAAAACCAGAGTTCATACACAAGCTGTTACTACTCATTATCATAAAATTTGATGTATGATAATAACAAGAAACACATACAAAGAGTCGGTAAAATCAACGAATTGTAAACTATAATCTTTACTTTCTCTTTCTTCCTCTCCAAGGTCATGGTACTTCATATACTAAAGAGAGAATACATCTTTTCATAAAACATTTACACCATGTAATGGGATGCTTAATTTAATGTATAAAATATACACTCATAAACCTCAAAACCTGTCAGTTAGGATACTGGGAAACTGAATGCCCCTAAGGCTACTAATATCTTGATTTTAAATAGCATATGACAAACAGTCTCTAATATGAAACACTGAGGGCTCTCAACAATAATGTATCATTTAGAGATTAATGCATATATTCAGAAAATACAGCAATAAAAATGGAGACCTTCTCATCAGAAAGCAAGAGCTTAGCAGGAAAGCAAAGGAACTCCAGGATGATAAGCTTAGTGCCTGGATTGCCCAGCTAACCTGCTATAATTGCAGTATTTTTTTCCTAGCATTCTCAGAGAACTCAAAAGACTCAAAAAGTCGGAAGATTCTTTCAAAGATTTGGACTGTGTATTTTTTATTAGTTTGGAAGTCAAAACAGAGCAAAATATTATCGTAAATATATGTTGTTGTTGACTGGATGAGCCATAGGGAAGTGTTTTTAAAGATCCGTATCTTTTCAAGTCTTAATTACCAATGTAAGTCAACTATAGGCCAGAAGCAAGCAAAGGTCATAAATTTTATCTCATAAGTTTTTATCTCACTAGTTTACCTAAAACAAGTTACTGGTTTCCATCTAGGTTCCAGTGGATAGACATCTATATTACAGATGTTGCCTCGAAAATTGAACCTTAGTTCAGATCATCACTGTAGAGAAGTCAATGACATGAACCATATTTCTGAAACAGTAAAACTTCTGCTGAGAAATAGACCCTGTCTATGACTTTTCCTTTCCTTCCAAGGAAGTTCACCACTTCTATCACTTCCAGAACTAACGAAACAGTCCTTGGTATCAACCAGAAAGTTTATCATAGATCTTCTTCAATAATATACAAATAACTACAAGGAAAAGATTATATAAAGTGTACTATTAGTCACTTTATATCTTGGAAACAATCATTCTTTAATGTCGTTATTTTAAGTCAGGCTGATTTCAGGTTATAGCTTATCTAACCTGTATCTAATTATGATAAAACTGTGCAAAGGCTGTCTTTTATGTGACTTTTGATTTTTCACATTCAGGTTCCCAGACAGTCTCAATTAACTTCAACTGAGATTTCTCTTCTTATTTTTTATCTTTTAATTTCCTTTATCTTCGCAGCATGATCTCATGAGTTTAAATTATGATTATCACCTTACACTTGTGCTTTCTCTTTGGATACAGGCATCATTGCAGGTATTTTTCTCAACATTGTACTGTATTTGCAGTTTGTCTGGGTACAGGCAGTATATTATTTTTGCATATAAACGTATTTGACAGAAAGACATATATTAACCGCTTTCACATTGAGTCTTTGGTTATGATATTTTAAATAAATCAACAGATATGTATCAATGACCAGAACATTTATGTAAGAAGATAATGCACAATGGCAAAACTTATGGTAGATGAGTACAGGGATATATGTGTGCATCTACCCTTCTCTTCTAGAAAGGGTGTGCCACATGTTGCAGTCTTCAAAACATAAAGACAGGGTAACCTTGAATTCTGACAACACACAGACACGTGCCTGACTTAAGACAGCCTCACTTTAGTCCGTGGCCCACTCCCAAAGGGTGCTCTGTGCTTCAATTGTATGATTTTCTGATCGCAAGAAAAGAACCTGACCCTAAACAACTCTTGCAAAATCTTCAGTCCAGGCTGTTCTACATTCACAGATGCAGCACACAGCATCCCAGGGTCCTGCCTGCCTACTGGAAGCTCTCTTGGGAAAACCCTGAGCACCTCATTGCTGCCCATGGCCACCACAGCACAATGCTCATCCTAGCACTTCCTCTCCCCGCAGAAATGAAAATCCCCAGCACTGTCTCTGGCATGACCTTCTTTTCACTTACTTAGGTTCTCAGAGCCACCACCTATTGCATGCCACCTCCCTCCCAGATTTTATTGTTCATTAACTAGAGGAGTTAGAAGGAGAGTCAGAGAATGCCCAGCAAGAGACTACACCTTCTGGCAGCTTAGCACTATGGTTTGTGGTTTGTAAGAAGCCAGTGACGACTGAAGATTTCTCCCATATCCTCTCACACTCGTTCAAAGAAATAGGCAGTTTTATACTGCTGCCAATCCAGCTGTGATTTAACACCTGGGTAGAGAAGGAAAGGGGTTTTTACACCTCTTTATATGGCCTTTTCAGTCACCCTGGAGTAGAAAGTAATGCATTAATTTGTGTTGATATTTCTTTAAGCTTCTTTCTTACACTCATGCTTCTTGCTCAAAAACAATTTCAGTAAGCAAAACAAAATGTAGCAAGCACTAATTTGTCTGGGATGTACTCTAGCTAGAATGTCAGCATGTTTTTAAAAAAGGTATATTATTTTATATTTTACTATCATGGTAGATAGATAGAATTATTAATGTTTATTTAAAACTGAAAAATTGCTATAGTTCAGTCAAAGAAATGTACATCAAGTAACTGTACAATGTTTACCATGTAAAATATATATATGCATACTTATAGTCTATGTTTCTATACACCTAAGCATATATATATATTAACATACATATTAATACACATATTTATATACACATATGTATCTCAGGGATAATTTTGTGATTAAAATATTTTGTCTATTTGACATTAGGTTAAAAAGTTGAAAGTGTCAGCAGGCTGAAGAAGATTTTATCTCAGATCCGACAAAACATCTAATAATTTTTAAATCAATCCAGATGTAATCAGGATTGATGCTAACAAGAAGCTTCTATCCTCCCATAAAATTTCTGTAAGGTGATGTATTCCATTTTAACATAAGATTTTTAATTCAGTAACAAAACATCCATAGCTCATAGCTTAATTAAAATGCAATATGCATATTATTAACTGTTATATTATCAGTTCCAGTGGGAGTGACTGATATCTTGGTTTTAATTTATATTTTGTTCTTTTTTAATCCCACTCATAAAGCAGCAGTATAACTCACTAATGCCTGAACCACTTTATCTTATCAGTTATACAGGCTTGTGTTCTTTCAGTTTGATTGAAAATCTGTTGTTATGGCTTATCTAACCTCCCTGTTAAGTAACACATAATTACAAAGAGCTTAGAAAGAAGCAGTAAGATTTAGGAGCTTGTTTCAATCTACAGGAGGCTGCATCTTCATTCAGAATGTTTCAGACTATCAATGGTTAAAGGAACAAGAAATAACATTGTGAAAACAATATTGATACTTAGATTTGTTTATTTGTTTGTTTGTTTGTTTGTTATCTGGCATCAGTATACTCGTCTGTTGTTCACTGAGTAAACCTCCAAAGAGGTTACTGAATAGCCAATTTTAACATTTCTGAATAATTGATGGTTACCTAAAGATGTGAATAACTACAGAATCAGCTAGCTTTCTTGAGGACACACCTTTGTGATCCATGTCATTCCCAAATGTGCCATGCCCAGCACACAGACCTAAAAGACATAATTTACAAGCGAAGCTAGTAAACTCACAGAGTTCCCAATTGTATAGGAATCCACCTTTCATGTAGTCTTAATGAAAGCAAAAGTCCCACTGATTTGAGTTTTATTTCAAGAGGTTTTGTTGACATAGGGAGTGAAACAGTCACTGGCAGGTTTTTATTCTTTTTTTATTTTTTTTCTTAAAAGAACACCTTTTCTCATTAATTTTGTCACAGGCACCCCTCTCTGCTGATTCAAATCTTTGTTTCACATGATGATATTGCATCTAGTGGCAATGTGGACTCTGAGATATATTTGTTGGTTTACAGTATGATTGACCTAAACCAAAGTTTAAATTGTCGAATGTCTGTTGGTTTCAACGTAAGGCCATATGTCATTCAGGACTCCTCACAGTGTGACACTAATTATAATTTTCTTGGCCTGTACATGCATTCATTTTCTTTTAAAATTATATCAAGCCAGTTTTCCCTGATTGGATTAAGAACAAACCAAACAAAAATCCTCAAAGGCTTGACGACTTTAATGCTGCAAAATTGTCAAAATTCTGAAAACTCATGTGGATTCACATGTCACAAAAATGCAGTTCATTTGCAAGTTCCTCAGCAAGACCAGGACAGTCAGTGGAAGCTCGCTATTGAACTTGTAAATTATACAGCTGCCTAAGGAACAGAGACTGATTGTGATCATCTGCATAATATTAGGAACAAACAATTTCTAAACAGTTTGTTAATCTCAGTGCATCTGAGACTTGTACAGAAACCAAGAACAACTGTATTTTTCTATATCCTTGTACAACATAATGAACAATGAAGCATGGACCTGCTCAGGCAGTACGGAGTAATAACAGTGTCTAGGGTTGTGTTACTTTTATCTAGAGTTTTCCTCTTTTCTTGTTTAACAGCCCATACACTTTCTTGTGTTGGTAATATATGAAACCAAAATAATTGTGAGTGATTCCATTTAGCCACTTTTTGTGAAAGGTTGAAAGTATGGTTCCTTTTCATTGATCTATAATGAAGCCTTAATTTAAAGGAAAACAAAAGCCAGATGTAGTTATTTCTCTGGATATTTATCTACCCTAGTTACACCTTGAATATACCAGGCCAAACTGGAAAAAGTAAAGGTGTGATTTTAATTCCTTTTTTGTAAGTAAGCTATTTTTCATCTTTTGATGTCAATCTGTTAAAGGGCAAGTCCACTGTAAGTAATCTGAACACCTCAGAAATTCATGGCAAGAAAAAGGATCCACCTGACCATGTGGGACAAAACCATTTTTGGCAAAATGCTGGCCAGCCTACTAAGGAACAGCTTCAAATAAGAATGATGGGGGAGGGAGTTGATGACCTATGATCAAGTGAGGAGGTGATCATCAGTGTTCGCAAACAAAGGATGCAGGCTGATGTGGCAAGATAGGCCTTATAACCAATGAAACAAGGCTGATGTCAGGCCACCTCAATGTACGCATACAATTAAGGAAATGTGGACAGGATGGAAGCATAAATTAAGCTCACACATTTTTTGGGAAATCAGCAAAATTGGATGTCCATCTGAAGTACCCATACTAATGCATGCAGGAGGAATTAGAGATCTGTGTGCAGTGGGGGGGCTAGGATATCACAGAGGTCATGGAGACATGGTGGAATACTTCACATGGTTGGATGCTGTCAGGGGTGGATACAGGCTCTTTAGGAAGAGGTGGAATGGCAAGGAGTCAGATTTGTTCTTTGTATGAAAGAGAGGCAGGGATGCATGGAGGTCTGCCTGGGGGTGGATAATGAGCCAGCTGAGAACTCGTAAGCCAAGATTAGTGGGCAGATCGAAGTGGGTGACATTGTGGTGGGTGTCTGCTACAGACCAACTTGATAAGGAAGAATAAGAAAATTAGGTGTTCTTCAGGAGCTGGAAAAAGCTTCACTTTCACAGACTTTTGTTTTCTTGGGGAGCACTGAACTGCCCTGACACCTGTTGGAGGGATGACACAGGAGTGCACAAGAAATGTAGGAGGTTTCTGGAGTGCTTTTATGGTAATTTCCTGACACAAGTCATTGAGGAGCCAATGAGTGGAGGTGCTCTGCTTGACCTAATACTTACAAACAAGGATGAACTGGCTGAGGATGTAATGGCTGGGGGTAACCTTGGCTGTGATAACCTTGAGATGATGGATTTTAGGATGCTGAGGAGGGAACAAGCCTAAAAGCAGAGTCACAGCCTTGGACTTCAGGAGAGAAAACTTTGGCTTCTTCAGAGACCTCCTTGGAGGAATCCCATGGGATACAGTCCTGAAGAGAGAGCTGGTTCATATTCAGGGATTACCTCCTCCAGGCTCAGGCACGGTCTCTCCTGATGAGCAGGAAGTCAAGCAAAGGTGGAAGAGGCTTTCATCGATGAATATGGAGCTCCTGACTGAACTCAAACAGAACAAAAGAAACATAGAGGAAGTGGAAACAGGGAGAGGAGACCTAAGGGAAGTATAGAGGCACTTGTCCAAGCATGCAAAGATGGGGTAAGCCAAAAGGCATGTAGGGTTGAATCTGGTGAGGGGTGTGAAGCACAAGAAAGCAGAGGAAAATGAGGGCCTGCTGCTGAATGGGTCAAAGGCCCTGATGACAAAGGACATAGAAAAGACAAATGGACTCTGTGCCTTCTTCACCTCTCTCTTCACTTGTAAGACCTACTTTCAGGTCTGGTCCCTCAGTGTCTGAGATCTGTGGGCAAGCCAGGAACAAGGAAGACTTACTTTGGTGCAGGAAGATCTAGTTAGAAAACATCTATATCAACTGGCCATGCACAAGTCCTTGGGAACTGATGGGATGCACGCACGAGTGCTGAAGGAGCTGTGTGATGTCATTTCAAATCCACTCTTTATTATCTTTGAAAGGTCATGGTGATGAGGAGACGTTCTGGAGGACTGGAAGAAAGCAAATGTCACACCTGTCTCCACGAAGGAGGAGGTTCTAGGGAACCAGAAGACAGTCAGTCTCCTGTTGATGCCTGGGAAGGTCATGGAGCAAATAATCCTGGAAATAATTTCCATACATTCTGAGAACAGAAGGGTTGTTGGGAGTGGTGAATATGGATTCATGAAGGCAAAATCATTCCTGACCAACATGACTGCCATCCATGATGAGGTGACTAGCATGACGTATGAAGTGAGAGCAGTAGATGTTGGATATCTTGACTTTAACAAGGCTTTCAACACTGACTGTCATAGTATCTTCACAGACAATCTGATGCAATACAGGTTAGTGAAGTGGACAGTCAGTTGGACTAAAAAGTTGCTGAACAGCCAGGTTCAAAGTACTGTGATCAGTGGCATTTGTGATTGTTCTAACTGGAGGATAGTCACTACTTGTATATCTCAGATGTCAGTACCAGGTCTAATGGTCTTCATTAATGATCTGGATGATAGGGCGGAGTGTACCCTCAACATATTTTCAAATTATACAAAACAAGGAGGAGAGGCTGATGCACCAGATGGGTGGACTGACAGGAATCTCAAGCAGTTCAACAAAGATAAGTGCAAAGCCACATACCTGGGGAAGAATAACCCCACACACCAGCACAGGGTGGGGGCCAACCAATGGGAAAGCAGCTTTACAGAAAAAGACTTGCAGGTCCTGGTGAACAGCAAGTTGAACAAAAGCCAGCAATGTGCCCTTGTGGCAAAGAGGATTAATGTTTTCCTGAGCTGCCTTAGGAGGAGCCAGCAGCTAGAAGGAGTTGATCCTTACCCTCTACTCAACATGAGTGAAGACACCTTTAGAATATTGTGTCCAATTCTGGGCGCTTCAGTACGAGAGACATGCACATACTGGCAAGAGTCCAGTGAAGGGGCCAAATAATTGGTGGACTGAAGCATTACTTATATGAGTTTGAGGGAGATAGGACTGTTCACCCTGGAGAAAAGAAGGCTTAGGTGGACCTTTTCCATATGTATAAATACCTGATGAGGAAGAAGTAAAGAGGACAGAACCTAACACTTCTTCCCCATTGACAGCAAAAAGGCAACAGGCACCGAGATGCAGAAAATTCTGTTTTAACAAAACAAAAAATCTTTTTTTGTCTTTTTTTTTTTTTTTTATTTTTTTTATAGGGAGGTTGGTAAAAAACTGGCACAGGTTGTTCCAAGAGGTTGTAGAGTCTTCATTCTTTAGACATATTGAAATCTGCCTGAAGATGGCCCTGAGCAGCCCAGCTCCAAACAAGAGTGGTACTAGATAATCTCCAGAGCTTCTGACCAGCTTCAGCCACTTTGTAGTTCTATGACACTGAAATGCTGTGGAGGCATATGTCAATGAGGCAGTTTGGAAAGACTCAAGTGCCCCAATACAGTGAATTTGTTAGTATTCAGGAGTGTTTCTTTAGGGGAACACGTCCTCATAAATATGTAAGCTGATATGTGAAAATAGAATGATGTTGCTGTTTTATAGATTATGAGAGTTCCCTGGTGGCAGGTATGAAGAACTGAACAGAAGTCCTGCTAGCTGAACCATTTCAAACAAAAGGCCTTCTAGAAGAGTATACCTGTTCATTTACCTCAGATTATTTATTATGGTGAGGAACTGGATTTGCAGATGATGAACAGGTATCTGCTTTTTGGAAGTTGTGCTGAGAATATGACCTATTAGTCTACTTTTTAATTTTATTTTTGTTTCTTTTCTCTTATAGTTTTATTACAGTTATGCATAACATTGCACAAATTATATGAATAGTAAGTTGCTCTCCTGAGGTATTCATCAAGAGTTCAATCTAAGCAATCATTCAATATCTGAAAGGACTATGTCATATGAGATGGAAAAGGATCAAAATGATATCATATTACTTGTAAAATATTGATAAAAATAAGAGTTTAAGTAGTCTGGAAGAGAAATAATGAGTAATAGCTACTCAGTTAGTACTCTCCAAAGAAACAGCGGAGGATATTCAGACTGGAGTGGGACAGAGCAACCCAGACAAACACAGTTTGATTTAAATCCCATGAGCTGCTACGGTCACAGTTTTGGCCATTACTACAACTGTTCAGAAAGGGTTCTATGGCAGCATGTGCAGGAAATAGCCAGAAACAACCCAGAAAGGCAGTGCTATGGATAGAAGTACTCAACATTGTAAGTAATAATCTTGTTTCTTTCTGTCGTTTTTAACAATACCTTTTATAACTAAGTACTTTATTTTTTTATTTAAAGAAGTATTACCAGATCTAAACTGTAAGCATTCAAAAATATCTTGGAAACAAGAGATATTTTCAATGCTAATGCATAATTTTTGTTGCACATATTTAGTCTTGAATAGTGAGAGCCTGAATGTTTGAGAGAATTACATATATTTAGCTGTAAAAATATATTTATTTCCTCTATGTGGATCTGCACAGTTCCTAGCATGTGGATTTGTGCCTATTTTGCACCAATATTTCCATACTATTTTCTTTTACAATGTCCTTTCAAAGATATATAAGTGCCTGCTTGGTATTCCACTTCACAGTCTCTATGGAACAGCTTAGGTACGTAGGAGTCTTCAGTTTCAAGCTGTAAATGCTCTGCAAATACTAGAACAATGTGGGCAAAAGTCAAAGAGCCAATAAAACAGAACACTTCTCCCCTTGTTACAGTAACACAAATTAGAAAGAGACATGATCATCATTTCAGGAAAACTGGCCCTGTAACATATGTATATTCTCAGGAACCCAACCTGATAAAGAGAGTGCACAGCTGTTTTGTAACCTAGTTTTTTTAGTAAGACATTTCAAAGATGAAGAATTCTACAGAGTGTATCACAGCTATATATTGTAATTGGAAGGGACTGACTTATCCTTCTTCCTTGCAAAGAGAATCGGTTTACATAGTCATTATTTTCTTTTCCTTTAACAGAGGTGTCACATAAAACATGTGAAGAAAGCACTATGTGACTAGGAAGCGAGAGTCACACTTCTGAACTGCCATTCTGTGACAGTTATTAAAAGATCCTTTCTTGTTCTAAAGACCACTTTTTTTTTTATTTGTGTGGCTTGATGTTCAACACTTTAAATTTCACCTTTTTAACTTAAAAAAAAGTTGAAAATAATAAGAATAAAGTTCTTCTGAAGTCTGAGATCTACAAATGAGCTTGCTTTTCTCTAAAAAGAGTTGTGCGAGAGAGCTGTAAAAGAAAAGACAAAAAAATAAAACTATAGAATTCCAGGCTGTATTCAAGGGAGCAAGGCTCTGCTTTTCCATATTAACCAATGTTTCATACCATAATAGATTGTTGTTATTTCAACCGAACTATATTTGGAAAGCTGCTACATAGTATGCTACATGGCTATTCTTCACTGTTGTGTTTAAAGGTAGTCTTATTTTCAGAAAATGAAGATTAAGTACAGAATAAACTTATGTTTCTTAGGAAAGAAATACATTGCCTCAGCTCAGAACCACTGGTTATTGTGAATATATAAAGCAATTCAAATTGCAAGGTAAAGATTTTGAGGGTATTTATCCTATTTTCCTATTTACCTCTGATTAACACCACCCCACCCCCACCCCCCAAACAACGCAGTAATACATTCTTATAATCATTGTCTGATAAACAAACACAGTGGCTGTAGTGGAATCCTTTCTATAAAGTTGGTAATGAATAATGGATAATATATTCCTAACTATGTGTTGGTGCTGCTTTTCCAAATCTACAGTCTTATAACCATAAGACAATAAGGAGGGTCTTTCTAATTCATAACACATGAACTTGTATAAATATAAGTACAAACTAATGCAACCTAGATCATAGACTAGAGACATAAGGGGTACATCACAGTAAAGGGCAAAGATTCTCCAAATTTCTCTAAATAAACTGGTAAAGATACCAATAACAATTCAGACAAAGAAGTTCAAAAGTCAATTAAAAAACCTGATACACCCCTCTGAGAAACAAGTAATTTTCTGCTTGACTTAAAGATTCTACTTACTACAAACATTTCACTGTGACAGGTAAAGAGTTTTTATTCAGGGTCTGGCCTATAGGAAGTGATACAAGATCCCTGCCTTCTAGGTAAGGCTCTCATTTCTCTGTTTCTAAGACTATTTATAAGGCCTATGTTCTGATGCTGCAGTGTGGGAAACAACAAAATACACAAAGATACTTGGCTACAATGCAGAATGGAATTGTAGAAATTGCTGTTGTATCCATAGACAGATGTTCCAAATGTGATGTTAGAAAAAATTCTTCTAGCTAGCCCCTTATGTGTAAATTCTCTGTTTTACAGCACTGGAAAAAGGAACAGGCTAGTGCTACCTGTAGAAAAAAAAAAATGGCCATTTTTTTCATTATATTATCATTACTAAACATATTAATGGAGTAATACTCACTGTAAAGTTATAATAATCAACACCAAATTGTCTGTCTTTCCAAAGGAATAAAAAAGAATATTCCAATTTGTCTTGTATAAGAAAAAGAAAATGTGTTGTTTCATGTGTTTCTGGGGTCATAGAAGTCCCCCTCTACTATGAGATATTTATTGCCCTGCAGTAGGAACAGCAGGTTCATTATAGTTACAATCTAGAGCTTCTGGAGGGTAAAAAAAATTCCTTTGAACTTGCTAATTGTGAAGGAGTTTTAAAGAGAGACCTCATGCTTCCATGAACGATTTGTGGGCAGTAGGATGTTAAACTTTTCATTGAATGTATTTTTGTGGTGGGGTTTTGTGGTTTTGGTTTTTTGTTACCAAATTTGTGTGTTATGTCTTCCATGGCACAAACAGTTCCAGTTTTGTACACCATGCTGGCAGCCATTTGCACTTCCTTCATTACTAATAGCATTCACTTAAGCCAGCTTTACAGTGTCAAAGGTTGCTTCACATGTTATCCTCAGGATAACTTTTTTTACTGTCTTACTGTTTTTCTAGATTCACCTAAACACTTTCTCTTCTTTGTTCTTGGTGTGGGCTATGCTGTAGCTCTAAATCATCCCATGACTATATAAGACTTCCCCAGAGCTTATAGCCTTGAAAGCATTAGTTGTTCAGAGGACCTAGGTGTAATGCTTTTATTGTCTTTGTTTCTTGCTAGTTTACTCCAGCACTACAAATTATATCACTTTTGACTCAACAAACTCCTAGGCTGAACCTTCTTTATACATCTTCTGGTAAGATCTGTATTTGCACAGGTAGGAACATAAGGGATGTCTCAACCCCAGGCAGAATTCAATCCTCAGCTTCAAAAATAGTGCTGCTTTCAAACAAACTACCTTGTTCCCTATTTAATAATTCATCGCACCACTGAGGTACATAAGTGAAAAAAACCCCTTTGGGTTTCTTAATTGTGCAAGTACCCTGTTTGATATTGTAAAAATAATGTAATTTCATGATTTAGGTCCTCCTTTTTTAATATTCATTAGAATATAATTTAACAGCATAATTATTTTTTTTCCACTGCATTGGCTTACAAATAATGATAAAGGCAATTTGAATTATTTTCTTCCTGCTGCCAGTGGGGTTCTACACATTTTTAATAATAAGATCAATGAAAGGAGAAAGCTTTATAATAACTGTTTGTGAGGAGTTCTTAGACAATGTCTGAAAGTGACTACAGAATACATGGCATTCATAACAGCTATTTCTGCTCTGGTTCCTATAAAAAGGTCACCTTAGTTGAATCCTGCATAAAATGAAACTTTTAGCTAATGAGCATCTGAGAAATTGTCCTTGTTTTTTCAATTAGTATTTTTATCCACTGGTCAGCACCTAGGTATCAATCCCTACAGGTATTTTGCAAAATCTTCCAGTAAAATAAATGACTCATATGATTTCACATGAACTAACAGTTCCCTTGAACTGTTTATGTTATCTCAAGAAGTTTTAATAATCTGTCTTGGGAAAACTCTAATTGGTTTTGAATTTATCAGAGTGGAGTTAACATTTACGTTTCAATCATATGTGGTGCATTTAATTTCACATCCTTTTATTATAATCTGCATAGCTAGGACAAAGTAGAAATGCTTGCTTTCATATTTGTGTTTGCTGAAAGAAGTCAGTGGAGTCTATTTAGTCAATTTAGAGTTTTGAAGCTGTGTTTAATCTGTGTTCTTGCCTTGCCTTGCCTTCTTTTCCAGACTCTTTCCTTTATGGACACAAATCAATTGTTTAATGGAAAATGTATAACGATTGTGTTCCCTATGCACAAGCCCAATTCTCTAGCAAACCATGATGTCTGAGGAACCATCAGCAAAATCTACGGGGAAATAAAAATATTTTTGCAAGGGTTTCAAGGAGTATCAGGGCATAGATTCTTTGTAAATTCAGAGACATGAGTAGTAGTACACTGTGACATAAAGGCACTAGCCACACTCCAGCTAAATCTTGAACATGGAAAAAGACCAGCAGAATGTTAACTCATGTAGGCCAAAGTGGATAGGCAAGAATAATCTAAAGATTCTTTTTCTCTATTATTGTCATCATAATTTATTACTCATAGTTTCTCTCTGATATTGCCTGTCACTGCTTCAAATGAAAAAAAAACCAAACAAACAAACCAAAACCCCACCACTTTGTTCATCTTTTCCTCTAAACGGCCATTTTGCTAGGTATATCTGTAGTGAAAATGCCAGGCAAATCTGAGTAATTAATTTTGTGACCTAAGAGTAATTTCTGACTCCTTCTCATCTCTTACTGATTTGAGGAATTCTTTCCAAATCCTGTTGCTTCCTTTGTTGCAACAGCATGTGACAAAAGCAAAACCAAAGTGAAAAAAAATTGGTTAGAATATAGTAAGTTTATATAAGAGCAAACATATAAGAAGAGGATATTAAAAAAAAACCAAACACAAACAAGCAAAGACCTTATATTTGTAAAAAAAAGTAATAAAATGACAAAAAAATCCTGAACCAAAAAATAGAATAGGATTGACTTAGAGTTCACTTTGCTGAACTAAAGAAGTAGAAGGATTGCTGTAATTGTAGTGGTTTAGATAATCTAGGAAGGAAAAGAAAAAGTTGGGGGAGTTACAGGTGCTTACAAAGGAGGATCATTTCAGTATTTGAGATGTTGACCACTACTCAAAAATTACATAATTGTTTTTCAGAGGCTATTTTCAAGAGCAAACAGGTAAGTGTAAAAAGCTATCAGGATGGAGAATAATGAGAATAAGCATGAATTGGTCAAGTCTTGGATATAAGGAAACAAAATGAGGAAGTGAAAGTCACAGGAAGGCTTCAAATTGTTGTGTGAAAAGATACTGCTTTTTCTGAGAATGCTGTATCAAGTTTAAATGTGAATGAAGTCCAGAACATGTAGGCACAGTTCAAGGGTATCTGTAAATGATAAGTCTTCTTGGACTCCTTAGTGTTTTACTCTAAGAAAGACTTCTTCACCTGTGAATCTACAAGTATAATACCTTAGTCACAGTAATTTCCAGGGAAGTTTCCTATGCTATTTTCACAAACTCTGCCTGGAAATAAAACTTATATTTTACACCTTAAAGTCAGACTTCAGATAACTTCCAACTACAAAGTACTAAATGTGGAAGGTATGGAAATAGAGATAGTAGAAAATCACAAAACAATGCTGTCTCACCAGATTGACATAATATGTTTTAAAATGAGAACAAATACCTCACCTTTCAAATTTATTTGCACTACAAAAAATGTGTTTTCAATGGGCACTGATGTTCAGAATACTATGTAATGAAGTGTTCAAGCTAATATGTAGTGACATCCTATAATACATACCAGTTTCACCTCATTTTAAATGTAATAGAGGTTTTGGTTGTCTTGCATATTTTAAATGGCAAAGTTGGATTCTTGGTGATGGAGGTTAATGACATTCAGTTAAAGTCAAAAGAGCCAGATGTTATTCATGAAAGAAATTGCTAGGGCCTAGAGCTGCTACCCAAAGTTTGCGGAGGACAATAATTTTCATTATAGAAAAAAAGATTTTCATAAAAATATTGTATTCTGAAGACAGTAATGCATTGTTATCAACACAAGAAACACTCAAAAGTTGAAAGGTTTCTGGTCAGATTGCATAGTCCAAACTGAGAATATGAAACTACCAAATTATTTTCTCTTTGCATTAGTACTTTTTGACTGCATTTTTTGGCATTCAGTGTAGATTCCTTAATTCGGTATATAAGTAAGAGAAATTTACTTCTAGGGAAAAAAAGGAGGTTTGGGGTCTGGGTTTCTTTTATCTTCATCATCCCTAGCATTATGATGGTAGAGAAAGACTAGGTATAATTGCAATGATGAAGAGTCACAGAAGTAACTGTGGAATTCAAAAAAGAATGTGAAATGCTAACTTAATAAAGAAAATTAAAATCAACTGAAGACCTTCAGCAACAGTGAAATGGAAGATGTATGTGAAAGCAGAAAGTCATAGGATCATAGAAACAGAATGGTTTGGGTTGAAAGGAACCAACAAAGTCCATTTAGTGCACCCCCCCTGCTATTGTCAGGAGCATATTTCATTAGATCAGCTTGCTCAAAACCCCATCCAACCTGACCTTGAACACTTCCAGTTGTGGGGCTCCCACAGCTTCTCTGGGCAACCTATTCCAGTGTCTCACTATTCTCATCATAAAATGTTTCTTCCTTAGGTCTAATCTAAATCTACCCTCTTTCAGTTTAAAACTGTTGTCCATTATCATGTCACTACAGGCTGTAGTGAAAAATATCTCTCTGCCTTTCTTATAAGACTCCTTTGTACATTGAAACAGTGCAATAAGGTCTCCCTGGAGCCTTCTCTTCTCCAGGCTGAACAACACCTTCAGCCTTTCTTCACAAGGGAGGTTGTTCTAGTCCTTTGAGCAATTTTGTGCCTTTCCTCTGGACCAGTTCCAACAGGTTCATGTCTTTCTTGTACTGAAGACTCCAGAGCTGGATGCAGTGCTCCACTAGGGTCTCAGGAGAGTCGAGTAGAGGGGCAGAATCACCTTGCTCAACCAGCTGGCCATGCTTCTTGTTATGCAGCCCAGGATATGATTGGCTCTTTGGGCTGCAAGCATGCGTTGCCAGCTCATACACAATTTTTTACCCACCAGTATTCCCAAATCCTCCTCCACAGGGCTGCTCTCAATCCCTTCATTCCCCAGCCTGTATTGATACCAGAGGTTGCCCTGACCTAGGTGCAGGACCTTGTTCCTGGCCTTGTTGAACCTCATGAGGTTCATATAGGCCTACTTCTCAAGTTTGTCTGTACTGGGACCAGTGTTGTTCAATATCTTCACCGATCATATAGGCAGTGGGATTGAGTGAAATTCTCAGCAAGTTTGCAGACAACAACACTCATCACTGATCTCCATTTAGACATAGAGCCATAGTGGTCAGTGGACCACTACTGTCTGCATGTAACCATTCATCCAATTTCTCATCCACATAACAGTCCATCCATCAAGTCCATATCTCTCCAACTTAGAGAGAAGGAAGTTCTGGGGGACCATGTCAAAGACCAAATATGGTGTAGAGAGGCTTGACAACTTCATTTGCCAGTCTCTCAGGACCCTGGTATGCATCTCATCGGGTCCCATGGGCTTGTGTATATTCAGGTTCCTCAGGTCATCCTGAGCCTCATCTTCATCTACAACAAGTGGGAATTTGTTCCCCCAGTCCTTGCCTTGAGATTCAGGGACTCAAGAGATGTGGGAAGAGCAACTGCCAGTGAAAACTGAGACAAAAAACTGTTGAGTACCTCAGCTGTCTCCATGTCAGTTGTCACCAGATCTACCTTCTTATTTACCAGAGATGGTACTTTTTCTTTAATTGTCCTTATCTCGCCAAGGCACCCATAAAAGACCTTCTTATTCTTCACATCTCTCACTAAAATCACCTGCAACTGTGCCTTAACTTTCCTAATCTCATCCCTACACATCTGGGCAATATCCTTATATTATTCTCAGGATACACATACCTGGTTCCACTGCCTGTGCATTTCATTCTTAAACTTCAGTTTGACCGGGAGGTCCTTACTGAGTGTACTGTAGCTATGGTTTGGAATTGTGCTGAAAACTGTGCTGGTATCATACTGATGTTTTAGTTGCTGCTGAACTACTGCTTTCTCTGTTTCCAATTCTGCCCTGCCAACAAGCAGGCTGGGGGTACACAAGAAGTTGTGAGGGAACGTAGGTGGGACAGCTGACCTCAAGTGACAAACAGAATATTCCATACCATTTGACATCATGTTCAGCAATAAAAGCTGAGGGGAACAGAGGGAAGTGGGGGGTATTGGAGTTATGACATTTGTCTTCCCAAGTAGCCATCACATGTGATGAAGTTCTGCTTTCCTGGAGATAGCTAAACATTTGTCTGAGATGGAAAATAATGAATGAATTCCTTTGCTTTGCTTACACATGCAGCTTTTGCTTTACCTATTAAACTGTTTTTAACTCCATTGAGTTTTCTCACTTTTACCCTTCTGCTTCTCTCCCCCCATCCCACCATAGGGGGTGGGCAGTGAGTGAGCAGCTGCGTGGTGCTTAGCTGCCTGCTGGGGTTTAACTACAACATTGAGCCATGCAGGTCTCCTGCCTTCCTTGCCCAATTTCTAACATATGGAAATTAGGAGCTCTTGTGCTAATTCTGTAAACAACTAAAAGCTTGCTCTCCTAAAATGCAGTGTCCTTATTTTCCTCTTCATCTGACCCATATGCCTCAAGATTGTGAATTCCACCGAGGCTGCCACCAATCTTGACATCCCTAACTAGTTCTTCTGTGTTGGTGAGCGACAAGTCCCATAATGCTTCTCTTCTTGTCTGGCTGTTTATCACCAGCTTTAAGAAGTTATGCTTAATGCTCTTCAGGAGTGTCCTGGACTGCTTACAACTTGCTGTGCTTCTTTTCCAGCAATGTCAGGGTGACAGAAGTTCCCCAGCAGGATCAGAGCCTGTGAGTGTGATAGTTGAAATAAGAATGCTTCATCAACAGGCTTCCCTTGGTTGGGTGGCCTGTAATAAAAACCAACCATGAGATTTCCTTTGTTGGCTTGGCCCCTGATTTTTACACATAAGCTCTCAACCTGTTCATCACTGTTTTTTCAAAGTTTTTTCTGTGCAGTCAATCAATTTTTTTATAGAGAGGACAACTCCCCCTACCCCTCCTCCTTTGCCTCTCTGTGCTGAACAGTTTATAGCCATTGATTGCAACACTCCAGTCATGGAGTGCTGAAGTCGGAGGTCCATTCCAAACAGTTTTCTGCAAAGGGTGTTTCTGTTCTCACATTATGTAACCTAAATCTGATTTAAGCCATTGCTCTGCTTCAAAAGCATACTTTTATATCTTATCTTGCACAGTGAACAAAAAAAAAAATCTTTTAAGGAAAAGTAAAAAGTAAACCCAGAAAATTTTAGAAAGTCCAGCCATACATTTTCTTCTCAAGTCTCTCTCTTTGTCTCAGGGAAACTAAAAAGTGTAACAGGTTAAGGTATTAGAATAAAGTTTTGAGTTATGCTCTATTTTGCCGGGTTGATGTTGTTGAGCCTACAGGCAGGGAGGGGAAGACAGTAAGTTACAGAAGGGGTCAGTTTTTCTTTATAAGATAGTATAATATCATAGAAGGAATTATTATTTTCCTCAAGAAAAAGAATGTTACTTACTTTCTATAGATGAATAATTGTCAATGTTCTACACATTGAGAGGTGACAATTGCAATAAGTTTTCAAGGTCACTATAGTTTATATTCCACATACACTTTCTATTTTTTAATTCTGCCTTGTAGTATTTAAGTTTAATAACCTTATTCCCCAGGAAAAAAAAAAAAAAAAAACAAAAAAGAAAAAAAGACGAAAAAAGACCATTATCAATATAATTGTTATTAAGTCTTTATGTGGTCAACCACGTCTACCAAAAAACCTGAAGAACAAGCGTTTTGAAATCTTTACATAAAAGATGTTTTAGAAACAACCTGTATTGAGTTTGTATGGCAAGGTTTTGGCAGCAGGGGGGCTACAGCCGTAGCTTCTGTTAGAATCTGCTAGATGCTTCCCCGATGTCTGACAGAGCCTATGCCAGCTGGCTTCAAAACAGAACCACCGCTGGCCAAGGCCGACCCCATCAGTTACAATGGGAATGCCTCTGGGATAATATATTTAAGAAGGGGAAAAAAAGCCTGTGCAACGCAGCTGGAGAGAGGAGTGAAAATATGTGAAAGGAACAATGCTGCAGACAGCAAGGTCACTGAAGAAGGAGGGGGAGGATGTGCTCCAGGCAGCCCATGGTGAAGAGCACAGTAAGGCAGGCTGTTGCCTTGCAGCCCACGAAGGTTAATGGTGGAGCATATACCCACCAATAGCCCATGGAGGATCCTATGCCAGAGCAGGTGGATGCCCAAAGGATGCTGTGACCCTATGGGAAGCCTGCGTTGGAGCAGGATCCTGGCAGGAACTGTGGACCTGTGGAGACAGGAGTCCACACTGGAGTAGGTTTTCTGACAGGACTTGTAACCCCGTGGGGTACCCATCCTGGAGCAGTCTGTTCCTTAAGGACTGCACCCCATGGAAAGGACCCACACTGGAGCAGTTTGTGGAGAACTGCAGTCTGTGTGAAAGACCCATGTTGTAGAAGTTCATGGAGGACTGTCTTCCATGGGAGGGACATGATGATGGAGCATGGGAAGAGTGTGAGGAGGAAGGATTAGCAGAAATAATGTGCGGTGAACTGATTGCAACCCCCACTCTCTGAACTTTGTGTTGCTCAGAGGGAGGAGGTAGAGAAAATAAAAAATGAAGTTGAGCCTGTGAAGACGGGAAGGTTGGGGAGAACGTGTTTTAAGATTTGTTTTTATTTCTCATTACCCTACTCTGATTCTGATTGGCAATTAATTAAATTAATTTCCCCAAGTCAAGTCTGCTTTCCCTGTGATAGTAATTGCTGGGTGATCTCCCTGTCCTGATCTTGACCCACAAGCCTTTCATCTTATTTTTCTCTCCTTGTCCAGCTGAGGAGGTGGAGTGATGGAACAGTTTGATGGACATCTGGCATCCAGCGAGGGTCAACCCACCACAAAATAACATTCCATAATGTCTTTTTCACTATACAATAGTACAGAAATATATGTATGCATCAAGTTGTATTTTTCTCTGGAAGGTGCCTGCTGAAGTACGTTCAGCATTGATTTGTTTGGGACAGAGATTACAAGCAGATGCATTCATCAGTCAAATGCACAGAGGTTTAGCATAAATCAGAGTAGTGTAGTGGGTTCTCTCAAGTCCTACCTAACATGTCAACAGTATGTTGTTTTAACAGTAAAGCTATAATTTTCTGGGTTATAGATAATTTTATACCACTGTTAAAAATAGGCATTTCTTGTGATAGAAAAAAGATAATGTACATTTTTAATGGTAAGAATTCTGAATGTGAGACTATTTTTTATGTAAATATTACTTTAACACAATAAGTAACTATAATAAGGATAAGCAGAGAAAGATCCTTAACCAAGTAAAAATTTAGAGTTTTGTTGGATACCATTCACAAAAAGAAAGTATTTCAGGTTATAAGGAAGACACAATGGTGTCTACAAGGAGCCCAACATGGAAAAGTAAGAGGGGAAAATCAGTGACAGGGAAGCAAAATTCTGGCTCATCTTTGCCTTTAGCAAGAGGTGAGGGGGGTTTATTTGTCAAATTAAGTTCCTCTATAACACTGTTGTAGAGACTTAATAAGTGTTCCATTTGATATGCAACTCCCAACTTTTGTCTTTTTTTATTATTATAATTATTATAGTGAGTACATTATGTTAAATATTCCACCTGTACTCTACTTCCTGTAGTCTAGAAGTCAATATGAGTTCACTTAACTTGTGACTGCTGCCACATGCCTTGGAACTGGGGATGCAAAGGTGATAAATAGCCAACAGCCATGGAATAAAAGTGTGCAACCAAAACTCTCTACTGACTCACAAAAGAGTCAGAAAAAATATTCAGCTGATGTATTTTTGGAATCAATGCCAGATTGTCCTTCATTAGTTCTTCAGGAGAGTGTATGTAAATGGGTATATTTTTACTTTATTTTACTGTGATTTTCACTTGCAAAGCCTAGGTGTTTTTTAAACAGAGCACACAGCAAATAATAGGGCAAATTAAAAATGTGATGAATGTATTTTTTCTTTCACAAAATCCTAACATTTTTATCTATTTTTATACATGTATTCCTGTGGTAAGGATAAAGAGGAAAATGTACTGTATTCTAGAGTGTAAGTCCCTGTACAAAAAATCATGGAGGGCTTTCAAAGGAAAAGGGATTGTCTTGCATAGCTTTTATTTCTCTTCCTTTGGTCAGGGGAGAAAAGGGAGAACTTTGCAAGTCTATGAAAAGTGGGACCTAAGGATCTTCCTGAATATCTGTCTGACAAGCGGATTTGTACTTCCACAGTCTTGTCTCCCTACTGGCTCCTACCACCCTTCCCTTGCACACAGTCTAATATACTGTATTACAGTAGAGTGAGGCCTCCAGGGTACTGATAATGCATAGATAACTACATTGTTATCTGTGATCTTACAGAAGCAGAGAACAAATGGTAGGGGGGTTTATTACGTTATCCTACATTTTGCTTCATATTTCTGGTGGATAGTGACATGTCTCCTCCTCTCCTTAAGTTAAAACTTTTAAAGAAAAGCTTTGTCCCAGCTTCCTATTCCCCAGGTGAATTTTTCTGAGCGAATTCCTTTCATAGCAGAGACTATCTTCATTTATTCACTTTGTTTCATTTTTTTAACCATTGCAGTTTTCATTATGACTGAGTGTTTTATTATTGGCTTCTTTTTTAAAGGCAGAACATAGCAGCTTCCTGGATAAATTTAGTGAGCTCCTAATCTTGTGATTCTCTCTTTACATCACCTGCTAATGAGGGATAACATTTGAAGATGGAACTCAGTTTTCCCAAATCATATTATGCTTCCCAAGTCTGATTTGCAAGTATAGAATTAAAAGGAGATGCATGAGAGGGGGCTGAAGTGAATATTTCATGCATTTAGGTCTGATGCTCTGGCAAAAGAAAGGATGAGGAGAGCACAAGTCATGATATTTCAGCTGAGCATGATGCAGGTAAGTAGTAACTATGAAAGCAGCCTTTAACCATCTTGCACTGACACTTCTAATAGGAGTTTTTCCTAATAAAATTAAAAATGATTGGAGGGTCTAGGTGAGGAAAATGAGAGACAAAAATAACTAAGAAAAAGGAGCAAGCTGTTAACCAAAGGTTACATTTTAGAGCTACTGGGTCAACAGCATACATCTGTTTCACTCCATCTGACTTGACATTTGTTGAAAGGCAGAGAGGCATGGGTAGCTTATATTTAAGTGTAAAAGCCTCATGGTAGCTGCTGTTCTCTTTACATCATTATTTTAAAAGGCTCAAACGAGATAAAGAACAGAAAAAGGGCAAAGAAAATAGAACTGAACTTCAAAACTGGGCTCTTGTCTTCCGTTTGTTTTTTTCTGACTTGTTACTAGTAAATCCCTTTCTGTCTCCTTTCTGTTTCGTGATTCCTTATCTCTTTTGTGTTGATGCATGTAACCCTAAGATGATAGTTTCCAATGGCCTCTGACACATTTCCACATTAATTTATTACAGATAAGTGTTCCAGCATGCACACCATTGAAAAATAATTTCATCTTAATGGTCTTAGGCTCACTATCTGAAAATATAAATATTCCTATTGTAAATTTTGATCCAGATGACTTTTAGTTTAAGCAGTATCTTGAGTTGATTGTGGGAGAGCAGTTGCACATTTATATGTATATATATACTTTGGATTATTTTGAGCAAATAAGAATGCTTACAAATCAGTCAGAAGACACAAGATATTATTTTTTTTTATCTGCTGGATTTGATATTAGGCTACTCTTGGTTAGGGCTCTAGATAGCAAATATTGGACTTCGGGGGAAAAAAAAAAGATTAAAAGGGAAGGAGTGAAGTTTCAGAGTCTCACCAACACTGACAAAGGGGAAGGATAGTTACAGTTCCATCACCACCGCCAACCCAGTTACGCCATCAATAACACTGTTGTAATTAGATAGATATTAGAAAAAAGAAGTTGAGAAAAAATTGTGCATATCCATATACTCGTATACATGTATCCATATATAAAAATATATATATGCTTTTAAGCCTTATTGTGTAAAGTAATGTCCCAGTAACCTGAGACTAAGCTTCTATGTAGCAAAGACCTGTCACAGACACAGCAGGGGCCCATGAGTAGATAGGGCTGACAGAGGTCTGGAAAGCTCAGGAGTATGAGGGTACTAGGAGACCTAGGGCCAGTCACACAAATGCCCACTCAGAGACGTATAGTTGTGTAACAACCTAATGAAGCTGCCCAGAAATAATAGCACAAGTGGATCTGTCTCTGAAGTATGTGTGAGACAACAGAAAAGCACAACTAGGTACACCAGCCCCACTGCATCAGAGTTGGGTATGAAGAACTGATAGCTGTGCTGCCCTGTACTGTGCTTTTGTGTATATAAATAATGTCTCATTTATTAGTGTGGTGGTTATTTAGTCCTCAATCTGCACCAGCAATAATTGTAAACCATTCATTTTCTAAAAGAAAAAATATTTTTTGCCTTTTATTTCTACTTCCGTAATTCTCTCCAATTCCCAGATATTGACTAGGTTTAAAATAACAGGATTAGAATCAATGGACAGCAAAGACGATTTTCTGCATGCTGACAGACATATAGGGATATATACAGTTTACTAAGGAACACTGATAATCAACCCTAGTGGGAGTGTCCATACTATCATTAGCCTGGTATAAATATTGAACACTGGTACTAGCTATGGTGTAATAAATTCCAGTTCCACTTCTGGTCACAGAAGAAGGCTTCCAATAGAAACCAGAATCTTTCTCTGTAGTGCATTTAAGCTGCTGTTTTGGAAATCAGGCTCCCATGAATAACTAGCAGCAGGAGTAAAACCACCTGAAGTTAGACCTTTAGTCACAAGTTTGGATAGTAGTGCTTTTACATAGAGACCTCATGCTTTCCCATTGTCTCAGAAAAATATATTTGAATATCAGCAGTATCTAAGCAAAAGACAAGAGGAAGCTAAGGAGAAAAATGCATCAACGACCAAGACAAAACAGTAGCAAGTTCTCAGAAAGAATATAACATTTTCTCCCCAAACAGTTCTCTCTGTAAAATTTTATCAGAGAAGGTGAAAGTAGTAAGAAATTGTTCCCACTGTTCTTCCCACTACTACAATGGCTTCTCACCTCTCCTGCCTACTGATAGTTGATACTCTTACCAGCAGTTTTGGGAAACCATGAGAAAGACTGAGATGAATGCGTATCTGAGAGGTGGCAAAGAGGAGATAATCATTCTTGTACACCCACTATATAGCCTGCGTGTCCTTTCTTGCTTACTGTTTGAATTTTGAACACTGTTATCGGGTCAAGCACTTCCTAGGCAAAACCCTTTGTGTTATTCATCAAATAAATAAATAATTTACTTTCAGGTCTTAAACAGGAATTTATTGGATTTCAGCTGAATTTCATAAATGTACTTTGACTCTTAAGCATCATAGGGTGTATTCTCTTTTCTGCTTCTTTTGCTATAACGTAGATATTGCAAAAAGTCTCCTCTGGAACTACGTAGAAAGCTGAGAGCCTCTCAGGTGATGAAACAGTGGTTTAAATCCTTAGGCACAAGTCATAAGTCTACTGAAGTACATTTATGTAGTAAAGGCTGCCATTCTTATTCGTGGCCAACTTTGCGATGTTTAGAACATTGGAGTAATTTAAAACTGACATTTACTAATTAACGCTTAAAATTATGTGAAATATCTGAACCACAGAAAGGAAAGTTGCCAGCTGCATTTGTGTTCCTTAAGGGTGAAAATTAAATGCTATTATCTTGTGTACAGTAGAGGTGCAGTGAGCTGCTATCACCACAGCAACCTTCCCAGCCTAGGGCCAGGGTCTCAGCAAGTATCTGATTGGCTCACAGATACCAGTAGGTATCAATTATGCTTGATACCTGCAAGCATACTTTTTATATTTCTAAATATATGTGATAACTGCCTAAGTATACTCAGTTATATTTAGCCTGCATACAGTGTAGTATAAGCTGCGCTTCCAGGCAGCATAAGCTACAGGTACAAGATACAAGTTGTTCTTGGCAATGGCTTGCAGGAGAGCAGGCAAGCTGAAAGAAGGCTGAATCTCACAAAGAATGAATAGAAAGATGGACTCGGGACTCTGAAACTATAACAAAATTAGATTTACAGCAGAAACCATTAGGAAAAAAAAATTCATGTGCATCGCAAAGAAATTTTGTCTTTGGACTGGTAGACCAAAATCTTGGAACTTTAAACAAACAAGCAAACAAGCAAAAAAACCAAATGACAACAGAACATGGGACCACCGACAACCCCAGGCAAAACTAGAATTGAGCCTAGTCAATGGATGGCCCATGGACACTAGTCAGGAACTGAGGAGGTAAGGCCAAAGGCAGTGCTGGAGACCTGCACTCACACAGATGTTGCTGAGGCAGTGATTGATGGCCCTGAGCTGAGCTGAAATGGAGGTTCTGGGACCATAGACAGTGTCCTGGTTTCAGCTTGGATAGAGTTAATTTTCTTCACAGTAGCTAGCATAGTGCTGTTTTGGATTTAGTACCAAAAGAATGTTGATAACACACTGATGTTTTCAGCTGTTGCTAAGTGTGCCCAGACTACTCAAGGACTTTTCGAGCTTCTCCTGCTCAGCCAGGTGCATAACAAGCTGGGAGGGAGCACAGCTAGGACAGCTAACCCAAACTGTCCAAAGAGCTATTCCATACCATATAACGTCATGCTCGGGGGGCAGGGGGGGTTAGTTCGTTCGGTCAGTCGGTCGCGGGCAGAGTGGTCGCAGCTCGGGCTGTGTGATCGCTGCTTGGGGGAGAGTGATCGCTGCTCGGGAACAGGCTGGGCAT
Organism: Egretta garzetta; assembly: GCF_000687185.1. Lineage (NCBI taxonomy): Eukaryota > Metazoa > Chordata > Aves > Pelecaniformes > Ardeidae > Egretta > Egretta garzetta. The sequence continues at coordinate 3,932,465 of NW_009259860.1, forward strand.
CGGTCAGTAGGTGGTGAGCAATTGCATTGTGCATCACTTGTTTTATATATATTCTGTATATTCTCTTACTATTATTATTATCACTGTTGTTATTCTTCTCTCTTATTAAACTGTCTCTATCTCAACCCACGAGTCTTACTTCTTTTTTTTCTTTTCTTCGATCCTCTCCCCCATCCCACTGAGGGAGGGGGGGAGTGAGCGAGCGGCTGCATGGTGCTTAGTTG
>NW_009259860.1:3933723-3934811 GCF_000687185.1 Egretta garzetta
TGGGCAATGCTGAGCTGGGAAGCTGGACGGGGACCAACAGTGGGTGAATTGGCTAGCCAGCTCCAGGAATATGAAGAAAGTATCTCTTCTTCCCTTGTCTCTGCTGTGGATAAACTCTCGCGGAAGTTTGAATGATTCAAAAAGCATATGTCCTACTCCCCTCCTGTACAGACCAGTATCTCAGCCATTAGAAGTAAGCGCCCTTCTGCTCAAGGAAAAGAATATCGAGGGTACACACCACGGGGCATCCTATGGTTTTACCTGCGTGACCATGGAGAGGACATGAGAAAATGGGATGGAAAACCCACCTCGACCCTAGAGGCATGAGTACGTGAGTTGCAAAGAAAGACAAGCACAAAAGGGGGCTCTTTCAAGAAACTTGTTGCTCCAATTTCCAGAGACAGGATAGATTGTCATTTTTTCAGACAGAATAGAGGGACTGATCTTAATTCTGATTGTGATGAAGGAACTTCTTACTCATACACACAAACCATGAGCAACAGTGATCAGAATTAGAGGGGCCCTGCCTCCAGCCAGGTGGAGGAAAGGGACAACCGGGTCTACTGGACTGTGTGGATTCGATGGCCTGGCACGTCACACCCACGGAAGTATAGAGCTCTAGTAGACACCGGTGCACAGTGTACTTTAATGCCATCAAGCCATGTAGGGGCAGAATCCATTAGTATTTATGGAGTGACAGGGGGATCTCAGGAGCTGACTGTATTGGAGGCCGAAGTGAGCCTAACCGGGAATGAGTGGCAAAAGCACCGCATTGTGACTGGGCCAGATGCTCCGTGCATCCTTGGCATAGACTACCTCAGGAGAGGGTATTTCAAGGACCCAAAAGGGTACCGGTGGGCTTTTGGTATAGCTGCACTGGAGGCAGAAGAAATTAAGCAGCTGTCTACCTTGCCTGGTCTCTCAAAGGACCCTTCGGTTGTGGGGTTGTTGAGTGTTGAAGAACAACAAGTGCCGATTGCCACCACAACAGTGCACAGGAGGCAATACCGCCCCAACCGAGACTCCCTGATTCCCATCCATAAGCTGATTCGTCGACTGGAGAGCCAAGGAGTGATCAGCAAGACTCG
>NW_009259860.1:3936636-3939376 GCF_000687185.1 Egretta garzetta
CGGGAGGGCTTGGAGAATTAATTATACCCCCCCCCCCCAACCCCGCCATGGCAAGCACTATGTGCTCACCATGGTGGAAACGACCACTGGATGGTTGGAAACATACACTGTGCCCCATGCCACTGCCCGGAACACTATCCTAGGCCTTGAAAAACAAGTCCTATGGCAACATGGCACCCCAGAAAGAATTGAGTCAGACAACGGAACTCATTTCCAAAACAACCTCATAGACAAATGGGCCAAAGAGCATGGCATTGAATGGGTCTATCACATCCCCTATCATGCACCAGCCTCTGGGAAAATTGAATGGTACAATGGACTATTAAAGACTACACTGAAAGCAATGGGTGGTGGAACATTCAAACATTGGGATACACATTTAGCAAAAGCTACCTGGTTAGTCAATACTAGAGGATCTGCCAACCGAGCTGGCCCTGCCCAATCAAACCTCTTACATACTGTAGAAGGGGATAAAGTCCCTGTAGTGCATGTAAAAAATATGCTGGGGAAGACAGTCTGGAAAATTAACTCTATCCCAGCTGAAACCAGGACAGACAGGGGTGCCAGAAGCCCCAGATGAAGCTGTTCAGGGCCAATAAGGTCTCTTAATGTCCTCAGGGTCAAGAGAGATAAAGTCTGAGGGAGCATGGCCAGTTCACCTTGGAAGAAAAGATGGCTTTATAGGTGTCTTTACAGATGGCTTTATAAGACCTTATAGGTGACTGCAACTACCTGGTTGGAGAATCCAGAGTAGGCAGAGCCAGACACCACCTGGAACTGCATGGTAATAGGAGAAAAGGCAATTGGCAGGCATCTGATCCTGAGAAATTCCAATGAGATGCAAGGAAAGCACATTTTACCATGAGGGTGATCAAATACAGGAACTAGGACCCAGAGAAATTGTGAGATCTACATTGCTGGGTATATTCAAGACTCAATGGCAAAAGGCCTAGAGCAATTGTATCCAATTAGACCTGCTTTGAACAAAGTCTTGGATTAGGTGATCTCTAGGGGTCCCTTCCAACCTGTTACTCTGTGAATTCATGGTTAGAAGCAGCATTATCTTCCTGTGGGAGCATGGCAAAATAAAAAGCATTTTCAGCAATTTCATGGCTCCAGAATACGAAGTGAGTCTGCAACTATGCACTGAATACCGAATTTGTACTCTGAGAGAGACGCATAGATATCTGGTCATATGCAATGCTAGGTTTAGCAGGGAGTTCAGTCACCTTTTCACATAGGAAACCATTGTAAGTTAAGTTAGATTCATCTGAACTGGAACTGGTTTGGCCTGAGGTTCAGTATTTATATGTTTATAGGAGACAATCACTGTAGGGCAAAATTGACCTTTTTGTAGAATCATGAATGAAAACAAATCTCTCATCTGTAAAATTCAGATAAATTACTTATACCAATCCAACTAATTTCTCAAAGAACTTTGTAGTTTTAAACCCTTAAGAGAAACCTCTGCATTTTACTTATTGTAAAACAGTAATTCCGAGGTAGCCGTTCCAAAAGCTGGCATTAAATGGAGGACCGCTTTACCAGTAACTGTATTAGCCTGTCTTAATATTTCTGTTAGGTGGCATTTAGAAGTGCACAGAAGCTTGTGAGTCAGCAGAAGTCATGGACTTCTACACTCTGTTAATTCTATCACTTCTCTCCAGATTTCTTCGAATTCTGTAGCTTTCTTTCAAGCAGTATTAATTGCTGTCAGGTTCAGGTGTGCTCCCTGTGCACTTGTCCTGGTTTTGGCTGAGATAGTTTTCTTCCTAGTAGCTGGCATAGTGCTGCGTTTTGGGTGCGGGATGAGAAGAATGTTGATAACACACTGATGTTTTAGTTGTTGCTAAGTAGTGCTTAGACTAGACAAGGACCTTTTTAGTTTTCCATGCTCTGCCAGGTGCTCAGGAAGCTGGGAGGGGGCACAACCAAGGACAGCTGACCCTAATGGGCCAAAGGGCTATTCCAGACCATATAACATCATGCTTGCGGGGAGTTGGCTAGGGGGCAGTGATTGCTGCTTAAGGATGAGCTGGGCATTGGTCAGTGGGTGGTGAGCAATTGCATTGTGCATCGCTTGGTTTGTATATTCTGTATATTCTCTTAATATGATTATTATTATTGTTGTTGTTGTTGTTGTTATTCTTTTCCTCTGCTGTTTTATTCAACTGTCTTTATCTCACCCCACAGTTTATACTTTTTTTCCAGTTCTCTCCTCCATCCCACTGAGGAGGGGGGGAGTGGGTGAGTGTCTGTGTGGTGTTCAGCTGCCTGATGGGTTGAACCATGACAGCACTTTATGATGAGATGACTTATGTATGGCTAATCTGCATGGAAACCTGATCTCAAGCTTGAGTATCAGCAGGTTCTGCCCTTAGCAGTGATAAGAACTAGCCATGGCTCTGAACCAGATCAAGGAGCAATGACTGTCCTCAACAGTATCAAGAAAGATGTCCTGTGAAATTAGACAGATATTTTATTAGCTTTTAATCTCCTTTCAACACTGAATGATGATTGCTGAACATTTTCTGTGTTAATAAAATGGGAGCAAAATTCATCATTTTGTTTGTGCCTTGAATACCTGTCTTTGGACTACTCATTGCATAACCTCATCCTTTTGTGGCTTGCTCATTTGGTCCAGGATTTTCACAACTTACTGTGATTTCTCTGACCTGTTTCTCTTTTCTGTTTCTCTGTTCCCTTCTGCTTTTTAACTAAAACTTGGCTTGTATCAGGA
>NW_009259860.1:3939394-3953625 GCF_000687185.1 Egretta garzetta
AGTGATCATGCCCCTGTATTCGGCACTGGTGAGGCCGAACCTCAAATACTGTGTTCAGTTTTGGGCCCCTCACTACAGGAAAGATGTTGCGTTGCTGGAACATGTCCAGCAGAGAGCAACAAAGCTGGTGAGGGGTCTGGAGCACAAGTATTATTGAGGAGCAGCTGAGGGAACTGGGGTTGTTTAGTCTGAAGAAAAGAAGGCTGAGGGGAGACCTTATTGCCCTCTACAACTTCCTGAAAGGAGGCTGTAGTGAGGTGGGGGTTGATCTCTTCTCCCTGGTAATGGATGACAGGACAAGGGGAAATAGTCTGAAGTTGCGCCAGGGCAGATTTATGTTAGACAATAGGAAAAATTTTTTCAATGAAAGGGTTGTCAAGCATTGGAACGGGCTGCCCAGGGAAGTGGTTGTGTCCCCATCCTGGAGGTATTTAAAAGCTGGGTAGATGAGGTGCTTAGGGATGTGGTTTAGTGGTGGGATGGCAGTGTTAGGTTAACGGTTGGACTTGATGATCTTAAAGGTCTTTTCCAACCAAAGTGATTCTGTGATTCTATAAAACCAATCTTTATGCTCTTTTTTTCTAATTTTACTCATGCTGATCATTATGGCAATTGGTGTGTCGCTCCTAAAACTATCAACCATAGCATCTCCCTCACCGTATTCAGATCCTCCCATCAAATGATACCTGCCACCTATTCCATAACCAAAAGAGATGCAAAGACTTTAATTGTGCAACCCCACTCAAAATCACTAGTATGTGCCCTTGAGGATGTATTTTATCCTAATAATTTTTTACTTCCCCACATACTCCTTGTCAATTATCACCCTTTTTAAAGTGTTTTATTGTCAAATTTAGATTACACTATCTTTGTAAAAGAAATTATTTCTGATGAACATGTTTCTGAAGAAAAATTTTTTTAATCTACCCATTTTGCCATTGTTAACGACATAAGAAATTTTAGTGTATTTCACAATATAGGAGAAAATTTTATTTTAAAAATTTATACATCACAGGGAAGACAGATGAGGAGAATTTAGACACCTATTTTGTGCTTCTTCATGCAGTGCAGTTAGTTTGCATACAAAGATGTTTCTGAAACATAATCTTTTTGTTACGGACACTTCCTGACACTTCTGACATCAGTGCAGCTGGATATCTGACAAGCAGGATGATTCGGACAAAAAAACCAGCTTAGGTATTGCAATGTGTTTGATTGACAATATGTCTTAGAACAATGGGAAATGAAGTACCTCTGTGTTTGAAGGAGGAGGTAGGTGAGTACTGTAGTTGTCTGTGATTTGTTCCTGGTGAGGAAAATGACACAAGGTACAACTAGAATTTGATGCCTTAGCATTACCTCAGAGAGGGAATTCCATTGAAATCAGTACGTTTCCTCTTGATAAGTATTCCAGAGCCTAGCTGAAGATGAAAGTCAATAAATAGGTTTTCTGTGATTCAGTCTGGTTGACTTACGTCAGAGACTGAAAGAGATAATGGCAAGGCTATTGTCCTGAGTAAACACACAGGCAAATTTTCAGTGGTTCTTCACCAGCACTGCATACAATAACTTACTGATTACACTACAAGTAAACTTCTACTGGTGTTTTTTGTAGCTCATTGTGATGCTGGCTAACTTTTAGAAAGCAATTTCATACTGTAAATGTTTATTCCATTCACTGGAACATTAAACAAAAGGGATCTGTCATTCACACAAAATAGCTACAATCTACTGTACAAAATTTGCAACAACACTGCTGGTTACACTGCTTTCCAACATGTACTATCTGACATATTCATTACAATTGTAAATTAGCATGTAGGGAGTTTCAGCTACTCCATCTGTTTAAAAGAGTATCCCAGATAATTTACGGTGTAATCCAGTTTCAGAGTTCATTGGCACCTATGACTACTCATGGGGACTAACGTTACTTTCAGTGAACCCAAGGACAACATTCCTAGTAATTATTACAGGAGTGAGATCTGGTTCATTGCTTTTCACTGTTTGTATCTCTACCACAGCAATAATTACTTTCTAAAGGCATATGATCTCTGTGAGGGGTTGAAAAACTGTTTCAGTCAAATCATAAACTGAAAGAGATAGAAACAAATGAAACATATTTCAGTTTCCTTAAATTTCAGTACAAAGTAGTAGTAGTTCTCCAAAGTTACAGTGACCCTTCACATTAAACCTTTAAAATGATTGCACACCTCTTCTTTTTCAACAGTAACTATATTTTTTTTCCTTATAATAATGAGAGGCTTTCTGATTGTCCCATACAGAGTACAAAAATAATAAAAATGTGCATCACTTCCTGAAAAATTTCCATTCTAAATATCTCTTCCCAGTACCTGGTCGTCTGCAATGCTCTGTAGCAACAATTGAGTGTTAACTTGATTGTGTGAAGTACTATCACCAAAACAGCTTGATAATATGACAGCATTCGAAACACTCTATAAAAATAAGTTAATAAGTATAGGTTATTAAACAGTGGGTCCATGAAGCAATGCTGAAAGGAAGACATACTTTCTGTCCTTTGTACTAATACTTTTAAAATCTAAGCCAAGTTTTAAAAGAGCCAGTAAAAATTATTAATATAATTTCAGTTTAATCTTAATGAAATCCAAATTTATGGTCATAAATACCCCTTTAAGTAAGATAAAGAAGAAGGAAAATTTAATCAAAGTTGGATACAAAGAGGATGTAGAACTCTTTTCCTTACTCAAATATGATGTAGAGACACTGTCATTATTAATCTGCAAACATTAATCAATAAATAACATGAAAATTACACAAAATATACTGCAAAATAGCCCTAGTAATTATTTTATTTCACAGACATACTCACATTCCCGATAGACATAAATGTGCCTTTGGTATTTTAAGGAACTTCCATGCAAAAGATATAGGTATTGAGACTCTTTGTATGCTAGCTATTGCTTCAGGAATATGTTTTCCTATTTTTGCAGAAAAAGATAAATTATTTGTTAATCAAATTGTAGTAAAAATTATTTGTAAAGAAGTATACTGCAGCTGCCCTGTAAGTTAAATTACAGATTCCTTGGTGTATGTGCTGGCCCTTTCCCTTCTGTTTCACCTTGTCCTTTTTGCACAATGGCTGGAATAGTAAGTCTTAGACACCCAAGTTCAGGGTAGCACAGGGCAGTGCAATGTAGTGCAATATAGGAAGTAATATATGGCATGAATTCAATGTCTTACATAATTTTTAATCAATGCAAAACCAGGGAATAAATCCTTCTTTCAATAAATTATGGTATTAAGCTGTCCCAGTGAAAAGTGCACATATCTCCCCCAGCTTCAAAACCTGTATGTTTTCAAAGGTTCACGCAGGACTGCTACAAAGAACGTCAGAGCTGATCATCAAAGCAGGGAAAACAGACACCAATTTTTGCTGCTGTTGTGGAATGGAATAGGAAGCGTCTGCCTGAGTTACACTTTTTCCCCCATTCAAAAATATCATTGGAGTCTTTACAGAGGCTGAAACCTGAACTCAAATGGATTCAAATGTCCACAGGAAATGTGCAAAACATGTAGCAGCTGTAGCAATTCAAGTGTAGTGTAGCAATTTAAGCTGCAGAATTCAAGGATTTCCCAGCCTTTCAGCACAGATAGAAGGGTTGATGGAGATCTGAAATATACATGTGTGGAAAACAGTGTTTGATATAAAACCATTGCCATGATTTCTTTAAAGATAAATGTAATAAAACAACAGTAATGCACAATGTTTGAACTCCTACACTGTAATTGAGTAATAAAGCACATAAAATATGAATGGCATGGACTGTTATCTGTATTTATATAACACTGTACAAAAATGGATACAGGACAAGAGCTGATGTTTTTCTGATCATAACTCACTTTGCTGCAATACCAAACTTGTCAGTCTATATTGTTTTGTTTCTTTACCAAATGGGATCTGATATTCCAAAGCTCTTGTAGTCACACAGTATTTTCCTGACCCTCTGAGCTTGCATGAACCAGATCGAATGACTCTGTCCAACCATCTCATCGTACTAAATGGCTGTATAAATCTATCAGCTAGCTAGAAAATCTACTCGGAAGGGCTACATAGCCTTCAATGATCTAATATATTAAAAAGAACAGTGGCAAATCAGAAATCACCATCAAATAGCTTTCCCTTTGCAGAGATCCTCCTTTCCAATCTACCTAGCAGGGTAGCCAGAATATAAGCAAGGAAAGAGAGAGCATGAGGTGAGGTATGTCTACAAAAGTAGACTGAGGATTAGGCTTCTTTTTCTACATGTACCTGGAATAAGAACCACCATTAATCATGGCTACCTTTTCTGTGTGCGTCTATTCCCCAGTGACAACAGGAATGCAGATCTGATAGTGATCCTGCATTAAATTATTAGTTATCTTGAGAATTCATGTACTTATTTGCATGATTTTACACATATGGGGTGGTCCTCCCTCCATTTTCCCCTTTGGTTTTCCTCTTTCATAAATGGAATGTTATTTGTTTTATTCGGAGAATTGACATCTGCAGCTGAGAGATACTGTCAACTTTATTTCTTTACCTGTATAGTTGTTTTTACCTAGGTATTCAACAACTTGCAAGGCCATTCTTATTTCTTTTCCATAATATATCCATCATTATCATCCACTTTTTCAGATATAAAACAGTATTCAGTGTTTTGTACCAGTGTCCTACTTGGAAATATACAGAAGAAAAAAACCCCAAACAACTAAACAACAAAAAAAATCCCCACAAAGCTTTCTCCAAACAACATTTTTTATTATCTAAGATATGTGTAAATACACACTTTGTATGTCTTATTAGAAACAGGAAAAGACTCTTCAGAGTATGTTGCTGTTGTCCTGTCCTCAATATACACTTTAGGACTGATTAAAGCATCACTGATCTTCATTACTGGTGTTCCAGTCCTCCTGATGCTTAATCACACATGTCGAACATATGCCAGACAATGTTGGATGTCAAGAAAGTCAACATTCATATTTTCTGTACTTCCTCAAATACTTCAGCTAATATATTCTCTCCATCTGTTGCAGAAAAGCAAAGATAATAATAACACAGTGATGCCGAAGTTATCTGCTAAATCTATTCTATTACTGTCAAAGGTTGAGACTTTTTAAATACTATTAGTTGGTAGGCATCATCTAAGTCCCCTGAGCAGCTTTGAAAATCCCAACCAAGATTCCTGCATTTTGCCTTTGGTCCCAAGAGGAAACTGAATTTCCCAGTGTGCCTTTCACACCTTGTGCAGCTATCCTGCTGCATAACCATCCAACTGCATGATTCCTAGGATTTTTCACTTCTTACTCATAATCTGTTCTTATTCAACAACCATGTCTTAATTTGTGAGCAATCAGACACATATCATGCCATTATGCAGCCTCTTTGCTTTCCTCATACACAAACCCTTTCCCATCAGCAGGTCCCAGCCTTACTGTGCCAGCCCTCTGTATACCTAATGGCATGGATGACCTCACTTAGAAATTCTAGTCTCTAAAGGAACATGGAATAACGTCTATGTAATGATAAGGGAATGAGAGAAATTCACTGTTAGCTGTCAAGGAGGATTTCCACCATCAGCATTAACCATATAATATAGTGGCAGTGGAGGGCAATGAACGTGGAGAGAAGTGAGAGCAATCAGCAAGCTTTCATTCACTGAGATGGAAGAGCTTGTCAAAGACACAAACAACTAATCAGTTGCCAGCACTGATTGATGTCCCAGCCTGCATTCAAATCTATCATCGTGACCAAGTAGTGCCTATCATTTACCCAGTGGATAGATAAACTAGAAGTAATATATGGCATCTAAGCAAATAGATCGTTAATTCTGCTTAATATGTGGGGGCTAAAGTTTAAATCTTTTTCTAAACAGCAATCTTTCCCTTCAGGGAGGAAAAAAATAAAAAGCATAAAAAAAAAAAAAAGATCTACTGTGGTTGACTAGGCAATAAAGATTTTTTTTTACAAGTTACAAATTTGCTGCATTGGATTTTATTTCAGTTTATGCCTTACAATTGTCACTGAGCATTAAATCTATCAGGAAATTTATTAAGATCTTAACTAAAATAGTTAAAGAAGATAAGAAATTATATGCCAGCGAGACAAAGGACTGCTGTTCCGCGTTTCCTTCTTATGCTTTACAGTTTTTTATTCCTCAAAGTGTCCCCAAGTTCAGCCCTGCTCCACTATTACCGTTGACTCTGTATTCTTTTTTCTAACTATGAGGTGAAAATTCTAAATGCAGACATACAGTTAATTGGATTTTATTATTGCTTGACTTCTTCTTAATTGCAGGGCATGGCATGGAATGATTTCTTAATGGTTTGTAAATTCCACTTTTAGCACCAATCAACATCAAAGTCAGTAGATTTTGGCACGTGTTTATTTAAAATGTTAATTCAGGTCATAATTACTGGAAATATTGAGGTCTCAATTGATATAAATTAGAACTGTCTTAGGATTGGACAGGAGGAAATAAGTTTGCCGTTCTCCAAATGGAGGCTTGGTTTCTATCCTCCGTTGGTCACCAATAGGGAAAAATGTAGATGTTAATAACTAAGAAATAGTGTCTCAATTTGCTGCATATATTATGATGAAACAAAACTATGATCTCTGAAACAGAAACACCCAGGGGTATAATTTCTATGGTTTTGCAGTTTATTAAGATACACTCCAACTTGTTTCAAACATTGCCATTAGCCTCTGATCAGTAGGGTACTGTTAATAAATAATTAATGGTTTAATTCATGATTTCTATCTTCTGAGGTATAAAATATTAATGCCAGACAACTACAATAAGGATAAATATTTATATATTCCATTTTGCTTAATATACTTCATTTTTAAGACTGTAAAAGAGATCAAAATTACTATTAAAGTATTTGACTAAAGCACAAGTCTACTGAATTTGTTACTAAGTAGGATGTTTACAAGTGCTAAGGCTGAGAAAAAGAATATTTTTCTTTCTTAACTTTCAGATTTTTTTTCTGAAAACAAGAAACCTTCCTGTACAATTTCCCAATGATCTTACAACCTAAACCTAACTACATAAGGGTGGGTGGCAAACCTACAAAACTGTTCAGCCATGTAGATATTCTCAAAGTCAGTCTGTCAGTCAAATGAAACTTAGACTTACAAGTCTTGACTATCCGATAGTAAATTCCTGAGACTCCTCTCACTCATCCTGAGATTCTAAATCACTTGAGAATACCTGACAAAGCCCAATTTACAATCAGTAAAAATTAAAAGTTTAAAAAAATGTTGTCCCAGTACAGATATTAGTCAGGATGCACTGATGCAAAGCAGTCTGTTCTCTCTGAAAGGTTATCTTTTTATCAGTGATCCATTTACCTGGAAACTGTAATAACACAGTACTTTACTAACTGCTGTGATAGCATTTCAACTACATAGGCAGTGGGAATACTTTATGAAAGTATTTGTAAGAGGTTGAATTTAAAGGACTGCAAGCTTGGTTTAAGAAAACTTGTTTTAAAACAATGGCTTAAGAACACCTACTTTAAAATGTATTCCTTGCTTTGAGAACTGAAATATGTATTATTTACAAAGTATTCATCCATGTATTTGTTCAGAACAAACTAGTCTCTTTAAGATAAATATTTTCTATCATAGAGTATCTGTTATTATAAAATTCTCACCATCAAAACATGCTTAGGTTTGGTTTTTTTTTTTTTTTGTAACAGTTGAATAAAGTTTAAAAATATTTGAAAAAGAAATAAAATACAATGAAAACACTATAAGCCTGCCTTTGCTCTTTAATACAAAACTTTGGTTTTCAAATATTTCTTTGATAGCCTCTTTGAGACCTATAAAAACTAAATAATCAACAAAAATTCCATTAAATAGGCCCAAGAGAACTGAACTACAATTCTGTCCTGGGAAATTTTACTCAGCATGTAATACTTGTAAATAGTGTTTATTGCCCTTGGCCCCTGTTTTCCAATGGCTGCTAATGTTGCTTTACAATCTTGTGTCTAAACACCAAACTACGGTTTCAGTTACAGGGAGTAGATCAGAGCTGTAACAGTTTTTCTATCCATTTCTAAGCATGCTTATTCTGTCAGAGGCTTGATTAATCTTTAGAATTTTTTGGTGTAGATTGGAGACTGATGGGGAGGGTATTTTAATAAATTGTACCCGTATTAACCTTCTGATTCTATGGCTTCTTCCAGACACAGTGGTCTTAGAGTGCTTCTGTGCATATTGCAGGGTTGTTTGATACTACCATTTTTAGGACAGAATTGCAGTACCTTTGAGTCCTGTATTTCTCCAGAAAATGAGCATGTCTTAAAATATATGGTTTGATTTGGCTTGATTTTTAACTTAAAAAATTTGAAAGTAGATTTTGTTTCTATGGTCAAAATGATAAAAAAATCCTTAGTAGTCAGGTATCAGTGGAGTCCTGGCTAAAAATAAGTAATGTCTGGATAGGATTTGAGCCATGCCTATCCAGGTCTGCATGTTGGGCAGTTAAATAGATAACCACTTCCAGGGGAAAAAAAAAAATATATATATATATATATATATATATATATATGTATATATATATAATAAGGAGATAAGTTGTTTAGTTTGAATTTTCACCTATGCAGCCATGGTCTCTAACCTACATAAATTAGAATGGAAGCTGATGGGGACTAGAATAGTCATTTGCATAAAGGTCCCTGTTCTGCCTCCAGAAGAATTTTTTGAAGGCCTACAGATCTGAAAGGGCAAAAGCACCCAAAGATAGACTGTGGCTTAAGTCTCTGACTTAGAAACCACGATGCATTCATTGTTAAGAAAGGTGTTCACAGTTCAGGCAATTTTCAAATGAGCTACACATCTGAGGTATAACAAATGAGTGCACAGTTCATATCACAAGATCTTGGTCACTGTGCCACAGAAATATTGCCAAAATTGCAAGCTATATAGATCCAAAGTATAAGTCACTGTTTGCATAGCTGACTATATCTTGTTCCATCATCAGCTCCATTGAGTTCACTGCAATTATCGATAGAATAGGATGTTATTACACATCAAGAAGTGGACTGACATATTACCATCAATGTATTTTAATTGCTACTGTCTTTTTTTTTTCTCAAGAAATCTAACTGCAGCCATTTACTGAATTCCAAAACTCTGAACTCTGTCTTCAATTTCATAGACTTCTGTTCCCATTAAACTTTTCTTATATTTCACCAAAGTTTTCCTGTGGGAGTACTTATAGCACAGATATGACAAATTTTTGAGTATTTGGAAGTATGTTTATACATAGCTCTTTTTTTTAAAAAAATTTTTGTACATGTCCAAGTGTGTCAGTTAAAAACATATGAAGAAGAGAGCTTAATAAAGCATCATAAATATGCAGTTGGTAAATTACAAAAGTTATGCAGCAAGTGCTATTATTACATAGATTTGATTTTCCCTAATGTTGGTATTATTAGCTTTTAAAATTATGCTGTGTGTTTTTGTCATACTTGTAGGGTAATTACATGCTTGCTGTGAGGGTGTGTCAATAGAGTCTTTGTAAGCAACACTTTGAAATATTATTTTAAAATCTGGCTTGCAATCTTTTTCTTTCCTAAGCATTCATAGAACTAATCTTCACTCACAACTATGAGATTATGGAACTGCCATTCAGTTAAACCTATGCCAGTGAGTCATGGAACAAGCAAGTAACGGCAAGATGAGTCTTTTGATTACACTGGGAACTAACTATCTAGTTTAATTTTAGCTTAATTTTAGTAAGGAAAAAAGTTGCTTCAGAAGTGATGACATTGCAGGCTCTTACATCATTGTTCTGAAAAGAAATTCATGAAATCTGAGTTACTTGATATCTGAGTTAAATTTGAGTTAACTTGGTATCTGAGTTTCAGCTGCTCACTTACCTCCTTTCTTCTATATTCCCCTCTTTCAGTCAGAAAATGTCAATCCCAAAGTAGTACAGTTTCAACTAAGTATGCTTATTGCTAAAAGGATGTTTATAGCTGATGTTAAACAGAGTTTTGTTCCTCTTTAGGTTGTCCCATGGAAAAAAGGTCAACCACGTCAAATTTGATTCAGTCCACTCCAAGATTCTCTTGACGACCCATACTGTCCTGCCTATGAAGTTTAAGCAAATATGTTCACCTTTCTGTGCAAACTAGGGTGGGAGAGGGAAGAGAATTACCTGTGCTGTTACAGTGCAACCCATCCATACAGATAGAGTTGATATAGCCACTATGCCACTATTCTACTCTGTACCCACAGACTGCTTTTTTTCAAGGGCAGTAAACAAAATACAGTCATAATTTATATAAATTATATTTATATAATATATAAGTTATATTTTATAATATATATGACACCTTCTCCTCCCAAGATGGGTTACTGTGAGTCAGCCCCTTGCTCAGTTTAGCTTTACTCAGCGTGGTTACATCAAGCCAAATATCTGTGTCTCTGCTCTTCCCTACTTTTCTGAGCTGTTGCTTTGGTTGACTTCAAATGCTTTAGTTACATTTTAATTCCATATGGCTTTTCAAAAGGGAAACATTTCTAATCAGCTGGAAATGGCAGTATGAAAACACCAAAAAAGTGTATATTAACTGTTCTTTATTGTTAAGTTTTTTTCACAATAAGTTAGTTGTCTACAATGCGCCAGAAGCATTTTACATTAAATGATTTGCATTAAAATATCTTTAATGATAGCACACATTTAGCATATCTAGGGAAAAGGAAGAAAAAGAAGTGTAAGCCACCTTGCCTTTCAGACACTACTTCCAATTTTCAAAAAAAGTTACGTGAGAAAGTTCAAGAGGACTTAGTCTATGAAAGACTTAAGATCCTTGAGAAAGTGGGACTTACCCATATCCATACAGCCCCAAATTAAGCAGTGCAAAATGCTCTCCAGGTGCCTCTGGTAGTCAGAGCAGAGTGCTGTTCTAACATAATCTGTTTTCAGTGTCTGCGCTAACTTATCCAGACATATTTGAGATGTCCTTGCACAGCAATGCAGTATGCTGGAACACACACCCTTTGAAACACCTTCATGCTCTACTCTCACATGTGAAATGTTACTTAGACAAAATAATTTTGCTCCAGAATAAAGAGCTTTCTGGCCAACCATTCTGGGATTTGGGTTTGGGACTTTTTGTTGGGTTTTTTTTATTATTATTATTAGTTTATTTTAATTTTTATTTTACTATAAACATTTTAGCCAAGCTGACAGCATCTGAAACAAAACCCTGTATACATTTTACTCTGCAGTTCTTAACTCATTTCTTTGGTACAGTAGCTGTATTTCCTAATCATAAATACAAATTTCCTCCCATGGAAATGAGAGGAAGTGTTCTGATTGACCTAAATGGCAACAGAGGGAGGTCATATATTCCACAGCTGTTTCTTAGGAGCACTAGGTCTGATTCTCCTTGTTACTATTCGTGGCTAAGCTTAAGGGAAGAATGCTGCAGGTGTTTAGCATACTTCACAGAAGTTGAGAATATGAACTGATGAAAACTGTCAATGTGAAGTTGTGTAAGGAGTTTAGGAAAACAAAAGTATATTCTTTTTTTGTTTTTGAATGAAAATGAAAATATAGCAATAGTTACCAGGATTGGTTTGTTCAACTCGGTGGATGTATATGTTAGGAAAAATACGAAACTTCTCTTCAGTAGTAAGGTCACATTTTAACAGACATGACAGGATTTTTTTTTTCTGTTTTCCTCATAGAAATTTTTAGAATACCTAAGATTTCTTGTCTTTATAGCACAATGATTAAGTATGTGAGATCTCTTTACATCAATAGTAGTAAAGCGACTAAAAGCCACTTTCCCTTCCAATATTGCAATCCATTGACTGCAATGACTCAGAGACATTCATCCTCTCCAGAATGTCTAGGATTCAGATGCAGCTTGTTGTGGTTTAACCCAGCAGGCAGTTGAACACCACACAGCCACTTGCTCACCCCCCTCCCCCCTCAGTGGGATAGGGGAGAGAATCAGGAAAAAAAAAAAAAAGTCAAGTCTGTGGGTTGAGATAAAGACAGCTTAATAAAACAGCAGAGGAAAAGAGGGAAAAGAGTAACAATAGTAATAATAATGGTAAGAGAATGTACATAATATGCAAAACAAGTGACGCACAATGCAATTCCTCACCACCCACTGACTGATGCTCAGCTGAGCAGGGATCACTCACTCCCCTGAGCATGACGTCATATGGTCTGGAACAGCCCTGTGGCCAGTTGGGGTCAGCTGATCTGGCTGTGCACCCTCCCAGCTTCTTGTGCACCTGGCAGAGCAGGGGAAGCTGAAAAAGTCCTTGACTGGTGTAAGCATTGCTTAGTAACAACTAAACCATCAGTGTGTTATCAACATTCTTCTCATACCAAGTCCAAAACACAGCGCTATACTAGCTACCAGGAAGAAAATTAACTATCCTAGCTGAAATCAGAACAAGCTGAGGTTTTTTCTTTCCCCAGAGTTGCATTCTATAGCAAAATATAGATGAATACAACCATAAGCATCTCCATGGGCACAGCTCAGATTATTTTTTTTTTTTTAAAAAAGCCTCTAACAGATACTGATACTGTAATCTGAGATCCCAAACAATGATAACTTGGATCAAGCAGTGTCCTTCTTAACCAGTTCTTGTTCATTTGCCACTTCCCCTTCACACTCCCTTCTCTTTCATTGAATTGTTGGCACTACATCATGTATTAGACCATGGTTCTTTGGAGCTCTACCATTCGCACTTGATGTTTCTTTTACTTCATGTTAATTACTTGTGAGGCAGACAGGACCTCAGCCTGAGGTGTGTGTGACACCAGCAAAATAATATTTTCAAACATTTATACAAACATGTGACTTTTTCTTGTAGCATGTTTCCTGGGATATCATCTGCCTTACGAATAACATGTTTTCATGAAATACATGTGACTAGAGCCCACTGAGAAAAGCCATAAACTCAAAAAAACATGGGGATAATGCAGTAGTATGTCATACTGTGATTTGTCTGCTTCCTTGCTCTCCATTTGTAGACACTGAGTAAGAAACAAATAATCCTGGAGAACAAATAAAATCAGCATAGATTGACCCTTAAGTCTTTACTGGTGTGTTTAATTATCTCTTATCCTGGCTGGAAAGGTAAAGTGACCTCTGCCTCTTGAGAGACTTGACAGAGTGGTTAACTTTTTACCTGTCTGTTATACATTCATTTGCAGCTGACCAGCTTTTAGGGCCCCAGTGGGAGAAACTTTGAGGAATAGTATGAGGGCTTTTGGTGGTTTTTTCCTGCCTCACTGATCCTCATGTGCAAATCAGTATCTTGCAGCTGGCTTTTCTAGGATTGCAGACACCAGAATGTTTGCACAGAGGGGAAATGAACAGGTTTTTTTTTTTCCTAAAACTTTTAAAAACCCAAACCTCTCAGTTTGCAGTCTAGTAAATATCTAAATGACCCTCACAGATAAGATTTATTGGCTTGCTTTATACTTTAGGACTGGTGACATTTCATCAAAGAAACAATGCATACTTTCTTTTGAATCTGTTGTAATGTTTTGCTGTTACCTGCCCAAAAGCCACAGGTTCATGAGCAGTCATTAATCTGTAGGATGCTGTTAAATTTTTATATATTGATAATATCAATTTTTAACTAAACATTTTGTGCCTCATATTTTCACACTCCCCGTCAAAAAGTGGTAGAACTCAGCCCTGCAAAACTTTGACAGGGAATGTTCATTCTCCATAGTTTCACCATGCATGAGTGCCACTTAACATCATTTTATATGCCATTAGGCAGCAGAGCATTATTTGTAAAACAAGTTCCCTCTAGTGGTGTCAGAACTGACAGAAAGCACTAGCTCAACACTTCAGTGGGCTGCAGCAGAACAGGTACAACTCAGCAGCAATGAGAATCACCAGCCTGCCACCACCACCTCTTCTGGAGAGCTTAGTATCAGTAATTCCTTTTCAGAGAACTCCAAAATTCAGCAAAATCCTGGCCTAAACCTGACCAAAAAAAAAAAAAAAAAGGTGCCAAATGGAGCTAATAATGATGTTTTTGTTTTGTGGACATCTGCCTACAAAGAATTCTCCATCAAGTCATTTAACACAGCCCACTAAAGAATTATCAGCTCTCAATGACATTCTGTTGGTGCCACCTTACACGGGATGTAAACTGCTGCATAAAGACATGCAGTCTTCACTCCCAGTACAAGAAAGGGCATATCTGTGCACAA